>NC_143551.1:108577500-108927500 GCF_054136105.1 Typopeltis vanoorti | reverse complement strand
CATATGAATTCTTTTAACTAAGTGGTCTCATTATGAGTAATAATGAATTGCAAATTTTCATGCTTTCTAGTTCTGAATGATTCAGACTTTCATTTTATGGTGTCTTTTTTTGTTGTTGTTTATTTTGTATACTCAAAAAAAAAAAAAAAAATTGATAATTACAACTTTTCACTTTTTTTAAATGTGATTTGTTTTTAATTTCCAGCGCTGTATTCCAGTTAAACTATATTGCAATAAGTTCAACAACTCATGTGAAATACTTTATTTTGTTTAAGTGTGTGATGTTAAATGTAAGACTGTTCTGTTTCAGTACATTATACTTGACAAGAAAGTATATTCTTCTTTAATCCCTTTGCCCAAGTGTCTGCATGTGAAGTAACTTCATGATTAGACTACTTGTGTATATAGAAATGGTTGCCTTAGTATCCCAGAATGTAAAGCTCATTATGAGATGAGCTTTACAGTCACTAAGGATGTATATATAGCTATGCATTAAAGGAAGGGTTGCCATCTGGACTAGTTTGTACCTTTATTTGAAGTTTCATCAATTGATGTGAAGTCAACTGCCTTTATATATACAAGTAGCCTAGTCATGAAGATACTTCATGTGCAAACTTTGAATGGAATATAATCTGTATAGTTTTTGTTTTCAGAGAGAGGTTACTTTCTTTATGATCATGCTACCCTACATATCTTTGAAAGCAGCTCAAGTCATGACCAGTTTGTCCACTGTGTTTATGCTTGCATAAACTAACTGCATATATTAACTAAAAGTCTTTTTTTTATTTATAGTGAAAGTGGATATGTTTATTTAGAATGAAAGTAGGTATTGTTTATTCAGAGTACTAAAAAATAAGTTTCAGTGGAGCATTGTTTTTTTGTATGTGATATATTTTTTTTATTTTTAATTTTTTTTATATGCACATAATGAACACTGAATCAGAAATTTTTATACAGTGGTTTCTATATGGGCATTTGACTGCCAATACTGATCATCTTCAATTCCCTGAGCATAGTTTGGTGAGGTGTGGATTAGGATGAGCCTTCATTAAATGGTTCAGTCAATTGCTACACACAAAGTTCTGTTTGTCAATACAGTCCTTCTCGACAATGGCGATCTCATTCCTGACAGACTGTTTTATACATTATGCCTCTTAGACAAGCAATATAAGTTATTTTTCCACTGAGTAAACACCTTGGGCTTCTCCCCATGTGAGAAAATAGTCAGTGCTGCTGTTTGCAAAATTGTGGTTCTAGCCAGACAGGCACCCACAATAAGCCTTTTATTGAATTCCTAAAGATCCTTTGTTTTTCTCATTATGATCAACACTATTAATGATTACTGGCCAGCAGCATTCTTAAATAGTTGCCTAGAACATGTGGTGATGCATGTGCCCAAGTATTTTGCATATACGCTGCATTAGTGACATTTATATATATCTGCATAACGATTTCTAATTCAGTGGCTGGTATGTGTAGACTTATACCTTTCAAATGGCATCAAGGAAGAACTTAATAAATACACGTGTGTGTGTGTGTGTGTGTGTGTGTGTGTGTGTGTGTGTGTGTGTGTGTGTGTGTGTGTGTGTGTGTGTGTGTGTGTGTGTTTACACAAAATATAACAGCAGAAAAATATGTAAGCTTTAATGGATGTGTGCACTAGACATATTAAAATAAGTTTCACAGCTTACATATGCAACAAAATTATAATTTTTTCAAAAATTCCAATATTAGTTATTAAATTTTTTTTAATCTATGCAACTTACTACACTTATTCCTTTAAACTCTAATAGTGTAATATCATATACTTTAGCTGCGACCAAGACATGACCTAATGTACCCATGATTTATGACTCATTACTTTGATTATCTTTTGAATGTAGTTAACGGTCTATCTACCTGGCGATATCCATATAATGTTTGATGAAACATATTGGAGTTTTTTAATAAATTCTATATAATTTTTGTTACATGTGGAAGCTGTGAAATTTACTTTAATATGTAAGCTGTGTAAAATATTTCCCTGTTAATGTCTAAATATGCTTCTTCCCATTCAGAACATTATTTTCACTTACCAATATAAATAAGTATTTCATTTGTTCTCTGAAACAGCTACAAAATTCCTTATGGAAAGGGAATAAATTTTTTATTTCATACTACAGAATTGTGTTAGCCATTATTTTGTTGTGAGTAGAACAAATAAATATAGTAACTAGTATTGATGAGAGAGGCATATATGTCACATATCCTATTTCTGAATTTTACAAAAGTATTTGGGTGCCACTATGATAATTGATATTTGAATTGCATTGTATGAGTTTAGATATTGGGTTAGTTGTTGGTGGATTGGATTAGAAACTGGCTTTCTGATTGATATCAGACGATTTGTGTATCAAGGGGAAGAAAGGCTACAAGTGGAGTTCCTAAAGATTCATGCCTGAAATGTTCAACCTTTATGTCAGTGATATTATCACTGGAATATACAATTTAATCTTTCTCTATAGCCAACTCAGAGAGACCACAGAAATACTTTGTTATAGAGGATAGTTTGCAACAGTGAATTTTCTTGGAATTGCATTTTACCTGTGGGTTTTACTTGAGACTTTTCAGTAGTTTGTTATAGGGAATGAGTGAGTTTGTTTTAATGGTGTTTGCTATAGTGAGAATGGGCTGTATATAATTGTTTGCAGATGTTATGAAGCTTGGAAGGATATTATAATATTGTGAATGCCTTGGCTCATTAGAGAAGAATTTGAACTAAGCATGAAACATGAGTAGTTGAATGGAGATATTGGTTTAATGCAACCAGTTGTAAGATTTGAAATTTGGAAGCTTGCCTTAGACAGTACAGTCTATCTTATCATCCCTTAAAATAATTGCATGTTTATAACTGTCCTTTCAGGCAATGTATACCATGGTCCTACTATTCTCCATGTAAAAATGTTATTTCTGTCATTTGACTAAGAGGTAAAGGAAACATTGAGATCTTGATGTGATTTTAGATTGAAATTTGAAGTTCGGGAGACATATTGCAAAGCTGTGAAGATATCCCAAAGGATTGTTGCAATACTGAGAAAGACATTGACCAGCCAAGATCAGGATTGTAGTTCCATTTTATAAGGCTCTGATCAGACCATGTCTTGGTTACTGTGCTCAGATCTGAACACTAAGGTTTGAAAGAGTTGAAATAATGTTGGAAGAGGGTACAGAGGTGAATAACAATAATGATATTTGAATTGCAGGATAGACTGAGAGTGTATAATCTGCAGAGTCTAGATAGAAAATGAAAAAAGTGATAGGTTTGAGACATTTAAATGGTTGAAAGGTATATATACTAGGGATTATTATTATTAACATTTGACCTCCATGGAGTTGGACTCATTGTGGGAGGTACACACTATTGCATACAATGCTCACCCAACTGCTTTAAACTGATTTGATGTGTCTGTACCCACACACACACACACACACACACACACACTCTCATTCCAATGCATTCCACTCACCAATCACTCTCCATGCAAAGAACCTGCTCCTCACTCCTCTGCTCACACCCTCCTTATACAGTTTCCAGCGATGGCCTCTTGTTCTACCCCCCCCCCCTCTCTCTCTCTCTCTCTCATTCTATGAAAAATCTCTTCCATGTCGACCTGATAACAATCCCTGACTAGCTTATATATTTCAGTCATATCCCCCCCCCCTTCCTCCTATTCACATGAAATCCTGGAAACCAAATCTGTACACAATACTCCATATGAAGCCTGATGATCAAGGCCTTATACAATGGCATCATAACCTCTCTATTTCTACATGTCAAGATCCTCTGCATCATTGCCATTATCTGATGTGACATCTTCACAACTTGTGCAATGTGGCCCCTGAATTTTAGGTCCATGTCCACCATCACTCCTCTACTTCCTTTAAAGTTTTCCCACAAAGTGCATACTTTGCATCCTATCGTTGCTTACCAAATCTCAAAACCTTGCACTTTGCAACGTTGAACTGACTATTTCACTTACCTGCCCATTCATGCAATCTATTCAAGTCCTCTTGTAAGGCTATAACATCCACTTGACTCTGCATTTCTCTTCCCCCAGTTCTGCATCATCTGCACACAGCTGCATATCACTAGTTAAACCCATTCCAATATCATTAACGTACAAATTGAACAACAATGCCCCCAAAACTAACCCCTGCAGCACACTACTAGTGATCTTTCTCTTTCGGGATACCGCACTCTCCATATACAACTTTCTGATACCTGTCCGACAGCCAGTCACTGATCCAACTCAGAAGTCTGCTTCAATTTATTTAAGAGCTTACCGTGTAGCAGTCTATCAAAAGCCTTTGCAAAATATAAGTACACCACTTTATATGCATTTCCCCTGTTCAAGGTATTTGTCACCTTGTTATAGTACATAAGTAAGTTAGTAAAACATGATCTCATAACTCCCTTTAACAAATCCATGGTGATAACCACAGAGAATATTGCTGTTGTCAACCCATTTCTGTATCCTACTTCTTACCAATCTCTCCAGGACCTTCACCACAACTCCAGATATACAGACTGGTCTATAGTTGGAAGCTACAGCCTTATCACCACCTTTATGTAGTGGAACAATTTTACCCTCCTTCCACTCCCTATCGCCTTATCAACATCAAGGTTATTTATTTCCTCAAATACCTCCTGCTCACTCATAATTAAGTCATCCCCTTCTATGTCCTCTACACTTAATTTCCTCATGATTCCACCTTGATTAGGATGAAATATCCTTATAAATTAATTATAAATATCCTTATAAATCTATTCTACCACTTTCATCCATTAACTTCATCTTACCATATCATTCTTCCTTCTACCTGTTGTATATCTGGAAAAAAAAAAACTCTCTAGAGTTTTTCTTTGCCTGATTTGCCAATTTCTTTCATGCTCTACTTTTGTTTTAATTATTACTAACTGAGTCACTTTCCTAGTTTGTTCTTTATACTCTTCATGTGACTGGTTATTACCATTATTCATCTTGTACTTCCTCCAGAGTACTATTTTTTTACAGATTGAGGGATACTGTGGAAATTTTTCACATGATAGAATTGCAGGGAAGGGGTACCAGGACAAGAGGCCTTTGGGTGTGCGTGCATGCATAGTGTTTACTACTAATAATAATATATTGCAAAGAAGCAGATATACATTTTATTTATTTTTGATTTCAATTAATTTGCACTTAAAATAATCTATGTAAACTATGCCAATTCATTCAAGTTGATTGATTTCATTTGTGCTGTTATTTTAGGCATTTAATGAGATATTCAAAAAGTATAAATTATATATTTAGTTTAATCCTTTGTCCAAGTGTAAGCAAACAAAGTTTGCGTTTGAGGTATCTTCAGGACTAGGACAACTCATAGCAAAGGTGGACTAAATTCTCATCACGTTCCTTAGTATCCCATAATAAAAACACATCTCCTTGCATACGGAAATATGAGTTCTGCTTTGCTTCAACCTTGGTATCACCTCTGGGTCTGGCTCCCACTGAAGAGACCTCAATAAAGGTCGAAACCGGTTTAGGTAGTGACCCTTCCCATAATGCATAGCATTATACATATCTCCTTGCTTTGTTTGCTTACACTTGGATAAAGGATTAAATTAAATATATATAATTTATAGTCTAACCAAGTGGGAAAAAACTTCCAACAATTCAAAAAGTAGTTATTATTATTAATTACAGGTATCTCCGTAGAGTCAGTAGACTCATCAAAGGGAGACCGAAACTATCAAAACAGTATCTATCATACCGCTTCTTGAATTCATTTACAGATGAAGAACTCGTAACTGAGTCAGACAATGCATTCCCCCACTCACCACCCTCCAAGCAAAAAATTTATTTCTCACACTCTTGTTAACCACACTTTTCCTTAATTTCCAGGGATGACCTCTTGTTCTTCCATCACTATCACACAGCTGAAATATTTCCCCTGCATTAATCTTATAAAAACCTTTTAGTAACTTAATGTTTATATCATATCCCCTCTTCTCTGCATATCAACCAACCTCTGCAATCCACAAGCTCTCAATCTATCAATGTAGGGAGCATTTTTTACATCACTCACCAACTTAGTCACTCTCCTCTGAACCCTCTCCACAACCTCCTCATCTCCAAGGAATCCAGGTGACCAGACCTGAGCACAGTAATCCAAATGTGGAAGTATCAGCGTCTTATAAAGGGGAATAACCTCTTTATCTCTGGATGTTAGTGTGTTCCTCAATAATCAAGTAATCCTATGTGTAATCTTGGACACCTTAGGAATATGTCCCCTGAACTTCATCTCCCTATCCACCAACACCCCTAAGTCCCTAGCCTCATCAATCTCTTAGAGTACCATTCCATCAATGTAGTACACAGCTGGTAATCTTTTAATCCCAAAATGCATAACTTTACACTTTTCCACATTGAACTGACATTCATTACCTTTTGCCCATTTTGCCAGCTTATTTAAATCATCCTGCAAACTCTCAACATCAGCTTGATTTTTTATTGCGCTACCCAACTTTGCATCATCAGCAAACAACTGAATATCTCCCTTTAAGCCATTTCCTATATCATTTTGGTACAAATTAAACAACAATGGCCCAAGCACAGAGTCCTGAGGCATACCACTGGTCACCTGCCTCATCCTGGACTCTGCTCCTCCATACACTACCTTCTGGTATCTCTCCCTGAGCCATTCTCCTATCCATATCACCAGTTTAGTATCCATCCCCCATCTGCTCCAATTTGTGCAACAGTATTCCATGGGGCATCCTGTCAAAAGCCTTAGCAAAATCCAGAAGTACCACTGTGTAGCCATTTTCTTTGTCCAACTCAGATGTCATTCTATTAAAAAAAAGTTAATGAATTGCTAAAGCAGGATCGACCTTTAACAAAACCATGTTGGCCCCTATAAAGTATCATATCCTGATCCACCCATTCTTGAATTTTGTCTTTGACCAACTTTTCCAGTACTTTTACCACCACACCCGAGATAGTGATTGGTCTGTAATTAACTACCGCAGTTTTAGAGCCATCTTTGTGCAAAAGGAACTACTTTTCCTTCCTTCCTTCCACTCCCTAGGGGACCACATCAGAGTTCAAACTTAAGTAAAATAACCAAGTAAGAGGCGTTGACAATTCCTTTGCACATTCACGCAACACCCGAGCTGATATTCTTCCATCTGAACCTACAGCAGTATTTGCATTTAAATTCTGCAATATACTAAGTACCTCTGATTTATTAACTTCAATTCTCACATTAGTTATTGTTACACGTACAGAGATATCCTCACTTGGGTGATAGACTTTTGAAAAGTGATCACTCAGTAACTCTACTATTACATCTGCTGAATTGGGCACCTCTATACCATCAGCATCCACTAAGGTTATTCTTCCAAAGTCATTCTTCCTTTTACTTGCCACATGGTGGAAAAACTCTTTGGGATTACCCTTGATCTCCTTGGCTAAGGTCTTCTCATTTCTGATAATCTGATTTAGCTTTTCTTATTATGCTGGTAACCTTCCTAACTTGAGCCTTATACTGCTCATGGGTGTACTGATCGCCTTTCTCCTTGTAAATTCTTGATATCTTTTTTTTGCAGATCAAACCTGATACTACTACTCATCCATCTAATGCCTACCTCGCTTGTCTTCCTGACCATGGGAATACATTCTGATATTGCCTTTCTCAGATACCTGCTGATTTTATCCCATGAACTGCTAACATCTTTCCCCTTGCAATATGTTCTGCCATGGGATGGCTGTAAGCTTACTCCAAAGTATTTATAATTACCTAACCTGTAGTTCCGTATATACCCCTTCTTTAGAGAGAAATCCACAAATTTTACGAGCTCCCAATGCAATACCACATGATCACTCTCACCAATTGGAGGTAACAAGGAACCTTGCTTTTACATATGTCCTCTGAACCTATGACCAGATCCAAAACTCTCACACGATGAGTCCCTTCAGTTATGTGCTGTTTCAAGTAATTATTCATGGACGGTGTCTGAATTCCATTTCCTTTTTGCCGAGATATTTCCTCCTTCCAGTTGATATCACCATAATTAAAATCCCCCATAATAATCACCAACCCTGCACTCATTGCACTAATTTGCTGATGCATGAATTCAATATCCCCCCCCCTCTCCCCTGGCCTATATCAGCAACCAACTGTATATATATTTGGCTGCATTGGTCACTTCACACCAGACCACCTCAAATAAACTATCATTCACACATCTATCCTCTTGATATACTAATTTCTTTGGCTGCAACTCATCAGCTATTATCAACATAATTCCCTCCCCCCAATTCTATCTTCTCTATACTCCCAGAAAATATTGTACCTATCATATTTAATAATTCCAGTGACCACATCTTCTGCTGACAGCCAAGTTTCACTAATGCCTACAACTTTTGGTGAGATTGCACTGACCAATGCCAAAAATTCTTCCCTCTTATTTTGAATGCTTCTTGCATTAGTATACCAAAATTGCAGATTCCCTTTAGTTCTTGTACCAGCTTTAGAACTGATATACATTCTGCTAATTTCAGTAGTCCAGTGCCGATTTTTATCCACTCTATTCTGCAATTTATTCTGCGAATCAGGATCAACAAATATACATTCACTACATAAGTTTCTCCCTCTTACACGCCCAGTTACTTCAGTTTGTTCAGAAAACAGTAACTTCTTCAAACGCTTATGACCTTCCGTGTTCAGATGCAACCCATCTCTTGCATACAGCTGTCTTTTGCCTTCAAACACACTCCAGACATCAACAAATTCCAGACCTCTTTTTTTGCACATTCTTGCAATCGTATGATTCGTTATCATCACTCATCTACTTAATTCATAATTGTCAAAACGTGGCAGCACACACACTATCCTCCCATTGACACTTTTCTTCTGCATGATATCTAACAACATTCTTAAATCTTTTGCTACCCAGTTATATTTTGGATAAAAATGACATCCTGAAAGGATAGAGATGAAGTGCCATGATGCTTATCATGAAGAGAAAGGCCAGGAAAATGATGGATGGGGAATGGGTGCAGTTAGTGATAGCAGAAGAGATATGCCTATGCAAGGGAAAGTAGTGGCAGTGGATATGAAATAGCATGGTGGTGAGGTATGGGATAAAATAATAAATTTAGTTTAATCCTTTATCCAAGTGTGTGCAAACAAAGTTTGCACCTGAAAGTATCTTCAGGACTGAGGTAAAGTGGTAGAACACCAGGCAACTCCTTGCAAAGGTGGAGCAAGCTACCAACACTCCTATCTCAGTATCTTCCATAATGCAAAACACATCTCCTTGCGGATATGTATAATGTTATGCATTAAGGGAAGGGCTACTACTCAGACTAGTTTCGACCTTTATTGAGGTCTCTTCAGTGGGAGCCAGGCCCAAGTGGAGATACCAGACAGAAGCATTAGCAAGGTCATCTCCTCCTATAGGAGCTGCCAAACGATGTGCCACCTTTTTATTAAATTACTCTGGATTTCGAGAAAGATATTGAAAGTTTATTTTTCAATTGGTCAGACTATAATAAATTTAGTTTAATCCTTTATCCAAATGTGTGCAAACAAAGTTTGCACCTGAAAGTATCTTCAGGACTGGGGTAAAGTGGTACAACACTGGGCAACTCCTTGCAAAGGTAGAGCAAGCTACCAACACTCCTATCTCAGTATCTCATTGGCCTGGCTCCCACTGAAGAGACCTCAATAAAGGTCGAAACTAGTCTGGATAGTGGCCCTTCCCTTAATGCATAACATTATACATATCTGCAAGGAGATGTGTTTTGCATTATGGGAGATACTGAGATAGGAGTGTTGCTGGCTTGCTCCACCTTTGCAAGGAGTTGCCTGGTGTTGTACCACTTTACCCCAGTCCTGAAGATACTTTCAGGCGCAAACTTTGTTTGCACACACTTGGATAAAGGATTAAACTAAATTTATTATATTCTGACGAAGTGAAAAATAAACTTTCAATATGGGATGAAATATAAATTTAGATCATCTTATAGACAGTCCGCGCGGTTAGCCTAGGGGCTATGCGCTTCGCAACCATATGCCTGGGGAAGGAGTGTCCTAGGTTCGATTCCCTTTGGTGACGTGAGGAGCTGAAGGATCTTCCTCAGCCATAGCCAAGTTAGTCAGTCTTGGCCGTGGACAGCAGGGTTTTTTCCCCAGTTTATTCTGGGGTTTTTCATCCCGCAAAGCAGGCAAACTGGCCTTGAGAACTCAACACTACAGGCCATAGGATACACCGGGGCATAAGGCTTGACCACCTTATCCTGTAAACGGAGTGAGGTCCGATGATCAATGGACCCTCGACACCGCAAGGTAAAAGAGGGTATAAGGAAGATGATGATGATGATTATAGACCTGACAATGTGGAGAGTAGTGAAGGAAATGTAAAGGAAAATTACACTAGGAAACAAAAGGTGATTGTTATGGTTGATTTTAATTATGGTAATATAGATTGAATGAAGAGATGATATGGAGGAAGAAAGATAATTTCTTGTTTTTGAGGGACCATGTATCTTAGTAAGTAATAGAAGGTACGTGAGGATTTAAGAGTCTTGGATTTGATCATTTCATCAGAGGATGCTATTGTACATGCGATGTTCAATCTCCATCCAGTTGATGATAGTGATCATGAAATGATCACCTGAGTAGTGACGACCATGATTATGATTATTATTACATTGGTATCTCCATGGAATCAAAGTCTTATTGCCAGAGACCCACACTAACCTTTATACACATGACACCTATTATACCATACCTCTCCTTAAACTCGTTCACTGTCAGGGTACTTACAACTAGTTCTGGCATTCCATTCACTCATCATTCTCCAAGCAAATAGTCTATTCCATACACACTCTTATTAACCACATTCTTGCACAACTTTTGAGGGTTGACCTTTAGTTTTCTCTCTCTCTCTGTTCATGATGTATTGAAAAATTTCCCTTGTGTTTATCTTATACGTAGGTGGTCTGAAAATTTCTTGGCCTCGACCATAAATGGCAACGCTATCAGCAAGATTTTTTTTCTAAGTTGGTACATCTGTCATAACCATCCATGTGAAATTGCAAGTCATTTTATCAAGTAGTTTTTTTTTATACAGCTGTTGGAAGCCAAAGTGTTGTCTGAATCCCTTGAAATGGATAAAATACAGTATCGTGCGGTTATAAAATGCTTTGTAAAAGAAGGTTTAATGCCAAAAGAAATTCATTAGAAGTTCATAAAAGTTTAGTTTATGGGCACTCTTCTCCTTCGTTTTTGACAATTAAGAAATGGGTTGCCGAGTTTAAACGCGGCTGTACCAGCCTTGAAGTGATCCACGTGAAGGATGTCCAAAAAGTGTAATAACACCAGAAATCATTGATCAGTGCATGATATGGTACTGGATGACCGGCAAAACAAAGTGCATGAAATTGCTGAGACTGTAGGCATTTCAAAAGAACGTGTATTTTTGCATGAAGAATTGCAAATGAAAAAGCTTTGCAAAATGGGTGCTACCCTGATCAAAAACTCACTCACATGAAAATCTCTGAACAGTGCTTGGATCGTTTTAACATGAATAAAACTGATTTTGTGCATTGATTTATTACTATGGATGAGACTTGGATTCACCATCACACACCAGAATCCAAACAGCAGTCAAAACAGTGGACAGAAGCCGGTTGTTTAGCACCAAAGAAGACAAAGTCGGCATAGGTGTTTCGGGATGCTAGTTTATTAATTATCTTGAAAAGGATAAAAAAATAACCAGGGAATATTATTCCAATCTTTTAACGAGACTAGATGAAACAATTTGTGAGAAAAAACCCGGTTTGCAGAAAAAAATAATCACCTTTCATCAGGACAATGCACCTGCCCACGAAGGTGTTTTGACAATGGAAAAATTAAGGGATCTGCACTATGAATTGTTGGAACATCCATCCTATTCTCCAGATTTGGCTCCCTCTGACTTCTATCTCTTCCCAAAACTAAAAATCTTCCTTCCTGGTCAACGTTTTTCTTTGAATCAAGAGGTGATTGCATCTGTACAGGGGTATTTTGCAGATCTTACTGAGAACCACTACGGGGACAGGATAATGGTGCTGGAGCATCGCTGGAATGTATTAGTCTTAAGGGAGATTATGTTGAAATTTAAATAATTTTGAAGTTATAAATTCGTTTTTTCACTGTTAGGTCGAGAACTTTTCAGACCATCCACGTAGAACTACTTTAATAACTTCTAAGTGTATTCCCTCTTTTCTGCCTAGAAACTAAACTTTGCAACCTACACATCTTCATCCTGTCTTCATAGGGAGCATTCCACAGACCTGTCACCAGCTTAGTCACTTGTCTCTGAGTCTTCTCTGCCACTTCCTGATCCTCAAGATACTCCAGTGACCAAATCTGTGCAGAGTAGTCAACATGTAGCCAAATCATTGCCTTATAAAGAGGGACAATAACCTCCCCATCTTTACTTGTTAGCGTGTTGTAATGAACTATCTTATATTCTTTCCACTCCCTTGGAACCTTGCAGAGTTGAACTGAGAGTTAGATTGAACAATTTCATCAAAAGCAATACAATTTCTCTTGTACATTCATGTTGCACATGGACTGACATGGCGTTCAGTCCCACTGCCCTATTCATATTCAACATTCATATATTTCAATATGCTGAGCACATCTTGTTCATCTACCTTAATTCTGACATCAGACTGTTACATCAGCAGTTGCAAAATTTCCACCTGGATGATACACCATTGCAGAGAGATCACTCAGCAACTCAACTTCTTGCTTCTGTACTTTTCTACCATCTCCATTGATTATAGTTATCTTTCCATAGTTATTCTTTCTTTCACTTGACATATAACAAAAAAAAACTTTTGAATTTACTTTGATGCACTTATCTAATTTTCTTTCATAATCTGAGTTGACCTTTCTTACCATGCTTATTGCCCTTCTTATATGTCTCTTGGCTTCTTTGACCTTTTTATACATTTTTGATCTGTTCATATGCAAATTTTTTCTGAACTACCCATTTGTCCTTTATAGTGCATTCCATCTGCACAATAAATTTCATAAACACCTCCTCTTCAAGAAATGGTTTGGGGAGGGGGAGGGGATCTGGTAATTGAAAGAAATTTTTTTAAAGCATGAATGTGACTGATTCCATCATTCTTTAAAATTTGTCAGTCACATGCTTTGTGTATTGGAACATCATAGCAACTTTGATGATTGGTGTTTGCCATTGTCAGTTTAACGTTCTTTGTACGTGGACCAGCATCATGTTTTGATCTGTTTTCAACAAAAGAAGTTAACCTTATGCTATTTACAGAAAGAACACAAGTACACAAGATACCCACATACACTGCTCATCTATGGTACTAGTGTACTATAGGTTAATCAATCTTTTGTGGATGGGTTCCCCATAAAAAAAAAAAAAAACAGTAAATGAACTCTACGTATAGTCAAGTGTCATCTCAAGTGTTGAAGAAAAAAGAACACAAGAGATACATTACATCAATGGCATTTGATCAGAAGCAGGTATGATCTTAGTCTATATTTATTATAAGCTTATGATGCATAGGTTAACAACAGAGGAAGTCAAACCAGACTCTGACAACTACCAGTCAACATCAATCTCAGAACTTGTGACTTTCCCATACATAAAGCATGTGACTGAAAATTAGCTCTTATTTTAAAGAATGGAATTAGTCACGTTCATACTTTTTGGAAAAGTTTCTTCAATTCCACCATATTATGCATCACTTGACCAAGCGCCGAATTGATGTTTTGGAGATTAGTTTGCCATCTGATGTATAACGATGTAACCTACCTATAAAAAAATCGAGACCAACAGGAGTCTATATTTTCACAGTTTTCTTTCAAAGAACTAAATGCCAAATGGAATACGTTCCTAAGAAAATTTTGCAAAACACGATTTTTTCCCAAAAACATCAATTTGCCGTTTGGTCAAGTGATGCATAGCGTTGTCCAATTCTTAGATACCTGAAACTACTGCTATGAATTATGTAGTCCTTCAGATACCACCAGATGATTTTTCCATCATAATAGAGCTCAAACACCTGGTTCGCCAATGAAAGTCTTCCTGAATGAGCTCGTTCTATCTGGAAACAGATAAATTGGAGAGTGGTTGTCCATTGCATCGTGGTTTCGTAGATCATGAGATTTGATGCCCATGTTTTTTCCTTTGTATAAGTTTGGTTTTTTTCTTTAAGAAATTATTTATTTCTCAAAGAAATAAACCAAATATCACAAGAAGAGTTAGCATTTTACAGTCAACTCTCATTATAGCAAACTCATAAGCTGGAAGAATTGTTATAGCGAATTGTATGCTATAGTGATTTTCTTTAATATAGTATTATATCTATGGGACATTGGTCAGGACTTTTCAGTTGTTTGTTATAGTAAATAAGTTTGTTATAGCAGTGTTTGCAACAGTGAGTTAACTGTATTAAATATTTTTACAGGGTAGCACAAGTCTATGTTGCATATTTATAAATTGAATAGCTCACAGCTTTCCATCACTGCATTAAGCTGTTTATCTACCAAGACTTGCATATTTTTTGCTTCCTTTTTCTTTCATTCACTGCTCTGCTGTATCTTAATAAATTACTACAACCATTTTATAATTTCTGCCACTTAATAGCCTTATTTTTACTTTTCCCTTTATATATATATATATATATATATATATATATATATATGAAGTCTGTTTGTTCTGAGAAAGTGCTATCCATACAAGAGCTTACTACTGGGTTGGCAAATAAGGTCATTCAGTTTTTCAGAGTGGAATGAAACATATTTTATTTAATATATATAATACATACTAGTCAGTTATATATTGACCCTCTTTATAAATGACCTCTTGCCATCTGTCCACCAACTTCATTACGGGGCGTTCATAAAACTTCTGAGGTTTACTGGCGAAAAAGTGATCCAGGTGTCTTTTGACAGCCTCCTCATTAGCAAAGGTTTTCCCATTCAAAGAATTCTGAAACAATTAGAATAAGTGGTAATCGGAAGGTGCCAGGTCTGGTGAATATGGAGGATGCGGAAAAACATCCCAGCAAAGACGTAACAATTTACTCCGGGTTGTTAATGATGTGTGGGGTCTGGCATTGGCGTGGTGACAGACAACTCCTTTCCGATTTGCCAATTCAGGATGTTTTGTGCTAACTGCACAGGCCAGTCGTGTTAACTGTGAGCAATAGACAGTTGAATCAATTGTTCTGCCTGACAGTAACATCTCGTAGTGGACAACACCTTTATAATCCCCCCCCCACACACACACAGAGAGCATGTTCTTCTTTGGGTGCAATCTCGCTTTCGAGGTTGTTTGCCCCATGATCTTTTACATACCACGTTATCATACACAACCCATTTTTCATCTCCCATAATCATCCGTTTCAAAAATGGGTCGTTTTCTTGGCGACATCGCCGCGAATCACAGATGGATATGTGAACAGTCATATTGGCCTCAGTCAATTCATGCGGCACCCAAACATAGAGTTTTGAAACGTATCCCAGCTTGTGCAAATAGTTTTCAACGCTTGTATAGGATATGTTCTTGTACTTCAGCAATATCTCCCACACTGTTTGTGATGGATTTTTGCCGACGATATCCTTCACAACACTCGAATCAACTTTGGTCAGGTAACTGGCACAAGGTGCATCACTGACGTCGAAATCTCCAGAATGGAATTTGGCAAACCACTTTTGACATACACATTCCATTAAGGCTCATCTCCATATACGCTGCATATTTTTTTATGGGCTTCCACAGCTCGTTTGCCTTTTTTGAAATAAAAAAGCAAAATATGCCGGTAATGTACTTTATTTCCTTCCATTTCTAAAAATATGTTACACACACGCAACTGAAGTAGGCCGAACGAAAATTCACTGAAAGGTTATGTGAAACGTCACCTTTCAACTGCACAATAGCTTTGCACAGTAGCACAACAATAGCGACAGGTGAAACAGCGTAAACTTGTACCAACGCATAAACCTAACGAACTTATTTGCCAACCCAATACATCTCACTATCCAGTATCTGTCTGCTTTTACTCTACATTTACATTAATCGGTGATTGCTATAGCTATATCCCATCAGTCAAGCCTACTTGCTGGACTCATAATTAAAATTAATGGAATAAATATAGCACAGAGAAATAATTATACCACAGGTGTAATCATTCCACTATTTTGTCTGTTTCAAAGATATCTTCAGAAATACATTATAATTGTAATAACATGCACAAAAATGCACACAACAACAAGTGGAAGAAAATTAAACCGTTTTGAGCCTGAAGTCCTATGATGGACATCCTCTGTGAGTGCTGTTGGGTGGGAGACCAAAGAATTAATAGTTTTTAAATCTGCTGCTGATTCTAAAAAGCGTCTTTAAAGTTTATATTTGCTTTGAAGCATAATAGTTTTTTCCCATCTTATCCTGTACAAGGTATCCAAGGCATGGTCATCTAGAACTGATTGACCATAATTGTGGTTACAGATGTATTGTTTGTGTTCACCAAGACAGATCTCCCTGTTTGACCATAATATAAGTTGCAAGAGAACAAGAAACCTTGTAAACGCTTGGAAAGAGGGAAGGAAGAGGATTCTTAGGCGAATGGAAAAGTGAGGCCAGCTTCAAATTTGGCAAATAAAGGAGAGCTCAGCTGTAAGGGATCCAGGTAAAACAAAGGTTGGAGTCTCTGCTGACAAGAGTTTTGATGATACCATTCATGTTGGAGGTTTAATGGAATATTATCAGCACTGAGAAAGGATTAAAACTAATTTTAATAATTCCAATATTTTGTCTCTGTCACAGAGACATCTTCAGGGATTACAAAAAACTTTTTGTAACTACACAAATACAATACAATAGTGAGTGAAACTAAAGTCCTATCTAGATGGTGTGCCCTCTATGGGCATTAGCAGGTAGCCGAGGATATAAAGAGGGATCTCTGATAATTAATGTTTCCCAAATTTTGGGAAGTTTAATGCAACCACATTTGTTTAAATTAGGTTGATTTCTGAGTGTAGATGCAGATTCAACAGTCTTTCTTTTTTGAATTTACTATGGTGGAGCATGGTGTTTTTTTTTCCAGGAGATCCTGTGTATCCAAAACATGGTCTGCAAGGCCAGATTGACCATAATCGTGATTGCAGATGTATGACGTGTTCTTCTAACCAGATGGTTGCTGATCTGTCTGTCTGTCCAAATCAAAAACATTCTTGATACAGTGGCCATTGAAAAGCCCATGCCTGCACGACTTCGGAGATGGTGCCCCATACGTCTGGCTCCAACTATCTGGCTGCGATCAAATTCACTGAGATATCAAGTATTCCCCATTCTGTGCTCGACTATTACTCAGATGGTCAGTACAAGGTTTGGACAACACCCCTGTCATGCGCCACGTGGCACTATTCCATTCGGCGGATCGACCACAGCACCATTTTGCCAACATGGCAGGTATCTCTAATTCAATTGCTTATGAGTGTATAATCTCTGCATAATCACTGCCTTTTAGGTTTGAAGCTGACTTCCCTTCTTTGCTTTCCTAAGAATTCTCTTCCTTCCTTCCCTCTCTGTTCCAGGTGTTTACAAGGTTTCTTGTTGTTGTTGCAACTTATCATGTTATTATCATCATCCTATGACCCCGTCTAGTCACTGACTCATCTAGGAGGCCCTTTTGTCATGCACACACACACACCATTGTGCATCTTAAACACATTCAAATTGTCTGCAGACACATGCTCTCAAGCAATCAAATCCAATCATTCACAATTCTCCATACAAAAAAAAAACTTGCTTCTTACTCCCTTGCTCACATCCCCTCCTTATACAGTTTCCAGGGATGATCTCTTGTTCTCCCCCAATCTCCCACCATTTTATGAAAAACCTCTTCAACGTTAATCCTATAAAAACCGCTTACTAACTTCATATCTATCATATCACCCCCTCTTCCTCTTATCCACTAGACTGGAAAGGCTGAGACTGCAAATTGCAATCTCAGCCTTTCTTCATATTCAACATTCCAGAGAACAGAAACTATTTGTTAATCACCTGTGTCTTCTCTCTAACATATCTTCATCATTCTGAAAACCAGGTGGCCTAATCAGACCTTTATACAACAGAACTAGAATCTCTTTACTTCTATAGGTCAGTGTCCTATGCATCATTGCTAGAATTCATTGTATTATCCTTACAATTTTGGCAATATATCCACTACATTTTTAAGATCCTTATCCACCATCACACCAAGATCTCTTATTTCCTCCACCTCTAACAATGTATTCCCACCAAGAGTAAATTCTATATCCCATCTTTGTTTTCTAAATTTTAAAACCTTACATTTCGCAACATTGAACTGGCATCCCCACTCCTGTGTCTATTCACTGTCAGTGAATAGACAGTAAATGTGCTTTACAAGCGACTACAACAAACAGCAACGGCTGTAAAACAAACTCATGAGGCATACCGCTAGTGAATTTCCTCTTCTGGGATATTGCTCCTCCATACACAACTTATTGATGCCTATCAGATAGTCAATCTCTAATCCAATGCACTAGTCTAATATCCAGCCCCCTCAGTTCTAGTTTGACACTATCAAGGTAACATGCAGTAATCTCTCAAAAGCCTTTGCAAAGTCTAAGTATACTACTGTGTATCCATCTCCCTCATCCAATGCTGTTGTCTCCTAATATGTAACTAGCTTACTAAAACATGACTTTCCTTTAACAAATTGGTGCTGTTCATCAAAGATAATACCATTGTTGTCAACCCAATTCTGAATCCTGATTTTCACCAGTCTCTCCAATACTTTAACCACAACACCTGACATACAGATTGACCTATAATTTGATGCTTGAATTCTGTCACTTCCTTTATGAAGCGGGTACAGTCTTGCCTTTCTTACATTCCTTTGAAACTTGACCCAATGTAAGATTCATATTAAACATGTCGAGTATGAGGAAAGATTGAGAAGATGTAATTTGCAGGGTCTGGTGGGCAGGAGGAAGGGGGAAATATCGTAGCGACCTACAAGTTGGTAAGGGGTTGTTATAGGATCAATGCTGGAGAAGTTTCACAGAAAATAGTGGGAGATCGGGGGGGGGGGGAACCAGAGGTCATCCCTAGAAACTGTATAAAGAGGGTGTGAGTAGGGGAGTGAGAAGCAGGTTTTTTTCATGCAGAGTTGTAAATTATTGGAATGCCTTGCCTGAGAGTGTGGTGTCTGCAAGGAGTTTGAATGTGTTCAATGCACAGTATGATGAGCTGTGTGTGTGTGTGTGATAAAAGGACCTCCCAGATGAGTCTTTGACTCCATGAGGTCTTGGGGTAATAATAATATCAAAGCAGATGTCAACTCCATGTCGCATTCCTTCAAAATATGCCGTGATATATCAGCCAAGTCCCACAGCCTTATTAATATCAAGTTTGATTAATTCCCCATTTACTCACTCACAGTCAGTTTGTCCTCATTATCCACTGCTCTCAAACTCTCCAGGATGTTACATTCACAAGAATGAAAGACCTTTATGAACTGCTCATTAAATACGTGAACTATATCCTTATTTATTTTATTTTATTTATTTTTTGTTGGTACTTATCAAAAGAACTCCCTAGTTTTTTTTTTTATTTTGCTTCATTAGCTAACTGCTGTCTCCATACTACATATTTGCTACCCTTACCTAGTCACCCTCCTTGCCTGTTCTTTGTACTCCTCATGAAATTGATTATTATCATTCCTCTTGTGTTGTCTCCATAATGCCTTTTTTCTCTGTATTGCATGCTTAATCTCTTCATTCATCCATTTCACACCTACCTTATTTAACCTTCTGACCTCTGGAATACATTTAGACATATATTTGGAATACGTTTAGTTCTTGAATTTCACCCACCTTCTCATTCCATGCTACAGCTGCACTCTGTTTCCTGAGCTTCTCATGATCACCAGCCTTGTAGTTCCACATATACTCTTTCCTCACAGCAGAAGTCCTCACATGGCTCGCAACCACCCATTGTAATCACATCATGGTCATTCTCACCAACTGGAGGGAGATTTTTATACCTCATTTATAATAACATCCTCTGATGAGATGATTAAATCCAAGACCCTCAATCCTTGTGTGCCCTCTGTTACATACTGCCTGCAGTAGTTGTCCCTCAAAAACTCAAGAAATTCATTTTCTCTACTTCCAGTTGATATCTCGTCATCCCAGTCTGTATTGTCATAATTAAAATCACCTATAATGATCACCCTTTTCCCTTTTGTTTGGCTAATTTGCATAAACATTTCCTGATCACTACTCTCCACATTACTAGGTTTATAGCAACATTCAATGAATTATTTCATTCTTGCAGGCGTAAACTTCTGTGGCTAATTGGTTCAGAAGACATTTCGGTGATTACACCACATTTTTTATTATTATTCAGTTATATAAAACGCTGAAATAATAGTTCCCGACAAGTTTCGTAAATCGTAGGATTTACATCTTCAGGGGTAAATAGTATAACTTAAAGTTTAAACAAGAGAATTAATAAATACAAATCATAACCATCTGGCTATTCATAAAACTCAAATAACAGAATGCAGATATATAACGTTATTGACGTTGAACAATATTGGACGATGTCACGTGTGCTTGTTCTCGTTCATACAGTCTGAGCTCAGATTGAGGTAGATTTTTTATTAGAGCTGACCACACTCGATGGAGAATTAAACCTTGATTTTTATTGCATTGGGTTGGGTTTTTTAGCATATTAGCAGCTTCTTTAAATTTTCTTATATAACTGTTGTTTTATATTGATGTACTCTGGCAAAAAACAATGATGTATGACATCATAGTTTTTTGCCAGAGTACATCATGTCCAGTGGAAGTGGTACGGAAAGCAAGACCCGTTTTTTGTACGTCTTTTTGGTGTTCAGCCATGCGCATTTCTCCAGATCTTCCTGTCTGTCCTACATAGCAAATCCTGCAAGAGCAATGGATTTTGTAGACTCCTGGTTTTTTAAGAGGATGATGAGGTGGTTTTGGTGGATGTAGGAATCTTGAGATTTTTTCCATAGGAAGGAAGGCTACTTTTATGTTGTGTTTGTTCATTAATTTGGCTAGCTTGTCTGCAACATTTGTTTAAACTTTAAGTTATACTATTTACCCCTGAAGATGTAAATCCTACGAAACTTGTTGGGAACTATTATTTCAGTGTTTTATATAACTGAATAATAAAAAAATGTGGTGTAATCACCGAAATATGTCTTATTTCATTCTGTTCACCTGTCTCACACCACACTGCCTCTAAACCACTACCACTAGTCCCCCATGCATCTCTACTTTATTTGGACATAACTCTTTTTTTTCTGTCATCAATAGCACTCTGCCTCCATTCTCTTACCCTTTTTCTCTTCTTGAAATACATTTTACCCTTCCATCTCTATTCCTGTGAGGATGTTGTCCTCATCCAATCATATCTCACTTATTCCTGCAATTTTTGGATGAATGAAATCAATCAGTGCAACCATTTTCATTTCCCTTGCTTCTGATATTATTATTATTATTAGTCCTGATACCTCCAAGGAGTCCGAAGACTCATCACGGGAGGACACCTAACTAAAAGATATTTCTAGCATTTGTATACAATCTTTCTCATGATATGTTCACCTCTCTGCTCTGAGTTTCACTGTTTCCCTCTTTGTCTTGCACACTTGTTCTCTCGTTCTATGTACTTATGCCATCCTTGATGGAATGAGTACAGAGAATTCCGCTTCTTCTTCATAAGAACCACTCAGTCTCTCTCCTTCCTTGCTCTTCTGCTTTTTCACATTTTTCCTTACTTTCTCAGATTCATTCTCTGCACTTATTACTCTCCTTTTGAACAGCAGTCTCCAAATGGCTCGCACCAAAACTATTCAAATACAGTCCATCACTCATATACAGTTCAATTCTTTCTTTAAACTCATTCCACACATTAACAAACTGCACTCCTTACTCTTCACACATTTCTGCTAACATATTCATAATTCTTGCTCTCTGGCTCATCACTATCATTACTCAGGCAACACATTGACTACCTTTCTTATCACACTACAGGTATTCCTTGCTTAACACCAGAATTGATTAATGCAGCGAAATTGGTTGTGACGATCCCTTGATATACGTGGCAAGATTTTTAATTAATGCGCTTTAAATTTACCATTCAAAAACATGAAAGCCTCGAGGCGTCAGCATGATGACGTCATTTCTCCCACACAGCCATGCTGGAGAGTTATTTTGCTTGTTATCGTAGAATTTATTTTTATTCTGATAAGGAAAAAACTTTAAACTGTTCAAACGACCCTTGATATTTTTTTTTTGATAAAAAAATGGCAGTAACAAGTATTTATTAAACATTGACTTTGCATTCATTTTTTGATCTTTCTTAAAAGAGTACCATATAAAATGAATTATTAGCACAGTAATCTATCATGGACGACTTGTAATTTTACCATTGATTATTATATTTGATTAATGTGATTTTGATATACGCAGTAACATTGAGGGATTAATTGATCCTTTTCACCAACCTCCTGATATCCAATCTTACATTCTCCTTGTTCCCAGTAAGTCATTTGTCTCTACTATTACTAGCTCCTTTGGCACTTGTCATATTCAGTGCCTCAATCACTCTATTCATTTTACCTTCAAGAAAACAAATCTTGTGCATCTTCTCGTTTATTTGCACCTTAATAATTGAATTGCCATACAACGCCATTTGCAGGTCTACATTACCTTTTTCATACTAACAGCATTTGTTTTTGTCTTCTTCATTCTTCGATACATATCTCCAATTCTCTTCATTTCACTCTGCATCCACCTCATCTTCATCAACTCAGCTTTCAAATCTTTTGTCCTTTTTTTTTTGCTATCATGCACTCTTGCTCTTTTATTACCAGTCACACACACACACACTGGTTTGTTATCAATTGTTATTCCTGCTCACTACCATACTGTTAATTTCACTGTTTTTTAATGTTGTATAAATTATTGCTTGCTTTACCGAAAATCAAACTTTTTTCCTCGTTATCATTTTTATACACACTCGGAACATTCACACAATCTTCAGTTGCCATATCAGTTACAACATCATGTTCCCTACTCATATTTAAACTTATGTTTAAGCAAGCCTCTTGGTCCATCAGAATATTGCATTTCCTACATACTCACACTCGTTATTTTCTCTACATAAATATCTATGACATCTTCCCAGGCATACATATTACATTCATTGCACTGTACCATTTTTGAGAAATCCAGTCAGTCTATATCATCCAGTGATCAAACAGGGAGATCTGCTAACATCTGTCTTGGTGAACACAAAAAATACATCCTCTACCACAATTATAGTTAGTCAGTTAGATACTATCTAAATGCATAGGATCAGATGGTGAAAAAAATTACTATGCTTCATTGTAGCCAATACAAACTTGAAAGAATCATTTTTTAGAATAAGCAGCAGATTTCTAAGATGCTTCATTATAGCCAATACAAACTTGAAAGAATCATTTTTTAGAATCAGCAGCAGATTTCAAAGAGTGCTGCTAATCTAAATAAATATGATGGTGTTAAACTTCCCAGGATTTGGGAAACTTTTAATTCTTAGGCCTGCTTCCCAACAGCTAAAGATAGCCAACAGCAACTATATAGGGTGTCCCCTCATGGGACTTGAAGCTCAAAATAGTTTAATTTTCTCCACTTATTGTTGTGTGCATTGTTATAATTTTAACACTGCATTCCTGATAGGTTGAAGTTTTTTCTCTTGGTTATACTATAAATTAAAGATACCAAGAAATTATATACTCAGTTTAATCCTTTATCCAAGTGTAAGCAAAACAAAGTTTGCGCCTGAAATATAATCAGGACTGTAGCAACTCGTATAATGACTTCACATCACTTGCCTTAGTATCCCATAATGCAAAGCATGCATCCTTACGGGTATAATGCTATGCATTATGGGAAGGGTCATTACCCAGACCGGTTTCGACCTTTATGGAGGTCTCGTCAGTGGGAGCTAGACCCACTTCCAACAACTATCTCTAATCCAGAGTATTTTAATAATAAGGTGTGACACCTTTTCGCTACTCGTGTATGAAAATATGACTTCGGCATTACTTCAACCTTAGTATCACCTCTGGGTTTGGCTCTCACTGATGAGACCTCAATAAATGTCGAAACTGGTCTGGGTGATGACTCTTCCCATAATGCATAGCTTTATACATACCCATAAGGATATGTGCTTTGCATTATGGGATACTAAGGCAAGTGATGTGAAGTCATTAGCTTCTATATATGAGTTGCCCCAGTCCTGATTACATTTCAGGTGCAAACTTTGTTTTGCTTACACTTGGATAAAGGATTAAACCAAGTATATAATTTCTTGGTATCTTTTATTGTATTTCTGAAGATGACTATGAAAGAGACGAAATATTGGAATGATTAAACCTCTTGTTTAATTATTTCTCTGTACTGTATTTATTCCACTAAATTCAGTTATAAGCATTAAACCAGCATGTAAGCCTAAATACTTGTCTACTTGCTGGAATCTCAATCCTGTGAAATCTGCACTCATTCCTTTCAGAAAATATTAGTAGCTTAATAAGAAAGAACTGTTCCTTAACTGATTTATGATATACTCAATGTATTCCAGAATTGAGTTCATTTCCAGTGATTTCTGCATGCTTTATTCTTACTGAGGACTTTATTGCTATGATTAAATCTAGGGTTATATTAGCTGGTCTGTCTCACATGGAGGTACCAAGTTTTCTCCTTATGTAACAAGCAAAAATGACTGAGAAAATGCAGCTGCTTCGTAGACTATATTGCCTCAACCACTTGAAATATAGACTGGCTTCTAGTACCACAGAAGAGTTTCTTAGCATTTTTGCTAAGAAACTCTTCTGTTTTTTTAAATAATAAAAAAAGGATGAAAATGACTATATTTTATTTTTTTCCATTTCTACTCACTAATTTTTTTTTAAGAAGTTGATTCTGGTCTTATGAGAATTTTCCTTAGCAGAATTTGATAAGATTTCTTGTTATAGGGACAATATCAATACAGACATTTATGGAGCTAATTTATACAATCGATACCTTCAGAAACGAGCCAAGCTTCAACGTAAAGAGAAAGAAACTTTGGCAATACTTGGAGTCAGTGGTGGAACTAGAGCAGTACATTCTCCAGTACAGTCAAGAGTGGATATGATAATGGGTTCTCATATGAATGTTGAAGTACGCTTGAAAGTAATATATTTTATTGAAATTGATGTTAAAAAAAATCATTTTATTAAATTAATCGATAAAACTTAAGCTGTTAATGAATCTTAATGCAAAGAGTCTTCTTCACCATTCTGGTAATTATTTTCCATTGAGAGAAAACACATTAAACCATAAATCCATTGCATTTTATGGAAAAGTGACATATGTTGTTACTGAATGGCAAAAATTGGTCATAAGAAATTTTTTTAAATCTCCAGGAGAAGGAAAGAGAAAACATGAACTCTTTGGACATTTATATATTGATTATTTAAATTATAGCACTAGGTTCTGAGCAAAGTAAATTTATGTAATAAGTTGCACGCTAATTTTGTTAAAGTTCGTAAAATATGTTTATAAGGTGGCATGTGTGAATAATTTGTTTCAGGTAAATTTTTTTAAGTGTTCAGGTGATTAAGGATATGGTCTTGAAATAGTCATGTAGCTTTGCGCTAGTAGGGTACATTTCCTCTGGTAGGAAAACTGATATACTTCTTCGTCTATGATCTCTTATGCTTTTAAGCATCGAGATTTTGCCAAAGAGATTTCTATGCTGTCCTGTCAAAGGTTTATTATTTTGCTTCTTTCCAGCTAATTCCCTTCTTTTCCAATTTTTCTTTCATTTCCTTTTGCCAACCTTTCGTGGGTCTGCCTATGTTTCTTTTCCCTATTTTCTGGTTTTCGTATACAGTTTTTATTATTCTTCCTTCTTCCATTCGATTAAGATGTCCAAGCCATCTCATTTCAGAGGTACAACTTGAAGGCTGTCTCTTATGGTTTGATTTCTTATTCGGTCTGGTCTTGTTTTTTGTGCCACTTTCCTGAGATATTTCATTTCAATTGTTTGTAGTTTATTTGTGTTTCCTGTTGTTAAACACCAAGATTCGCAACTGTATGTTAATGTTGGTAGAAACACTGAATGGTACACTGCCATTTTGGTATTCTGGATGACTTGTTTCTTATCTAGGAGTGGGCCTTTCATTGCATATAATAGCTTTGTTCCCCCTCTTATCCTGTTGTTAATTTCTGTGTCTAGTCTATCATCTTCTTGTATATATGATCCCAAGTATTTAAAGGAGTGGACTTTTTCCAGTAAAACTGATATACAGTATATGATATTGTTAAAGAATATATACATGCAGGACTATTCTTATTCCTCTGTAGAATAGTGATCTCACAATTATCCAACCTTCAAATGATCAAACCTTCTTAATTGTAACTTCTAATCAGTACACAGGAAACCCACTCACACAAGCAGATACATCATCAAATTCCTGACATGTATCCTCAAGGGGTGTACAGGATATGATAGTACTACATGAAAAATTTACCTCATTACTAACTTCCTATCTACAATTTTACTCCAAATCAGTCTGTTACTTGTCAAGACTCCAACATATTAAATCTTATATTTCTATCGTCTAAGGCACTTTGTACCATATCTATCCACCTATATCTTGGTCTTCCTCTGGGTCGTTTTCCTGCCAACCTGGCAAAGAACACTTGTTTTGCTAATCTTTCCTCGCCCATTCTGTTTAAGTGACCATACCACCTGAGATTAGCTCTGCTAACGCATTCCTGGATGCTGACAATGTCAAGTTCTTTCCTAATATCCTCATTTTTAATATGATATGGCCATTATTGGTGCCATCCATTCATGCCTCTTAACTTTCTCAGAACTCTCATATCTGCAGTCTCTAGTCTTTGGTCAAGTGTTTTATTTCTGACCCAGCTCTCAGATCCATAAGTTAAAACTGGTTTGAACACTGTCTTGTATACAGCTAATTTAGTGTTCCGACAAATCTCTCTGTTATTTTATATGAATTTATTCAATTGACTTCCTACCATACCAGCTTTGATTCTGTTGTCTATTTCCATATTTATTTTACAATCTTCACTAAAAATCGTGCCTAAGTAGCTGAAATGTTTTACTTGTTCCACAGGTTCTCCATTCACAACACAGTTGATATCTTCAACGATTCTACCTATTTTCATTGTCTTTGTCTTTTTATTGCTGACCTTCATACCATATCTATAACAACAGTTATTCAATTTAGTCAGGGAATCTTGCAGACTTGTAGTGGATTTATTTAGAAGTATAACATCGTCTGCATAAAGCAAAGAGCTGACATTAACATCTCCAATTCTGATACCATGTTTAACACCACTTTCCTTCACAATATGATCCATATAGATAATGAATAACAGAGGAGATTATGTACATCCTTGTCTCACACCAGATTTAACATTAAACCATCTTCCTGTACTTCCTTCAATTCTAACTGCTGACTTGCAACTCAAAGACTAAGTATTGCTTGGTATAATGCTCCATTGATGCCATATAACTGTAGTATATTGAATAGCTTCTCTCTTGGCACCTTGTCATATACCTTTTCCAAATCGACAAAACTCAAATACAGATCTTTGTTATATTCCCATGCTTTCTCAACTATTTGTCGTAAAGTGAAGATCTGATCCTGACAGCCTCTATTTGGTCTGAATCCAGCTTGTTCTTCACCAAGCTTTTCTTCCACAATTCTTCTCAACCGTTTCTCAAGTATACTGGCATAAATCTTGCCAGGAACACTCAGTAGGGAAATACCTCTGTAATTCTCACATCAGTTTTATTTCAATTGTTATACATGGGTACTATGAGAGCTCTACTCCAATCATCGGGAATTCGTCCCTCTGTCCACGCCTTCTGAACTATGCAGTGCAGCCACTGTAAGAGTTTTATACCACCATACTTCAGCATTTCTGGTCGAATATCATCTACTCCTGCTGCCTTTCCACATTTCAAGCCTTTGATGGCTTTTTCTACTTCAAGTATGGATATGTATTCCTGACTGTATGCCTGTTGAGTGTTGTTTTACCACTGTGCTAGCACTGCTTGTTTCATTTAGCAATTTTTCTAAGTAATTACTCCATACTTCAAGGATATCTTTTTTTCCTGTTTTCATGTCACCTTTATCATCTCTAACTCCTTTTACAGCACTCTTTCCTCCATTTCAAAGCTTCTTCAATTAGCTCTAGAATATGTTACCACCTTCTTGATATTTATTTTCTATGTTCTTACCAGAGTCTTCCCATGACTTTTGTTTAGCTAGTTTTACACAGTGTTTAGCTTTCTTACATTTGTCTCTGTATTCTCTAAGAGCACAAACTGACTTATTTGGCAGGAACTTTTGATGTGCTTTCTTCTTTTCCTTCACTGCCTCTTTAACTTCCTGTGTCCACCATGGAGTTTTGATTTTTCTATCCTTGCAGACAACCTCACCACATGCCTCTCTGGCTGAATCAATGAGGGTTTTCTTCAAGGCTTGCCACTGAATTTCTAAGGTTTGGTTCTTGTTCTCAAACTATTTCATTTTTGCTTCAATTATGTTTGTGTATTTTAGTCTACAGTTCACATCCGAGAGAGAGAGATGCTCAATTTTTATTCGCTTTAAAACTTTCTTACATGTTATTCTTTTCAATATGAAATTCAGTTTTATCCTGCTCAAGACTAAATAGTGATCACTTCCAATTTCAAATCCTCTGTACACTCTGGTGTCCTGCACCAGTGAGAAAACATCACTATCAGCAATAACATAGTCAATGAGACTTTTCTTATTCCTTGCCTCTTCTCTCCATGTGAATTTGTGCACATTTTTATGTTGGAACATGGTGTTAGTAATAACTAGTCCATGTCCTGAGCAGAAATCCAACAGGTATTTGCCATTATTATTAGCTTTGCTCTTTTCTCCAAATTTTCCCAAAATATTTTTGTATGTCTGACAATCATTTCCTACTCTGCTGTTTAGATCCCCAACAAGGACCAACTTTTTCTTTTTCATTGGGTCAGTTGCTTTCTCTAAAGCATCAAAAAAATTCCTCCACTTCTACCTTAGTGGAACCTTCTGTGGGACCATAGGCACAAATAAGTCTCATTGCCCATTTCCTCATTCTGATATTTGCTCACATCACTCTACTTGATAATGCCTGCCATTCAAGAAGATTCGCCTCGTATTTTGTGTTGAATACTATGGCTACTCCTTCTTTTTCTTGATTATCATTGCCTGAATATAACATTTTGAATTTATTGCTCAGAAAGATCTCACCAGTTTTTGTCTTTTTTGTTTCAGTCACCTCTATTATGTTGATCTAGTACTTATCTAATTCCTCAGCTAGCTCCATTTCTTTGCCATTCAGGCGGCTTCTTATGTTGATAGTACCGATCTTTAACTCTGGTGATATTGAGTTGGGGTGCTTTCAGATTTGTTCCTGACTTTTCGCTGTTCATCCTAGTTCCCTGGCGAAAACAATGGGGGCCTTGTTTAACCGGGCAATGCCCCATCCGGCATGAAATATTGTCATGTTGTACTATCATTTTGTATATTGGTTTAAGCCAATAAGAATACAATTTGGTCAGCTAAATCCCAAATTGCCAGCCCATCCTCGTTCATTCTGTATCCCAGTAGATACCCAACAGGGTGCACCACGAGAAGGTGAGGATTGGACATTAGGTCATAAGCCCTGGTCAGTTCTCCTCATTCCCTTAAAGGCTATGTGGTGGTCTCCTCTCAGTTGTACAGCTTTTACCCTTAAGCACCCTGTAGATATGTTATTATTATTAAATTAATCTCCATGGGGTCAGTAAACTCATCATCGGAGGACCACTCAACCAGCATATGTCTATAATATTGAACCATAAAATCATTTATGCTCTCTGCATTTATTACAGTGCACTCTAGTAATATGCTCCACTACCAACAGCTCTCCGTGTGGCTCTTTGCAACACTTGAAATGTGCCCTCTGAACAATATTCACAAAGTGTTCCCATCTTCTTCTCCCTAATCAATACAGTATCATAAAAATAAAAACACTAACCAATAGAGCCTATAACCTTTGTTCCAATGAGGCCTCTCTTGCAGCAGAACCCAATCATATACACCACACTTTCCTATCTAATGGCCACTTCCTACAGAATAAAAAAAATAATCAATCCTAACTCTCCCCCAATCCATGACCTTCTCCTCAGAATGATTTTAGTAATGCTATCACCATCCTGTTCATCTGAGGTACATCAGACAACATAGAATTCTAAAGAAATATAAGCTCTGCACAGCTTTCAAGCCACACTTGAAACTAGCTATCCTTATTTGCTCCACTGAGGCCAACTTCTTCCTCCCCCAGTTCTTGGGATACATAGTTCCCTGTTCCTTAAAGTTCACCTACTATGGACAGACAAGAAAATCAAGCATCATGACTATGGTCAATCAGGCCATATAGAAGAGAAAGGCTATTTTTTGAATCTGTAGCTACCCTCAGAAATCAGCATAACCTGAATAAATAGAGTTGCATGGAACTTCCCAAAATATTAGAAATACTAATACTTTGAGATCCCAGTTTACCTCCTGAGCTGCTGACACATACCAACAGAAGGTGCCTAACTTAGTTAGGACTCCATGTGTTTCACTTATTTTATGTTGTCTTTGTGTATATGTTATAAGTCTTATACTGTACTCTCTAAAGATGTCGCTGCGACTGAGGAAAAATATTGAAAAAATTAATTATTAGTTTTAATCCTTTCCTAGTGCTATTCATTCCATTAGGCTTAAAACACAAGCCTCTCTCTCTCTCTCTCTCTGTGTATCTCCTTTATGAAATAGAACAATTTTACCTTCTTATCCACTGCTTTTGAACTTGCCCTGTTTCATGATTCTTGTTTAACAGGTATGCCCAGGCTACCATTAACTCTCGAGCACTCCCTCCAACACAAAAAGGAATATGTTGTCAAGTCATACTGACTTATTAACATCATTTACTTTTTTCTTCATGTACTCCTCATTCACTCATTGTCTGTCCCTCTTTCACCATACCCTTTATACTCAAGCTTCCCATGAAGTTTAATTCATGAGGATGAAATAACTTGATAACTGCTTGCTGAAGTGACTGCTTTTCTTGGCAATTCAAACCAGAATTTTATCCAAGTTTTGTTTCTGGTGGAATGTCTTTCCTTCAGCCATTCACAACCTCACATGCTCTGGCATTACAACAGTGCCATGTGGGAGAACTTGGGTGGCTATTACTCCTCTTTTCCATGGTCAGACTGCTGTTTTCATTCTGATACAGATACCCATTGTGATCTTGTTACAGAAATAATACATCTTGGAAAGGAAACTCTCATTTGGTTCAAATTCTCCAATCCTTAGATAAATCATTGTTCTCCAAAAAAGTGTGCTAGGACTGTCTAAGAAAAGTAAACATCCTTTTACAAGTGGCTTGACACCAAAACCAGCTTCTTTACAGCCTACCTAGTTTCCTGCAGCACTTGTGAAACCACCATTAAAAGGGCAAAGTCTAAATTCAAAAAAAGAAATGTAGAAAACTCACTGCTTGTGCCACCAACAGTCATGACTTCTGGTCCCTTGCCAAAGCTGTTGGATGCAACTTTTGTCCATCTGTACCTCTTCCTCCTCTATCCCACCTTAATAGCATTGTAACATCACCTAAAGACAAGGCTGATGTCTTAACTTCATTCTTCTCTTCCAACTCTTGCATAGATGACTATGTCAAATTACTTCCTTCCTTGCCTAGAACACTGCATCTCGTGTCTCCTATGACCTTCCACTAGAAAGACAGAAGAATCTTGAATAACTTAGGCACTGTAAAGGCAGCCTGTCCTGATTGAATTTGACCCATTGTGCTCAAGCAATGTGCTCCTGAACTAACAGCTGTTCTCTATAATCCATTCACTAAACTCTCTCAGCTGGCATCCACCCTTCAGCATGGAAGAAAGCTCATATACAACCAGTTCCCAGTAAAAAGGGAAAAATGTTTACCATCAAGCTATTGTCCTATTGTTCTTGCATCAATTTTGCCTAAAGTAATGGAGAAGGTTATCACCAATCAGCTTCTTCATCTTGAGAACTTCTATTTAATAGTGACTACCGGTATGGATTTTGCCACTCCAGATCAACAGGAGATCTCCTAGCCTACATCACTCACATTTGGACCCATTCCATGGAAAGGTTTGGAGAAACCTATGCTGTTACACTTTCTATCTCCAAGACTTTTGATAGGGTCTGACATCAAGGACTTCTAAACAAGTTACCATCATTTGTGGACTTCCTTCATCCTTATGTAAATGGATTGCTAGTTTTCTCTCAGATTGATCCCTATGTATAATGGTGGATGGTATTCTCTCTCTCTCTCTCCTCAGACTTTCCTGTCAATGCTGGTGTCCCACTGGGCTCTTGTCATTTCACCCACCCTCTTCCTGATTTATATAAATGACCCACTGTCATTGACTGCAAACGCTATTCCTAGTTTTGCCGATGATAGCACACTCCACTTGTCCTACTCATATGACAGGCCTTGCAGTGCTGAATCATCTTTTGCTTCAAGGTCATCTTTAAGTGCACTGAACACTATCTTTACAGTATCCATGACTGGGGTGAAAGTAACCTAGTCAACTTCAGTACTTCCAAAACGCAGTTTTGTTTGTTTTCCCATAAAAAAGACCTCTTTTTTATGGGAAAAAAACTGCATACACATGAAACCTGCTATTTCAGGTCATCTTTCATTCCTTCCACCCCATTTCTGTGGAACAGTGTCCCTCATGAAGCATTTCCAAAGGACTACAATCTTCAACAATTCAAGAAGAATATGAACAGATCACTGTATTTCTGTTCCTGCCTTCACACGGCATCTTTCGTGTGTGGGATATATATATATATATATATATATATATATATATAAAAATCTCTGCAGCACTTGCCAATCTACCAGTCATTTTTCTTCTACTTCCCATCTGTTGAAATTCTAGGATTATTCTTGGCTTGATTGGCTAATTTCTACTTGTATTTTTTGCACTCTTGCTGTCCTTACCAACAAGTCACCTGCCTGTTCCCTTTGTCCTCCTCGTTTAACTGATTACCTTTCATCCTGTGCTGTTTCCATAAATCCTTTTTTCAAATTGCCTGTTTAATCTCTTCATTCATCCATTTTACTTCTACCTTAACTGGTAATTAGTTTACGGAATTAACAACGCAAATGAAGTATATTAATTAAATTAACTTACATTATGAGAACTTCAGCCCAACAGCCAAGACTACCAAATTAGCCTGCAAGAGGGCACCATTAGGACTTTAGGAACAATATTAGTTTCTTGCTTTCTTCCTCATTTGCTTTGTGTTAGTGCCTGCGTGCACATACCATATCTTTATGTTCCTGAAGATGGCAATGTGACGTTGCCGAAATATAGAAGTGATTCATTAAAGTTACCTTTAATTAATATACTTCATTTGCATTGTTAATTCCGTAAACTAATTACCAGTTATGTCTAACCAACGTATAAGCTTTGCTACTAGAATTACTTCTACCTTATTTAGTCTCTTTACTTTTGGAACACACTCAGTTTTGCTGTTAAATATCTTTTGATTAGTGCCCAAGCAGCATCTGTTTCCTTTCCAGTTACCTTCTATTTCCATGATACACCTCCCAGTTATCTATTAAGTTTTTCATAATCACTAGCCTTGTAGTTCCACACGTATCTCCTCACAGAAGTTCTCAAATGATGACTGGCTACAATTTAGGCAATCATCTCATGGTTACTCAGATCAACGAAAGAAAGATTAGATACCTCATTCACAATCACATCCTCTGATGATAGGGTCAAATCTGTGACTCTCAACACTTATTTATCTTCCATTACATATTGCCTAAAACAGTCCCTCAAGATGCTTGCTACCACCTCTATGTTTCATTCAAGGCAAGATTCAAAAATTCAGTAACAAAGGTTATTGAGGAGAGTGAAAGATAACAGTATAGTGAGAAAGGTTGTTAGTATGTTGCTGAGGCATTGACAATGATGAGTTGATATGGAGAGCCAAAATCATGAATAGTATGCTGGCAGAGCTGTGTGGGGAAGAGGGGTGGTGTGGTTTGGTTGATTGGTGTATGCTTTTATTGGTGTAAGATGGAGAGACTGAAGTGCTTGGCAATGGAAGCAGTAGTAATGTGAGAGAGATGAAAAGAGAACAGGGAAACAAGGGAGAGGGGGCTGGGTGGACAGGGAGACACAGCATATAGAGAGTGGATATTGGTAGTAGTGAATGTAAATTTATGTATGGGACGATCAGCATAGGAATGGAATAGATTGGAATAGGGATGTGAGAAGGATAGTTGTTGTTGAGACTGAACAGATGTATGTGGTAAGCAATAATAAAGGTGATTGTGCAAGAGCAGGTGGTGGTGTGATAGGGAAATCACAACCAATAAGTGGCTAAGATAGAACAGGTTATATATCTAAAAGTGAACTGCTGTGTTTATTTACAAATATCAAGGGTATCAACTAAGGGAAATGATGTTGTTTCACTGATGTGAATTTATTCACCCCAAAATTTTGGAATAAGTGAAACATGGTTGATTGAAGATGATATCCTAACGAGAATAGAAAGCTTGCTTATGTACTATAACAAAGTGATGATTGTATTGAATAAGAAAGATGTATATATACAGTAGTATACTTAGATATTGGATGCAAAGGCTTTGAGAGATTGCCAAACCACAAGTTGGTAACTAAACTGAAGCAGATGGGACTAGATAATAGATTAGTAACTTGGATAGGGTGACTGGCTATTTTAGCAAGTTGTGTATTAGCGAATTGCCCTGTCTGCAAAGAGGATAGTCACTACTAGTGTTCCACAGGGGTTTGGGGATCATTTGTATATTAATAATATTAGGATAGGCTTAGCTGGTGATATATAACCATTTGCAGATGATGCTAAACTGGGGAGAGTGATGAGGAATCAAAGTTGGTGTAGCCTTAGAGGAGGACTTGAAGGTTGTATGAGTGGGCAAAAGTATGGAACTGTCAATTCACTGTTGCAAAGTATAAGGTTCTGAAATTTAGTAGGATGTAGTGCAAAATATGCCCTTGGTGAAGAAATTTTGGAGGAAGTTGAGGAAATAAGAGACCTTGGAGTAGTGGTGGAGAAGGATCTGAAGTTCAGAGGTCACATCACACAAGTTATGAAGACACCACATCAGATTATGGCAATGATGCACAGGACCTTAACTTGTAGAAATAAAGAGGTTCTTGTTCCATTATATAATTTCTTAATCAGGCCCCGTATAGATTGTTGTGCACAGATTTGTTCCTCTGGAGAGAAGACACAAGAAATAAGAAAAGTATCATTGACTACATCATTGATGATAGTGATATCCTTATGCTCATTCAGGATACAAGAGTGTGCTGAGGATTTGAAATTGGAAGTGACTATTACTTAATACTAAGCAGGATAAAAATGGATATCACATTGAAAAAAACAGTATGTAAGAAAGTTTTAAAAAGAATTAAAGTTGAGCAGTTTTTACAAGTAAATTGTAGACTAAACTATGTGAACATTAACAAAAAAAAATTTGCAGCAGTTTGAAAACAAGAACCAAATCTTGGAGTCTCAGTGGCAAACTCTGAAGAAGGCATTGATTCAGCTAGGAGAGATATGTGGTGAAATTGTCTGCAAGGATAGAAAAATAAGAACATCATGGTGGACACAAGAAGTTAAAGAAGTAGTCCTGGAATAGAAGAAAGTATACCTAAAATTCATAGTAAATAAGTCAGCACATGCCCTAAAAGAATACAGAGAAAAATGGAAGAGAGCTAAGCTGTGTGTAAAAGTAGCTAAACAAAAGTCATAGGAAGACTTTGATAAGAATATAGAAATAAATATCAGGAAGGTGGCAAAATGTTCTGGAGGCTATTGAAGAAGCTTAGAAATTGAAGAAAGAGTACTTTAAAGGAATCAAAGATGATAAAGGTGACATGAAAACTGAAGATAAGGATATCCTAGATGTCTGGGATAATTACTTTGAAAGACTGTTAAATGAATCAAGCAGTGACAGAACTGTACTAGAAAATTTTCAAGAGGAATACATATCAATACTTAAGGTAGAAAATGGCATCAAAAACTTGAAATGTGGAATGGCAGCTGGAGTAGATGATATTCAGCCAGAAAAGCTTAAGTATGGAGTCATAAAAGTTTTGCAGTGGCTACACTGCATAATTCGAGGGCCTTTTCAGAAGGTCAAATTCCCAATGATTGGAGTAGAGCTCTCATAGTACCCATCTATAAAAAAGGGAATAAAACTGAATGTGAGAATTACAGAGGAATTTCTCTACTAAGTGTTCCAGGTAAGATTTATGCAAGCACACTTGAAAAGAGGTTGAGAAAGATTGTGGAAGAGAAACTTAGAGAAGAATAAGCTAGGTTTATAATAAACTAGGCCAAATAGAGGTTGTCAATATCAGATTTTCATTTTAAGACAAATAGTTGAGAAATTGTGGGAATTGTGACAAGGATCTCTGCTTAAGTTTTATAGATCTGGAAAGGGCATACAGTAAGGTACCCAGAGAAAAGCTTTTCAAACAATACAATTATATGGGATCAATGGAACATTATACAGAGCAATCCATAGTCTATATTTAAGTTGTCAGTCAGCAGTTTAGAATTGAAGGAAATACAGGAAGATAGTTTGATGTTAAATCAGGGGTAAGACAAGGATGCACATTATGTCCACTCTTATTCATCAACTATATGGATCACATTATGAAAGAAAGTGGCATCAAGCTTGATATTAGAATTAGAGATGTCAAACTTAGCTCTTTGCTTTATGCAGATGATGTTGTACTCCTAAACACATCTAGTGCAAGTCTCCAGGATTCACTAACAAAAGTGAATAACAGCTGTAACAAATTTGGGCCATTTGTATCATGTTTGGCCCATAACAATAATAAGACCAAGGGAAGGAGGTGTAGAAATTCTGGAGGTCATCCCAATTGGCTCATTTGTAGTGCCAGAGGATGCAAGGTTGGGAATGGAGGGGGGGGGCATTCTTTGTGAGAGAGAGAGAGGGAGAGGACACTTTTACAAGATTGATTTTGTTCATGTCGGCAGTAGGAGAAGTGAGCTCTACACAGTGTATTTGGAAGAAGAACAGTCAGAAAGAGATCCATAGTATTTGGAGAGTGAAGCAGGTATCAGAAATTCGAGTAGGTAGATGTGTATTTGTGTTAGGACATTTATGATGATTTCTACTTCTTGGTCAGTGGTGTTGGAATAGGGGGGAGCCAGTTAATATTGTGGACAATGCGGTTATCTGTGAAGATGACCTCACTACTCAGATAGCTGAATTGCAGATGGTTGAGTTTCATGGAAAGGAATGTGAAGTGGTCTGAATGGTTATCACTGTTTGGAGGCCAGTAAATGCAACAAATTAATGTTACAAAATGGGACATGGAAAGCTTGAACCAGAGAAGGTCAAAAGCAGATGATTTGAAATTTTAGGCATTCTCTGGCAGTCATACTGCCAGAGAATGGCAGTGAAATCTGAGAAGTCAGATTTCACTAAGGCAGTGCCACTCTTATGGCAAAAAAAATCATGGAGTGTGTAGTTTGAACATTGGATGTGGATAGTAGTAGTAGCTGTAATCTGGGTTTCAGTCAGGATTGAGATGTCTGGGCTGGAAGACTGCAAGTGGTGGTGAACATCATTTATATTTGTGTTGATGCCATGGATGTTAGTAAAGTGGATGTGAAAGTCAATTTTTAGTGAAGAGATTCTGGCTTGGTTTATATGTTGTATCTGTTTGTGATGTGATGGGATTGGTTTATGAGGGAGATTTATTTTTGTTGCCGTGTTACTGTCATTGTTTGTAAGAACCTTCATAAATTAATCATGATTAGCTGGAAGGATAATATAGTGGGGACTGGCAGTGAGAGAAGACAGACTCTCAGACATAGCATCCATACACAGAGAAACCAGTCTCTGTGCCATGACATGGCCTTGACAGTGTCCCCCACATACCACTACTCAGACTTCCTCTCCAGGTGCGGCCTGGCAGAGTATGTAACAGGCGGGATTATGTACGAGTTGACAGAAGCCTCCTGACTCATTATGGACATATTTGGGCCTCTGCATTAACTGGAAGCTGGCCTGCTGCACCACATGTTTTAACATGTATCCCCTAAATGGAGGAAGTTATGGGTCTGTAAGTATGTTTGTCGTGGCCTTGAAGGATATCACTCACACTGCATGGAGAAGAGAGGAGGGCACAGAAACCAGAATCTCTGTTCTGGAGACCACACATGGCATTTGTCACTTCAGCCCTCTAATAAACCAGGAAGTGGCATTTCCTCCAACTAGGTAGGCATTCTTTTGCAGTCAATTTTGCAGGGATGCACAATCAATATATATAGGAAGAGGCTGTATATTGATTGTGCATCCCTGCCCATTAATCACCCAGATTTGCTAAGTGCTGCTGTATTCTTATTTGAAAATTTCTTTCTTCCACTTGTTTTTGCCTTTCCATTTCTACTTCAATGTTGATGTTTCTAATGACATTGCTGTACCATTGTGTTGGTTTACTATGAACCGACTTCTCTCTTTATACAGGTCTTTTAACTTTTTTCTTTTGAGGAACGCTTCTTCCTTTCTCCATTCAATTATATTCTGTTTTACTGCTTGTTTGAATTTTGGTCATATATCCCAGTTCCAGGTAACATTATTCCTGTTTGAACAGAGGGTCTGGAGTTGTTTTGAAAAGATCAGTAGGAAATTTGGCAGAAGTCTCGGGTTCTAGCATTGATCTCTAGTGGTTCCATACAGTAGAATTTAAGTGGGACTGGATTATAATCTGATATGTTGATTTCAAAATGTTTTATCTGAATTACTCTGTTTATAAGGGAAGAAGAGATATAAATTCAATTAATATGGTTGATTCATGTAAGTGTATATAAGCCTGGAGATTAGGGCTGTGAATCCTTCATATATTTGCTAGTTGAGCATTGCCAAGATATGTTTTTAACTGTGGTGCATATCCTACTTTTCCACTTCTGAGGTATCCTTCTATTTTGTCTAATATGGGGTTTTTCAATACAATTTCAATCTCCAGCTGCTATGATCTAATGAGCACTGTATAAATATGGCTGCAACTCCTGGAAGAATTTTTGTCAACTTGTTCCATCAGATGTAGCATAAACATTTATAAATCTTCCGTGTGTAGTGGCTTAAGTGCTGTGAGGACATCATGTTGGAGACTTAATGGATTGTATACAGCACTCAGAAAGGATTAAAAACAGAATTTAATTCTTCCTATATTTCATCTCAGTCAATGAGAAATCTTCAGGGATTACAAAAAAACTAATATAATATAAAAACAAATAACAAACAATACTAAGCCCAACCACGTTGGTGACACTAAAGTCCTATCTAGGTGGAGCACCCTCTAAGGGTGGTTGTAGGTGGCCTGGAATGTAAAGTGGGACCTCTGGTGATAAGTGTTTCCCAAAGCTTAATGCAACCATATTTATTACGATTTGGTTGATTCCTGAGAGCTGCTGATTTTAAGACTAGGCTTTCTCTTTTGAATTTGCTGTGGTGGAGCATAGTGGTTTTTTCCCATGAGATCCTGTGGGTTGTATCCAAGACATGGTCAGCCAGGCCTGACTGACCATAGTCGTGGTTGCAGATGTATGACTTGTGTTCCTCCAGGCGGATAGTAGCTGATCTCCCTGTCTGTCCAAAGTACACCAGTTTACAGGAACAGAGTACTTTATAGACTCCAGGCACTGAGAGCGGAGGGAGCTGATCTTTTGTAGATCGGATAAGGGTAGCAAGTTTACAGTGGGGCTTAAATGCTGTGTGTAGGTTGTACTTTTTTAAAATCTTGGCTATTTTTTCAGATGTGCCACGGATGTAGGGTATGGTGATGGCATTTCTAAACTCTTTTTGAAGAGAAGACCGGGGAATGGGGGAGAGGACCTGATTATTTTTTTAATGCTGTGATCGCTGTAGCCATTGGAGAGGAAAGTGTTGTGTATGTGGTCAAGCTCAGTTGTAAGGGCGGTTCCACTGGAACAAAGATTGTGGGCTCCATGCTCCACCACAGCAAATTCAAAAGAGAAAGACTATTCTTAGAATCAGCAGCAGCAGCTCTCAGGAATCAACCAAATCTCAACAAATATGGTTGCATTAAGCTTCCTAAGATTTGGGAAACGCTTATCACCAGAGGTCCCACTTTACATTCCATGCCACCTACAACCGCCCTTAGAGGGCGCTCCACTTTGATAGGACTTTAGTGTCACCCACGTGGTTGGGCTTAGTATTGTTTGTTATTTGTTTTTATGTTACATTAGTTTTTTTTGTAATCCCTGAAGATGTCTCATTGACTGAGACGAAATATAGGAAGAATTATATTCTGTTTTTAATCCTTTCTGAGTGCTGTATACAATCCATTAAGCCTCCAATGATTTATGAATCTTATTAACTCATCCATAGTATTTCCAGTCTGTTGTCAAAATTTGTCCTTCTGCATCCCTTTAGATATTACAGAGTGATTTGAGGAAGGGGGGGGGTGCAAGAATAAGAATCTCTACTCCGGCTCCACTAAAGCTACTAAGGCTCCAATAAGAAATGTGGGTATCTGTCAAAGTTTTTATATCTACAGAAGTATGTTTCTTGGAGAAACAAAAACCTGATATTATGGTGTAGTATAAGTTTCCATACAGTTGTTTAACTGATCTGTGGAATCCTCATGTATGTAATGAAGCAATGCAGAAGGGAGATATGATTATTGAAGTGTAACTGGTAAGTCTTTAACTTCTAGATTTTGAATGAACTTGATGAGGCCTTCAATCTATGAAAGAGCAATTGTGTAACCTGATTCTTGTAAACTATTTTCAAGTTTTTTACAGTTGCTTGCCATTATTTAAATTTCATGGGTACTATGCTTGATTTGGAAGCTATGGTAATCATACTGAGAAAACTTTGCATCAATGAACTTTATTTTTTCTTTATCCCTCTCTTTCTATCAGCATAAGATGGTTCCTCATAGTTGATAAACTCTTCTTAGCTTGAAGATATACAGTTTTTAATAATCGCATATACTTTATTAGGATGACTTTTTGTTTTAAGCTGCTTATTATTTCTGAATGATATAGAGAATCAAAACATTTTCAAAATCTATGAATACTAAATATGCAGGAAGATTATATTCATTTGCTTTTTCTATTACTGGATTAATAGTATGGATATAATCTATTCTAGAGAATCCTCTGAATCCTGCTTGTTCATATGACTGTGCATCATCCAAAAAACCATGTGATCGTTTTTAATATAATCAATATAAATATTTTGTACACTTGAGAGCAAACTGATTGACCTATCATCTCTTCTGTCCTTTGGGATTTTTTCTGTAGTTAATCATTGAACATATCCAATATGACTTTATGAAACTGTAAACCTCCTGATTTTATGTGTTCTACAAGTATGCCATCTTCTCCAGAACTTTTATTATTCTTTGCTGACTTGAGAATATGCAGGTTTTTCAGATTTAATGTTAAGGTCCCTATAAAACTTACTACATATTTTCACCTAGATATTCCTCCTCAAATCATTTTTCATGATATCATTAATGCACAAATTAATGCAGCAGTCCATGTACTGATCCCAGTGCAGTGGCATATGACTTCTGTCATCTCTGATTCACTTTGGTCACTTTTTTTCACAGATGCTAAATTGTTTCTGGTCCATTTTCTGCAAATATTTCTGTGGTTTGCTTTTCATCAGAATTGGCATTAGTAGTCCCCCCCCCTAAATTTTTTAACACACACACACACTTACATAACAGCTAGTCACTTTCCCTTTGCAGTTAAATCCCAAAATCACAGAACACTTTTTATCGTTGTTGACTCCCTGTGGTGATGCCCTTTGGGAACTCTCTTCATGTTTTGTATTATTTTCAAAAATATGCAATATGGAGGTTTTCAGATTTAATGTTAAGGTTTCTTCTTAAACATTGACCCATCTATGTTACTAATGCACTAGAGGGTGACCAACTTATTTTTCTTTCTAAAAACAGAAAGAAAAAAAAAGGTAACTAAAAATAAATAGAAAGAAATAAGCATAGAATAAAAAGTATTTTTATTAGCACAGAGTGCCCCAAGTGCCATAAAGGAAATGTGATTCAGTGTAAAGTTGTGGTTATATAAAGTCATTTTTAAATACAACATAGTACCATATTTTTTCAGAAATCTTTAATTTTTGAGTAGAACTATGGTTTGGAATGCCACTTTTGGATGTTCTGTTGTGTTTGTGTTATATTATCAAAAAATATTGATTGAATAATATCAGTAGTTTCTACTCTTACATCATATTTACTTCAGTTGATTTATATATTTAGGCTGATGAAGGTGTGACCAGCTGTAAGTCTGTTCTTGTTCACACTGGCGTCTATAATGAAGAATTTCAAGAAGAGGAGGATTGTGACCACTCACCTCGAGACTTTCTACCTGCAGAAGTGGGCCTTAAGGAGCCTACCCATAGAGTGGAAAATGTCCTAAGTGCTGTAAATCTTATATTTGAAAGAGAGGGCTTTGTTTGATAACAGTATGTTTCTAGATGGGCTTTATGTAAATTAATTTGGTAATAATATATGAATGGTAAATAAGATTTATTTTTAAAAATCTAAATTACAAAAATTCTTTATCAGACATGCACATTTTTTAAAATTTTATTATGATTTAAAGTATGCTCCTGAAATTTTTTTAAAAAATATTTTTGGATAACTCTTAAATTATGCTCACTTTTGTTGTATTAATTGATGCACTGATGAACTTCTGTGCTTTCAAAAGTTAAAAATTTTAGTGTACAGTCAGCTCTCATTGTGGCAAACTCACTACAAGCCAACCCCAACTTACAAACATAATTTGTTCCTTGAAATGTGTTTGTAAGTTGATTTTTTTTTTTCCCCATAAGATATATTGTAAAACTTATTAGTGTATCAGTGAACTTTGAGCATCATAAAATGTTCATAAGCCCAGAGTTCTGTGTTTATTAAATGAATTGGTGTCACAATTTATTAGCTTGTGTGGTGTTTATAAGTATGAATTGTTTGTATCTTGAAAGTTCGTAAGTAGTGGCTTGCCTGTATAGCAAACTCATAGGGACCACAGGAATAGTTTGTTATAGTTGATAGTTTGCTGTATTGAATTTCTTTTAACATAGCATTGTACGTGTAGGGGTTTGGTCAGGACTTTGGTCAGTAGTTTGTTATAGCAGTGTTTGCTGTAGTGAGAGGTGACTGTATAAACCAATTAGGTTAGGTTAATTTGAAGAACTCTATTCAGTAAATTCAGATTCAAGGAAAAAACACCTTCATTCTTGGGTATTAGAATTCATGATTGTAGCATACTGAAGTATGCTACAATCATGAATTTACTATTTACTATTAAACAAAATATATTTATTGAAGAAGATAAATTACTTTTTCCTCTTCTCGCTCTCTGTTAATAATTATTTGTATGAAGTATTGTCCAAAAGTTCTGTTTATCATTTGCTAATGAGAGAAAAATTTATTTTTAGTTTCTTGTCAGATGCAAATAACATCTGCATCAAGTTCAAGAACGGGCATGAGGTTTGTTCAAGCTGTATGGTGTTAAAGCATTTTCTAATTTAAATGTATTGAAATTCAGAGTAGTTTTTGCTTTCATTTATACAAGAATATTTGCAATTTGAAAATGTCTGCAATTTTAGGGAAAGAGATTGTTTGCCTATTCTTCGTCATGTAGTATTGAACTGTTCAGTATGACTATTCAAGCAATATAACCCATAAAAGCAGGACAGTAGGATTGAAAATAATAATTCAAAGTGGAATGACCTGAACTGGTGATTGTTAAAGCTGTATTGCAAAATGATAATTTCTATACAAGAAGGGAGGAGTCAGGAACTGCTAATTGATATGTAAAAATAGAAAAATATTATCTTGTAAGAAACAGAAACTAATTATTACTTCTGGACCTCAATGCAGCCAAAAAAAAAAAAAAAAAAGACATAAATGCCAGAAGGATTAACAATATGCTTTTTATGTGAATCCCATCCACAAAACATGGTAAATGTATTGTACATTAGTACACTGGGTTCACTAAGGCTTAAATATTTCGAAAACTGATCTAGAAGTCAAATATGGAACTTTTTTAAGTTACTTCAGGTCTATACTAAGCTGGGTGGTGGTTTCACAACAAGAAATTCAATTCATCTTCCACTTAGTCATATGTAAACATCCATGCTAGTAATGGGATTAAAACCTGCAGCCTATTGGTTGGAGAGAAGAGACACTAGCCACTTGGCCAAAAGTGGGTAGTATCTCTCCTCTCCAGTCAGGCAGGCTAGTGAGCATATGCTGTTGCAAGTTAGTTAAAAAAAAAAAAAAAATTAAAAAAAAAAAAAACCTAAGATCTAATTTTAACTAAAATCCTAGTAAGATTTAGTAAAAGATATTAAAGTAATAATTAAAAAAAAAAAATGGATAGTATTAAAAAGTGGGGATAAATGTAGTTCATTGGATCTGTATCTGTTTTCAGGTTTGGATAATGTAATAATACTTCATAGCTTCATTACAGTCTTTCAACAATGAACCTTCTCTTATATAAGACTTCAGTCTTTTATCCAGTGAATTCTGTGCACAGTGTTAGCACTTTTTAAGAATTCACTCTTGAGAGCCACATTCCATTTCTGGAAGTGGACTTACAAAGCATGTGCTATCAAGAAGCACAAGAAATACTTGATGTATATTTTGCAACAGCCACAGATAAAGTAGGTATAATGAATTTCATGAATACCAGGGAATATTAATGGAGGAAAGCCAATGAAAAAAGCTTCTGGATAGGATGGAGTGTGACTTGAAGGTATCAAGAGTTCTAAGCATCTTGGCAATGCACTCAGATATTTCTCTGACATAAGGATAGCCACTTGGCTGACCTCTTCCTGAGGTTAGCCACGATCTTGTTGATCGAAGTATCACTAAAACTAAGTAGATTTTTGAGTGCTCATCAACAAGATGAACATGCAAAATAAAGTTTTTCTCAGCAAGAGCAAGCATATTGGAAGATAATGTATAATGCAACATTTCTAGCATGGATATTGATAAGCATGAATATTACTTAAATTAAGGGGATATTAAATCCCACATAGTTTTAAAACCGAATAAGAAACTCAAAGATTGGAATCAGAGAGTTTCTTGCCGAATATAGTAAACTATAAAGCATCGGCGACACTAGCGTTAGCCAATGCAAGTGATCCTAGTACGTAGTACAAAACCGGACGACTCGTTGCAACGAGTCGTCCGGTATTGTACTACGTACTAGGATCACTTGCATTGGCTAACGCTAGTGTCGCCGATGCTTTATAGTTTACTATATTCGGCAAGAAACTCTCTGATTCCAATCTTTGAGTTTCTTATTCGGTTTTAAAACTATGTGGGATTTAATATCCCCTTAATTTAAGTAATGTTTTCATTGCCGAAATGAAGCTTTTTAGCTCTTTATACTTAAGTAAGCATGAATATGTTATGTAACTTTAATTTTCTGTTTCAGTGTAAACCATATTTTGTGATGAATTTGGGCATTAATTTTGACATTCTTGGAACTCTGCTAATGCTTTGACACTGCAAAAATATCATCTTTATAAAGCTGTATCATATTGAAGACTTAAGATTAATAATGTAGAGATGATCTTGAAAATTCTGCTTGAAATAGTTAGCGTTAGCCATTGTGGAGAAAGAGAACTTACTAGTGCTCTTCCTTCAGTTTATTTTCATTCAGGGTTTATTTTTATAACTAAAATAACCAGAATTAATTTCAAAATCAAATGGCTCGATAATATGAAGTGAGAAATATTTTTACAAATTCAGACCAATTCCAGAGGTGCTTTGGTGAATAATGAAACAACGTGTAGACCAGGGTTTATTATTATTAAGAGAGACCTCCAGGAAGTCAGGGACTCATTGAGAGAGGCCACATACTACCATCACAAGCTATTGTACTTGTTCTTGAATTCATTCACACCACTTGCACACACAACATCCAATGGCAATCCATTGGAATCATGTACAACTCTGTGAGAGAAAAATCTATCCCTCATCTCATTCTTAGCAGCATTCATTCTCAGCTTCCAAAGATGCCCTCAATTTCTTTCTTCATCCTCCATAAAATGAAAAATTCCATCAACTGAAATCATGTATGAACCTTTCAGAAGTTTAAGTCTCAATCATATCACCCCTCTTTCTTCTGTTTGCTAGTGTCTGCAGTCTACAAATTTTCAATCTGTCTTCATAATTAGTATTCCACAATCCTGATATCATTTTTAACACTCTCCTTTGCTCTCTCTCTCTCTCTAGTATATCAGAAGTAATGTGGAAACCAGTAGACCTGACCTGCATATAATAGTCCAAGTGAGATCTTATCTAAGCCTTGTAAAGAAGAAAAATGACATCCTTATCTTAAAAATGTCACAGTTCGTTTTAGGATTGCAATTATCTTTTGAGTTGTATTTGCAATCTTTGCTATGTGGCCCCTGAACTTCAACTTCAATTCCTATCTACTAACACTCCAAGATCCCTAGCTTAATTAGTTTTTTTCTAGCATAATTGCACCAGTATAATATGACATTGTATATCTAATCATGCCAAAGTTGCATGACTTGACATTTACTGACATCCATTTTCCCATGGCCACAATCTGAGGGTATTCAAATAATTATGCAAATACTATATATCAGCTGCATTTCTGATTACCCTACCTATATTTGCATCAGCAAATAGCTGTATTGCCTGTCAAATCCTTCCCAATGTCATTAATGTACAGATTGAATAACAATGGACCAAGAACCGATTCTTGATACACCACTTTTTTTTTTTTTTTTTTTTTAAATCTTTATACTTATGGGCAGTACTACCCTATACGTGTTCTAGTTATCATTGTAGTCATTCTCAGGTGGTAATGCCATGCCACCAGGTGCCCTGTAAGGCCCTCAAGGAAAGAACTTTTATATCTTTCTGAGTAAGTCCAAGTTGTTTTAAGTCCTTATAGCTATCTGCGCTCCATACACCATGTAAAGAGATGGTGGTGCAGGTAAACCTCGGAGTTGCCCCATGCTCCTCCCGTATCTTACTAACTAGATCTTGGTTATTCTTATAATAGTTTACCTTATTATTATGACTGTAGGCTAGTGGGCACCCTGTTCCCACCACTTGGGCATCAACTACCCAAATGTCACTATCTCTTTTAATCACTAAGTCTGGCTTACGTAATCCCTCGGAGGTCCTATAATGTGGTTCTGCCGCAGTCTCCCAACCATTGTTCTTAAAGCGGTTGTTCAGAATGGAGACCACAGCGACATTCCTCTGCATGTGGACCCCATGGGTGCAGAAGCAACACTGGGCTATATGAGACAATGTCTCACTGTAGTGGCAGGCTCTGCAGTTTGAGTTGTCACTACCCCATTGAGCTGTGCGGGCTCGAGTGGACAGGGCATTGATCCTCATCTTGATAAAGTTCAATATACTCGAACTGAGGAAGGAGTCTGGTGCCATCCCTTACCCAATCATGCTGGGGAGGCACCAGATATGACTCTTTTAAAGGAGCACCATCTACAGAACAGTGCAGCAGAGATGCCCATCTCTTGTATTCTGCGGGTGCTGACTCAAGGTACCTTGATAATGGGACCAACCTTTAACCTGCCTAAAGTCTTCTTGTATTAATGGGCTATAGAAAGCTTCTCTGCAGATAGGGGAAGAAGATAGTTCTAACTTTGTGATTCTGGACAGCCGCAGGCGTGGGATCAGACATCTAAGTGAGGGAACCCTGAGCCCACCGTCCTTCACCCTTGCATGAAAATATGCAGTAGGGTGTCAGTCAGTAGTTGGAGCCATGATCTCATGGCTGAATGGATGTCCCTGTCCATTCGGGACAGTACCGAGATATATGTTCTACCAAGCACCAACTTGTGGTAAAAGCGAGGTAGGAGATAGTGGGAAAGGAGAAACAGTCTTTGCTGGGGCTTGAGAGGAGCTTTCCTCAAAGAAGCGATCCCAGCTTCTAGAAATGAAGGGACAGAAGACTTTCCCTTTGGGGTGAACATGATGCCGAGGTATCTCCACTCTTCCAGGTCAAAGCATTCAACAGCCTGCCGCCGTACAGGGAGGCCTTTGAATGCTTTGAAAACTCTATAGTCTCAACCTTAAGCTTCTTATCATGACCAGAGGAGACAAGAGCTAAAGAGTAAGACTTCTCTAAATAGAAAGGCCTCGAATAGAGAAAAAGTCAACTGCCCGGTCAGGGAGTTCTTGCAAGCCTATCTTAGTAGAGGCTACGAGAATAAGATCATCTGCAAAAGGCCATAGCATTAAAGGAAGAAGCACCTAAGAGTAGCTTATATTGCTAGGAAGAGAGGGAAGAAACTCATCTATGATGCAGTTAAAGAAAAGGGGAGATAGAGGATCCCTGGCGAACACCCTGCACTGCGGGATTAGAAGTCGCACAGGATCCTGTAGATAGTGATGGAGCTACCCAAGTATATCTCCATAACATAGGAAAGAAAGGATTCTGGACATCCAGCAATAGACAGCACTTGAAGGAGAGCAGGAAGGGAGACTCTATCAAAGGCCTTTCGGAGGTCCAGTGACACCATATAGAGAGGCTTAAGGCAGGGGTGGAAATCAGAGAGAAGAGAAGATATATATTCTTGGCACAGTCATCCGAAGGGACAAAAGCTCTCTGTCTATAATTATGCTGTATATGTTGCTGAAGTCATTTAAGATTTTATGATAGTCTAAGTATCACAGGGGAGATGATAATAGGTCTAAAGTCTGATGCACGGCTTGAAGTTTCTTTCTTCAGAATGAAGATAGTTCTTGAAGCGTATAGGTATTGCTTTACTGGAAAGGAGAGTGTCCAATAAATCTTGAAGAAATTGGATGGAAGAGCTGCTTTGATCTCCTGGATGGAGTCAGGCTGGTATATTGGAAGGGTAGGAATGAGCCTCAATATCGTAGGTTGATCATCATCAGGGAAGTGTGGAGGTGGAGCAGAAAAGACTGTACACCAGAATTTAACAAAATCATCATGTAAGTCTGCTAGAGGTGGAGGGGAAGCACCATCAAGGATGGTCTTGGCACATTGCCCTCTATTCTTTTTACAGAGGGCCTGCATAGCTGCACAGGCCCTCTTCCTCTGCTTCCTATTTGACAAAGTCATTGTAGAATGAGACATAGGCTGATGTTGACAAAGCATCAAGTGTTCGGAGAATTCAGCATGGAGATAGGCATTTAACTGATCTGTGATATCCATTCCCAGAAGGTGAGTCTGGATGAGAGATTTAAGAATTTGATGGTTATATTCCAGAAGAGGAGGATCATCTAGAGATGATGTCAGTCTGAGAATCAAAGCCTCTTCTTCAACAGCAGGATGGTGGCTGGAAGATGGAGGGACAGGAGATATTACCTGTCTCTACCTGTGGCAGATGGACTGCCAGTTTTTGAACTAAGGCTTTGTAACTGGCTTTCAGTCTGTGACACTTGATGGCATCCAAAGATCTTAATGGAAACATCCTAAATAATGCCTGATTGATGTTCTTTATCTCTTGAGCCGTCAACTCAATCTCATGAGCGGCGAGGATCTTTTCTTCTTCAGCAGTCCAACGTGCTTTGACACACTCAGTTCTTATTGCAGCATTGGCTTCTGCTGGATGTTTTGAGAATTAGATGCATGCTAAGGCCGACTGTGGTGGAGAATGCACAATTGTAGACCTGACACATGAAGTGTCTGAGATTTGGAACTCCTTGACTGCTGGAACAAGCATGATGAGAACTTGAAGAAATGAGTTGATGACAGTCCTTGCAGAGCTTTCTTTTAACTTTCTTCCTGAGGATGCTGCTGAGACGGATGGCAGGATCACCTCCAAACAAGAAACAGACATCTGGAATCACACTTAACGAGTTTCCTGGCTCCGGCCTATAAGAGTCGGGGCCTTCACCTGATGAGTTATTGCAAGCAAGGAAACTTAACCCTACCAGGGTTGCTAACCCTGGAAAGGAGGAATAGCATAGCATGCCAGTCAGTCACTTGAAGGTGTCCAGGAATTGCTCCTAGGAGGCTGCCTATTGCTGCACTTGCGAAGTGTCTGAGGGAATGTGCAAGCCAAGTCAGCAATGCTTTCAAACTTACATCCCCTGTATCCCACTTTTTGATATCTGTCAATCAGCTATCCTCTTATCCATGCTAATATTTTATAATCCAAACCCACGTTCTCCAGTGTATTTAACAGTCTTCCATTCTGCCTTAACAAGCCTTAGCAAAATCCAATAGTATCATGGTGTATCCATTTCCCTTGTCTAGCTCAATGGTAATGTTATTATAGAATGTGAACAAGTTGCTAAAACGACCTTCCCTTAGTAAACCCATGCTGTTCATTGCAAAGTAGAGATGCTTTGTCACACCTATTTCTGAATGCAAGTCCTAACCAACTTTTCCAACACGATGATGTCAATAACTGCCAATTGCAAAAAGCCTTTTTTAATTGTCAGTTATTATTTGATTAGCTGTTCACATTCTTGTACTGAAGATGCCTTTGATACTTAGGTAAAAATTATACTAATAAAAAAATAATTTACATGAGTTTATTCTGGTATTATAATTTATTTAAAGAAATTCTCCGGGGGTTATCTTTAACTTGCAGAGCCAGTATCTTTTCATACTCAGACTTAGCTTTCTGTATAACAGTTGTTATGCTTTCATAATAATGGATATCATTCTTATGTAGCCAGTATTCCTCCTACATCATCCTTCCTTATGAATCTCTTGTTTGATAAGATTACACATTCATTTGATTCCTATCCTATTTACTCTTAAAACTCTTGGGACATATTCTGATATTGCATCATTTAAATATTTTTTAAATGCTTCCAATGTACTGTCGATATTCTTCCCATCCAGCAATGATACCATTGCACTGAACTCGGTATACTCATCAGTCAGTCATAATTTCCTGCTTTGTAGGTCAGTATGTAATCTTTCCTGAATGGAACATTCATAAACTTACTCACTTCAAGTGAGTACTGCATGATCACTGTCACAAACCAGTGGAAGAATAGTTATGTCTTTAACTGAAACACTCTGACATTATAATCAAATCTATCATTCTTTGACCTTGAATGCTCACATGCTCCTTGAGAAAGTTCTCTTGCAACAGCTCAATGAATTCAGTTTCATTTTTCTCATGAGATGTTACTACTACCCAATCAATGTTTGAACAATTAAAGTCCCCCATTTTTTTTTTTTTTGTGTCCATTTTTATTTCGGGGTGTATTTCTTCATTACTAGCAACTGATCCACCTGATCTGTAACAACGCTCCACTATGTATTTGATCTTGTTAGATTCCACCTCACACCAGATGACTTCAAACTCACTGCCATATGAAACATTTTCTAGTATTGCAATCATAGGTCTTAACACTAACTGGATTCAGGTCACCCCCATATCATTAGCATCATGCCCTCCCCTCTCCTCTCCTATTCTGTCTATCCTTACTAAACTGTACTCTTTACACATGATGCCAGTTAGTATGTCTGATTCTGATAGCCATGTCTCACTAATGCCTACAATCTGAGGTCCTGACATATTGACCAAGGCAACAAACTCTGTCTGTTTGTTTCTGATACTCCTGGCATTCATGTTTCGACATAAATAAGCTACCTGCATGTCTTTTTGTATACTTTTGTCTGTGGTTTTCATGATACAGTTGGACAACATGCAGATCTCTGTTCTTCTCTGGTGTCTTATATATACAGACATCTTTGCACACATTTGATGATGCTGAAGATATCGTTCTCTCATCATAATCATTTCCATGATAATGCCCATTCTTATCATTAACAAAGTTACATAACATCGTCACTCTTACACAAACATTCTTACTTTTCCTCCCATTATAATTTAGTTTCCCTGACTCGGTGTTAGGTCTCATACCAATTATTACTTTTTCAAGATTCCTGATACCAAATGCATTCAAGTGTAGGCCATCCCTCTTATACAAATCCAATCTTCCTTCAAATTCACTCCACACATCCAAAAAGTCTCATCTATTTCTTCTTTACGCATCGAATCATTTGCCATCATAGCCCTTCTTCTTTATTCATTTTTGCGATATCGAGATAAGATAATGTACTTAAGATTTGCACTTTCTCACTCTTCAACAGTCTTATTTTTAATAAAATGCCATTTTGGTGAAAATAGTATTGGGTTGAATATTTCAAAATCTGCACCTAAAAAAAAAGGTGATTATATGTGTGTTTGCCTTGAATTTTTTTATAATAGAAATATACCATCCTCCAGTTCTTTTCATTTAAAAAAACAAAAGTCAAACTAATCGCTGTGAGCCACAAACATTTCTCAAAGAGCCATAGGGTTGCCAGCTTCTGATCTAGGATAATTGCATTACCTATAGATACAAGATGAAGTTCAAAAATTTTGGTTTTAGTATTTAAAATCTAAGGATATTTTTGGTATCCTGGGCTTCCAGCAATGTTATAGTGATGTTTCAATGTTGCAATATAGCAGAATTCATTAACTCATTCCCAAAAATTTTTAAACGAAATTAATGTTATTCACCTTAAGTTACAGCTTGCTTGCAAGTGAAATAGTTAAGGATTTCTTTTTGAATTTCCTTCTTCATTAACCAGTGGAGTCTTTCAGGAATATGCATAGAACATTATATAAATATATGCTCTTTCTCATCATCATTCATGACAAAAATCCAGTAGTATAAGAACTCTTGATCATTGTTCTTGCTTTTGTTGCTCTGCAGACAGTTTGTTACAGCAAGAAGTAGAACACACAAAATCCTTTTATATTTAATGGTTTTAGTAATGCTTTCATCAAGAAGATATAAATATAGAGCTATTCCATCTTCAGTTGCTCATTAAGTTGACTATGTAGCCATTTTTTTTGTTCATTGTGAAGTAATATTACTTAAAACGGTTCATAAGTGCATACTTCAGTTATAATTTCATCATGTTACTCTCCTAGAACTGGGTATCATATTCGCATTATTAACCCATGGTTCATTTAAACATTTGACACATCATCTAATCACATATGACATATATTGAGCAAAAATACTGTGGTAATTGTAAATAATCTATATTGTTATTGCAATGTCAGCTTAATGTTTCCATTAAAAGACAAATAGTAATAATAATACTTTTCACTTCAGATCCAAATACTCACGATGGGAAGTCCATTATACCTATCATAATTGTTACACCACACATGAAATTTATTAGCTGTCTGTAATTATGTCATCCACTAGAAATGCATTCCATTTGTCACTTTAACAAAAATTTACTTCTCATTGCCCTTTTATGTATTTTTCAGAGCAAGCCTTCTGTTCTTCCCTTCTTGTCCCTCCTCTCTCTCTCCCCCCCATCCTGCCTTAGCTTCCTCCCCCCCCTATGAAAAATGCCTTTGGTATTTATATCACTATCATGCACATCAAAAAATTGGCATAATAAAACTGTCATCCACTTTACTCACTTTCTTTACTCTATAGACACTGTGTTTTCTTTTAGAGATAGTGGTACCATAAGGTTTCTTTGATTCACACAATAATGCAAGGAAAGCAGTGAATAATATTTATTGAAAAGCTCATATATTTCGACCTGAAAATTAGGCCATCATCAGTGGCAAATGGTAGTTGAATACAAAGTTGAATGTGAACAGTTGAACACAAACAATGGATTGATTTGAAAACAGTGAGAGCCATGTGATGTTATACATAAAACAATGCAAAGGCATAACTGAGGAAACATATTATTAATTAAAACTTTAATGGTGTGTGATTAGAATAAGTCTTTCTTGAATATTTATTCAAAGAAAGTACCACAGCCTTACTTCATCATCAGAACTTGAATCAGAATGACTGCCTCTCACTATCAAAGGTATGAGAGAGTCTTATTCTAATCACATTTTCTTATTTCTGCCTTTACATTGTTTTATGTATAACATCATATTGGCTCACTGTTTCAAATCAATCCATTATTTGTGTTCTACTTTGTATTCAACTATTGTTTGCCACTGATGATGGCCTGTAATTTTCAAGTCAAAATATCTGAATAAATATTAATGTTATCCCAAGATCCCATGGAGTCACAGACTCATCTAGAAGGTCCATTTGTCTCTCTTTCTCTCTCACTCTCTCACACACACACACACACACACAACTCATCACATACCATGTCTTAAATACATTCACAACTCTCCATGTAACAAACCTGCTTCTCACTCCCCTGCTCCTTATATAGCTTCCAGGGATGACCTCTTGTTCCCCCCCTCCAATCTCCCACCATTTTATGAAAGTCCTCTATGACCTCTTCAACATTATAATCCTATAACAATTCCTTACTAACTTGTATATATCTCTATCATATCACCCCTCTTCCTCCCATCCACTAGACTCTGCAAATTGCATCATCTCAACTTTTCTTCATATTCAACATGTATTTTGGGCAATCACCTCTGAAAGTTCTCCATCTCTTCATCCTTTTGAAAACCAGGTGGCCAAATCTATGCATAGTAGTCCATATGTGGATTAATCAGAGCCTTATACAATGGAACAAGAATCTCCTTACTTCTACTAGTCAGTGTCGTCCGCATCATTCCTAGAATTCATTGTGTTGTCCTCACAATTTTTGCAGTATGTCCTCTAAATTTCAGATCCTTATCCACCATCACCCCAAGATCTCTTTCTCCACCTCCAACAATATATCCCTGACAAGAATAAATTCTTCATCCTGTCTTTGTTTTCCATATTTCAAAACCTTATTTCACAACACTGAACTGGCTTCCCCACTCCCATACCCCATTCAAATCTTCCACAATAACATTAACATACAGGTTAAACAGCAATGGCCCTAAAACAGACCCTTGAAGCACACCACTAGTGACTTTCCTCTTCTGGAATATTGCTCCTCTATACACAACTTATTGATACCTATCAGACAGCCAATCTCCATTCAAATGCACTAGTTTAATATCCGACCTCATCCAATCTAGATTGACTATCAACCTATCTTACGGTAATCTAACAAAAGACTTTGCAAAGTCTAAGTATACTACTGTGTATCCATCTTCCGTGCAATGTGCTGCTGCTGTTGTCACCTTATTGTAATAAGTACATAGATTACTAAAACTTGACCTCCCTTTCGCAAATCCATGCTCCTCATCAAAGATAATACCATTTGTTATCAACCCAATTCTGAATCTTGATTTTCACCAGTCTTGCCAATACATTAACCACAACAAATTTTAAATCCAATCTGTGTGTCAACTCCTGACACACAGATTGGATTTATAATTTGATGCTTGAATTCTGCCACCTTCTTTATGAAGCAGTACAATCTTGTGTTCCTTCCGCTCCTCTGGGACTGATCCAATGTAAGATTCATATTAAACAAATATATCAAATCAGATGTCAACTCCATGTCACATTCTTTCGAAATATGCAGTGATATATCAAGTCTTACAGCCTTATTAATATCAAGTTTGCTTATTTCTCAATATGCTTCTTCCTCTCTCACAGTCACTCTCCTCCTCATCATCTACTGCTCTCAAACTCTCCATGATGTCACACTCACAAGAATGAAAGCCCTTTATAAACTGATTGTTAAATATCTCAACTATATCCTCTGCAGCAGTTGTCCTTATACCATTTTCCCCAATGAACACTATCTTACCATAATCATTCTTATTTTTGTTGGCTACATATTAAAAGAACTCCTTGGAATTTTTTTTAGCTTCATTAGCTAACTGCTGCCTCATATTAAACTTTTGCTACCCTTACCAACTGAGTCACCCTCCTTGCTTGTTCTCTGGATTCCTCAAGGAATTGATTATTACCACTCCTCTTATGTTGCCTCCATAATGCTTTTTTATTCTCTATATTGCATGCTTAATTTCTTCATTCATCCATTTTGCACCTATTCAATCTTCTGACCTTTGGAATACATTTAGACATTTCTTGTACTCCTCATTCCATGCTACAGCTCTAAGCTGTCTCCTGAGCTTCTCATAATCACCAGCCTAGTTCCACATATACCATTTCCTCACATGGCTAGCAACCATCCATGTAATCATTTCATGGTCACTCTCACCAACTGGAGGGAGATTTGACAACACCTCATTTATAATAACATCTAATGAGATGATCAGATCCAAGGCATTCCATCCTCAATGTGCCCTCTGTTACACACTGCCTGAGGTAGTTGTCCCTCAAAACTCACTCGTTTTCTTTACTTCCAATTGCTATCTCATCATCCCATCTATATTGCTGTAATTAAAATCACCCAAAATGATCACCCATTTTCCATTTGCTTGACTGATTTGCTTATACATTTCCTGATTATTACTCTCCACATTACCAGGTCTGTAGCAACATCCAACAAAGTATTTCATTCTATTCACCTCTAATCTCACACCATACTGTCTCAAAACCATTACCACTATTTCCCCCTTCCATCTCTACCTCATATGAACATAACTTTTTTTTTCCTATCATCAATAGCACTTCACCTCCCTTTTTACTCTATCTTCACAAAATACATTATACCCTTCCATCTCTATGGTGCGAGTTAAATGTTTATATGACAAGATATTTAGTGGGATGTTGCTACAGGCCAGAGTATAACTAGTAATGAGCAGGAAATGTTTAGTAAATGAGCAGATCACTTGCCAAATTAGTTTGGCAAGTGATCATTGTAGGGTAGTTCAACTATAGCAATATAAACTGGACAATGGAGACAGCATGCTGCAATAAGAGAACTGAATTTTTGGATTAATTGAGGGTCAACTGTCTTAGTCAGCAATGTGGTGGAGGGACTGCGAGGATCAAGAGTTTTGGATTTGGTTATAGCATCAGAGGATCTGATTGTGATTGAGATGTCATGCTCCCCCCCCGATTGGTAAGAGTGACCATGTAGTCCTGATTTGGCAGATGAATAGGCATGTGGAGATATCAAAACAGAAAGGATTTATGTGGAATTATAATGCAAGCAATGATTTTTTAAAGTTGCAATTTATGGGTTAGGATATCCAGTTAGTGGTTTGGATTAGCTGTCTGGTAGATATCAGAGAATTGTATATGGGGGAGCAGTATGAGGGAGTAAGATGGTTACAACTGGAGTCCCACAGGGTTCAGTATTTGAACCATCGCTGTATCAATCTTTGTCAATAATATTATCACAGGACTACAGAAAGATGTTCAGTTATTTGCAGATGATGTGAAGCTTGGAAAATGAATAGGAATATCAGTTTAATGTAGGGTTTTAAAATTTGGGATCCACAGATGAGATACTTCATACTCACTTGGTGGAGTTATACTGGAAGAGGTGGAGGAAGCAAGGGATCTTGGGGGTAATTGTGCAGCAGTGGAACATATTGAACAATATGTTACAATGCAGTATGTTCCAAAAACATATTGCAGTGGTTGCAAAGATATCTCAGAGAATTGCTACAATTCTCAGGAAGACATTAACCACAGGAGATAGTGTGGGTCCATTGTATGAAGTTTTGATGAGACCACATCTGGATTTCTGTGCTCAGATCTGGTTATACCAGATTTGAAGGGGATGAAGTAACCTTGAAGAGGGGTGTAGAGACAGATACCAAAAATATCAGGACTGTACACTGTTGATTATGAAGACAGACTGAGGGCATGCAGATTTCAGAGTTTGGTGGATAGAAAAGGGGATTGGATATGATTGAGACATTTAAGTTATTTAAGGTTTCTCATGCTAACACTGAGATTTTTCATATGGTAGAATGAGGAAAAGGAGCAAAGACAAGAGGCCATCCCTGGAAGTTGCGAATGGGAGTAGTGAGTAAAAAGGTAAGAAGTAAGTTTGTTTGTTTTTTTGCATAGAGAGTGGTAGGAGCATGGAATATATTGCCTGAAAGGATGGTGAATGTGCAGACAGTGAATAAGGTTAAGGAGTGGTATGACAGACTTTGTGTTGATCTCCCATAATAAGTCTTGTAACCCCATGGAAGTCAGGAAATAATAATAATTAAAATAAATATGAGCTCTTGAAACAAGGCATTTAATAATGCCATATATCTGTGAGGGAGGTGAGCTGAAGTGTGATGGACATACCAACCCAGAATAGGAAGGTTTGCAAAAAAAAAAAAACAGATGTTAAGAAACCATTCAGTTCTCTTTTTATAAGGATATTGAGGAAAGATATAGTCACATTTCATTCAAGTTCCATATGAAATTGATTCTGTGATGAAAGTTATTGATTTTTTGTAAGAAGACCTACTTGTTCGTGTGAATTATTCCAAGCAGCAAAAAATATCATCCATATAGTGAAGCTACAACAAAAGTTATGGATTAAGCATTAAAATTTTTCGTTCCAATTGTTCTAAATAGAAGTTAGCAAGAATGGGAGAAATTGGAGAGCCCATCAAAATCTTCAGTTTGTCGATAAAGCCTTTCATTCCAGCTGAAATATTCAGACTTCATAACGGGCTTCAAGAGGTCTAAAATATCCAGTGGAAACTTAGATGATAAAAATTCCAGGTTGTCATCTAGAGGCACATTCCATATTTGTAAAAAGTGAAGCTATATCAAAGCTTACTAATAATTTGTGTACTGAAGTCTCAGATCTTTAATTTTTGATATAAAGTTGCTTGTATTTTTAATATAAGACAAGGAATAACTGGTTAAGGAAGAGAGGAGATTTGAAAGAAACTTCAAAATTTTGTAGGTAGGGCTACCAATACAACCAATGTCAAAGAGGATATCTTGGATTATGTAACACTGGGTAAGCCATAAATCTTGGTGGTCTTGCTCCAGATCAAGTAAAACTACTTTATTTAATAAAGAGTTAAGTTTGCTTTGTTGACTCTTGATGGGGCCTCTGCCAATTAACCTGTGGGTTTTACAATGTAATAGCAGTATATCAATTTTTGCTTTATAATCAGAAATAAGTGATATTGCCTTTTGAGGTCACATAAGGCTTTCAGTTCTGCAAATGAGATATTTAGAGGTGGAAATTTGGGATTATGAATAATTTCAGAAACTTCAAAAAAATAATTGATTTGTCATCATATGTCAAATGAGAGAACTTTCTTTCAATATTGTGCATGAAATCTAGATGAGAAAATAATTTTGGTACAATAGAAAATTTGTGTCCTCTAGCAAGAATGCTGTTTTTTTTGTTTGTTTGTTCGTTTGTTTTGTTTTAAGCAGCGTATGGACCTGTGCACAGATTTGATTATCTGGGTTTCTTTGACATGAAGTAGTGGAGAAGATCCAGAATCAAGCGACCAAGGTGACAACCATCTGTGAAATGTTCTGAGGATAAATTATATTTGACAAGAAATGATATTCTTGTTTAAGACATTACTCAAATGTCTGTCTTCCACGGACAAAACCTTAATAAAGATTGAAAACTGGTTTGTGTGATGACCTTTCCCACAATATTTTGCATTATGGGATACTAAGGCCATTGATGTAAAGTTGGTAGCTTCTATAACAAGTAGCCTAGTTGTGAAGTTATTTCCATGTAAATTTTGTTTGTTACACTTCGGTAAAAGATTAAAGAAGAATGGTTGGCCAAGTGTAACCGCGTATCCACTCTCCAGCCAAGGGGGCTGTAGGTTTGGGTCCCGCCATGGGCATGGATGTTTGTGATTGTCTGTGGAAATGCTAGTGGTGGTAGATGGCATTGGTGTATTATTATTATTACGGGCAACTCCAAGGAGTCCATAGACTCATCGAGGGAGGCCCTAACATCATCTCAAGAACAACTATTCGACATTCACACAGTATCTATCATACCTCGCCTTGAACTCATTTACAGTCATGGGACCCACAACAGACTCTGGCAGCTTATTCCACTCATTTACCACTCTCCAAGTAAAAATTCTAGCTCTAACACCCCGTCTAACCACCCTCTTGCCCATCTTCCATGTATGGTCCCTAGTCCTCCCACCACCAATCCTATTCTCAAAAATATCTTCTGAATTAATCTTATAGAAACCCTTCAGTAATTCGAATGTCTCAATCATATCACCCATTTTACGCCCAGGAGCACGCCATGGATATTTGCTGCCGAGGTGCAAACTTTTATCGGCTGCCCATCTGACATCTAAAAGTAAGGGTTATTAATATTATGTTAGTTAAATTTTACGATGTAGGATATACCAAGAAATGAACATTATTACTATTAATGATTATACTGCATTGTATAATCCAAATTAGATATTAGCTACATAAAATAAATATTTGATATTTGTTTCTTGCCGCCTGGGTGCAATGCACCCTCGGGTTGGCACGGCCCTGTTTCTGCCTATCAACCAATTTCTGCAACCCACAAATCTTCAACCTGTTCTCATAAGGTTCATTCCATAGACCTGCTATCATCTTGGTCACTCGTCTCTAGATCCTCTCCATCTCCTCCTCATCCATAAGAAACCCTGGTGCCCATATCTGGGCACAGTAGTCCAGATGGGGCCTTATCAAGGCTCGATACAGAGGAACAATAACCTGTTTGTCTCTGCTTGTTAAAGTATTTTTCAGCAAAAAGATTTGATGAGTTGATTTAGCCACTTTTGCGATGTGCCTGCTAAACTTCAACTCCCTATCCACCAACACTCCCAAATCCCTGACCTCATCAATCTCCTGGAGTACAGTTCCACCAATGTGATATACTGCTGCTAATCTTTTCACCCCAAAATGCATAACCTTACATTTTGCCACATTAAATTGACATCCATTCTCTTTAGCCCAGTCCTCCAAACCATCCAAATCATCCTGCAAAATTTTGACATCCTGTGCAATAACTATTGCTCTACCCAAATTTGCATCATCAGCAAACAAATGAACAGTTCCTCTCAGATCCTTTCCTATATCGTTAATGAATAAATTTAACAGTAGTGGTCCAAGAACAGAACCCTGTGGCACACCACTAGTCACTGGCCATCTTTTGAACTCTACTCCTGAATAAACCACTCTCTGATATCTCTCCATCAACCCTATATCCATCCCCATATGTTGCACTTTACAGATTAGGATTCCATGTGGTATCCTGTCAAAGGCCTTAGCAAGGTCCAGTAGAATCACTGTGTTGTAAAACGTGAGCAAGTTACTGAGGCATGATCTACCCTTCACAAAACCATGCTGTCCCCCACAGAGTATCCCATTTTCATCTATCCAATCCTGTATTTTCCTCTTGACTATTTTCTCCAAGACCTTGACAACGATTCCTGATATGCTGATTGGTCGGTAATTTACAACAGCAGTCTTGGAACCTCCTTTATGCAGTGGAACTATTCCCCCCCCCCTCTTTCCACCCCTTGGGACTAACCCAGACGCGAGACTAAAATTAAACAAAATGGTCAAGAGCACTGACAATTCTTTAGCCGCTTCACGTACGACATGAGCTGGTATACTATCCAATCCCACAGATGTATTGACATTGAGGTTTTGTAATAGACTATTCACCTCCACTTCATTGACCACAATTCCCGTATAAATTCATGTAGATGGTGAAAGTAGAGTGGTTCATTGTAGTTGGATTTAGTGGTGGAGACGGAGAGTTGTGGAGTGGGTGCCCTCCCTTGATGAGTCTTTGGACTCCTTGGAAGTGTCATATAATAATAATAATAATAATTTCTTGTCAAATATAATTTGTTTTGTAAACTGGTTACTAGGTAGAAAAGAGGAATGTGATAGAGAACTAAGTCACTAAAGAGTTTTTATAGGATATATGCAGTAAAAATTTTTCAATATGTGAGAAGAAGACGAGGATCATACCCCCCCCCCTCCCTTCACCAGAAATTATGTATGTCCTTAGCAGAGATCAGTAGGACATTCCATTCATTCATCACACTAATGTGTGATGAATGAATGGAATGGGTTTGCTGGAGTTGCTTATGGGCACTCTGTCATTAAATGAGTTTTGTGGGGAGGTATGAGGCAAATAATAGTTAGTGTAGGTCTTCTGCATTGAGCCTTCAGACTCCATGCAAATATTCATGTAATAATACATAATAATGGCTCACTGATATTGGATTTTTTTCCTTCATTTCCTCAGTCAGATATGTAGCCAGACATCTCCCCTCCCCAAGATAATTGATAAACTTGAAAACAGCAGTAAAACAAAACAATATCTTCATTCTATTCAGCTTGATAATAAAATTTCAATTATTTCCTCTAATAGGAATATCAGTTTTTCTCCAGTGAATTCATTCAATATTTCTGCTATGTCAAAGTAAATTGAGGTTATTTATTTTGTTTTCTCTATTTTATCAAGATGAGAAAGCATGGATGTTTGTGATTGTCTGTGAAAATAGTAGTGGTGGGTGGTAGATGCCATTGGTGTAGTTGGTGGATTGAGTGGTGGAGACAGAGTTGTAGAGTAGGTGCCCTCCCTTGATGAGTCTTTGGACTCCCTGGAGGTGTAACAATAATAATAATAATAATAATAAAATTTTAATTAAATGGCAGGTTTTCTGTAGTGAATTGTCTTTAAAATATCATTTTTGCTTTGTTACTGCTAAATAGGACTTATCAAGGGAAGCTTTTCTAACTCACATAGCATATTAAAAATTAAAAACTTATCATACTTGAATACATGAACTGAAAAAGTACTAAACTCCTCCTGGCAAATTATTCATGGGTCATATGCTATGAGAAAAACTAGACTACATGCTTGTTTGACCACACTCTTACTCAGCTCCTAGAAATGACTCTTTGTTTCCTCCTCACTTTCTGTGAATTGAAAATCTCTCCTGCATCCATTACTACAAAATCCTCTGATTAACTCAAGTATTTTTTCATCATATCTTCTCTCTTGTGCATACTTATCAAACTGGGACTTTTTTGGTAATTTCTTATAGTAGTGAGGGAGTTTGCTACCGTGGTGGTTTTTTTTTTTTTTTTTTTACCTTTTTAGACTTCATTTGCAATGTTAGTCAGTATCATTGTTGTTAATCTTTTCACACATTGTATTATATATATATATATATATATATACACACACACACACACACACTATTTTCTTTCTCTCAGTCGTATATACCTTTTTTTCCTTCCCACAATCTTACATATTCTTATGTCATTCTCACATCTTCGGGTGCCAGATCCTTTTTTTAAAATCTGCCTCTGTGGAATTTTGAATGGCTTTCATATGTGTATTATTCGTTAATGCTTTGAAGCATTTGAAGTATTAAACTATTTTCGTATGGTTTTCTTGTTTCCAATATTACTTGATCATTGTATTAATTTGTTACTCTGAATAATTTATTATCTTTATGATATTGTAAAACATGCACTTATTTTCTCTATTATTTCATAGCAGTAGTTTGATCCACTGAAGGTGCAACTATTTCTGGTAACTTGTAAAAAGTGAGGAATGCCTCAGCACATAACAATCCTATTTTGCTATATGAAATCTCTCGGTAAAATTGGTTTCATTATGTTATAGCTGTAAATGATATTTTCAGCAGATGGAGATTTACTTTTTTTTCTTTCTCCTTAAGTAAACTTAGTCAAAAATTTTCGGTTTCTCTTAACTGATAGTGCCTCCATAGCAGGAGGCAGTGATAGCCTTTAACTAAATATCACATGAAAGGTGGAATGCATTTTATTTTCCATAAAATGCCACCTTTTGTAAGATAGACACTTACCTCATCTTGAGTTCCTTTGGTTTCTCAAGTTTGGTAGTGCTAGCATTTTTCTATTATTTGGTTATTATTTACTATTCACATAGTAACTTTTTTTTTCATAATTTATTTCTAACTTAGTTGTTTATTTCCCAGAATATTAACATTACTGCTGAAGAGAGTTTTTAATTTTTTTTATTTCATGTGATTAACCATATTCTTGTCTGAACACTATGATTCTCACTATTTTTCAATATTCTTCGTACGTATAGTTTTATGGAGATGAGGAAGCATTTTCTTAATTCTTCTTCTTTGTTGAATGCTTTTGCATCATAGAATTTGTCCAACCAAGATAACCATGTTGCCATCATTTGGTGAGAGTGATCATATAGTCTTGATCACTATATGATATATGTGAAATTACAGGGCTGCTAAGTTGGAGATTGCATGGAGCAATGCCATGACATGAGAAACTGCAAAGGCTGGATGTTGATAGTGCATGGGAGGTGGTGAAGGAGCGTTTGAGAGAAATCATAGCAGACTGCATATCTAGAGTCGAGGATAAATCAAGTAGGAGTTAAATGGATGAATAGCATCATTAAGCACGAGCTACAAAAAAAATAAAAAATAAAAAATAAAAAAAAATAAATTGTGAAGAGAAGTCAGAGAAAGGTGACCAGCAGGCACGTGAGCAGTATAAACATAGGCCAGAAGGGTGACCAGTATGGTAAGAAAGGCAAAATCAGAGTACAAGAGGAAATTAGCAGTGCAAGTCAAATGCATGGAAGAATAATTTTAATGAATATCAATGGTAGGGAGGTAACTGAAGCAGACAAAATAGTTGAATTACTAAGTGAACATTTTGCAAGTGTATATCATCCTGGTGGAGATCTTACAGTAAAAAGAGGCAAGGACTAATATGAAAATAGAGATAGATGAACTGGAGGTGTATAGGATTATATTACAGAACCTTGATGTGAATAAATACAGCTGTGGGATTAGATGATATATCAACTCTAGTTTTATGAGAAGGTGCTAGGGAATTGGCAATGTCCTTTGACCACATTAATTTATGTAACAACTCTGGGTTCATCCCGTGGGGGGGGTAATAAAACAGGAACAGGATACTATATGGAGAGCAACATGGTTTTGTGAAGGGTAGATAATGCCTCAGTAACTTATCTTTTAATAATACAGTGACAGCTGTGTTGGATGAAGGTAATGGGTTTACAGTGATAGTGCTGGACTTTGCAAAGTCTTTTGACAAAATACCACATGGAATTCTAGTCATTAAATTGCAGCAGTGTTGATGGATATAAAAGTGAAGTGAATAAGAGGATGGTTGAATGAGAGATACTAGTTTATTCAGGAATAGTCCAGTAGAAGGCCTGTGACTAGTGGTTTTCTGCAGGGCTCTGTTCTTGTGCCACTGCTGTTTAATTTCTACACTAACAATATAGAAAATGATCCAAAAGGAATTATTCAGTTGCTTGCCAATGATGCAAAACTGAGTGGAGCAATAATAGTCAATAAAGATGTTAAAATCTTGAAGGAAAATTTACATAGACTGAAGTATGGGTAAAGGAGAACGGATGTCAGTTTAATGTAGTAAACTGTAAGATTATACATTTTGGGGTGAAAAGATTACCAGCTGTGTACCACATTGATGAATTGCACTCCAGGCAATTGATAAAGTCGGGGATTTGGAGATGTTAGTAGATAGGGAGTTGAAGTTTGGAGGGCATATTGCAAAAAATGATTGAAACAGCTCATCAAATTACTTGGTTACTGAAGAACATCCTGATGAGTAGGGGATTATTAGTCTTGAATACTGAGCACTGATCTGGTCACCTAAGTTTCTTGGGTATGAGGAGGAGGAGAGGATCCAGAAGCAAATGACCAAGATGACAGTAGGTCTATGGAATGCACATTATGAAGATTAGTTGAAGATTTGTGGGTTACAGAAATTGGCTGACAGGCAGAAAAAGGGTGATATGATCGAGACATACAAATTACTGAAGGGTTTTACAGAATTAATACAGAGGAAATTTTTCAGTACAGATCTGGTGGTGGTAGGAGAATTAGGAGCCATCCTTGGAAATCGAGCACATGTGGTTAACAAGGAGTGATAACTAGATTTTTTGCTTGGAGAGTGGTGAATGAGTGGAATAGGTTGCCAGAGTCTGTTGTGAGTGTGATGACTGGGAATGAGTTCAAAGCAAAGTACAATAGATATTGTATAATGCTTAGCAAATGTTTAGGGCCTCCCTCAGTGAGTTTATAGACCCCATAGTTACATAGCATGATGATAATAATAGTATTCCTTTGATTATTCCTATTTTCATTCTCAATTTCCTCTTAGATAGTTGTACATGAGTTTATCTGCATTCTTCCTAATTTCTCTGATTTTGCACTTCCATTCTCTGTTGGAATAATATCTTCTTCAGAGACTTGTTTCCAATTTCATATAGTTGCAAGTATCAGTTTGTGTGTGTGTGTCCACATGTGTATGTATATGCATCTGTATAGGACTCCTTTTCATCTTATATAAACTCAGACATTAGCTTCACATTTTTAACCTTTGCTCCAAGAAAAGACAATTTTGTCTCTGTCATAAGGTATTGTCCTCTTCGTGGAATCACCAACAGTACTCTCTACTTCATGCTGCCCTTTCTCTAACATGCTTGCTCCTTTCACCTCTCTGAAAATAATTTTTGTAATTCAGTAACAGTATTCAAGTTTTGCTTTCCTTCTTTACACATGTACAGCAGCATATATTGAAAATAATAATTATAAGTAATATATAATTAGTCAAACTATTATTTTTTTAAGTGTGTGTGTGTATCAACATTTGATTTATTATTTTAAACCACTAACAGGGTAAATTTTATAATGTAAAAATTCATGCAATAAACATCCACATAACTGACATTAAGTTATAACAAAACAGATGTATATTTTTTGCCTCATTAAGGAAAAAAAAAAGTCGCATGTAAAAAAGTAAGACTAGTACTGAAATGTTTACAATTTAAAAATGGCTCTTTAATGACATTATTTTTAATAATTAGTGGTGTTTGTATGTTATTACTCTTGGTACTTGAATTTCCAAGGACAAGTAGCCTATGAAGATATTGTGCAAACCAATATATCATATTTATTTTGCAGGGAGCACTCCTTTGTTTTGAATGTGCTGGTTTACCTGTGATTTAATGAGTAAAACCATTATGACATCAATAATGCATTTTGAGACACATACTTTGGGGTAGACCTGGAGTACTTTGTGTTTATATCTTCATAACTTTGAGATTTATAACTTGGAACCTAGCTGAAATAATACATCATTGATAAATTGTTTAGAATGATAAAAATCCAAAACAACCATAAAAGAATAAATTATTATTATTACCCAAGACTCCACGGAGTCAAAGACTCATCTAGGAGGTCCTTTTATCAAACGCACAGCTCATCATACCGTGCTTTAAACACACTCAAATTCTCTGCAGACACCACACTCCCAGGCAAGGCATTCCCATCATTCACAACTCTGCATGAAAAAAACCTGCTTCTCACTCCCCTACTCACATCCTCCTTATACAGCTTCCAGGAATGACCTCTGGTTCTCCCCTGATCTCCCACTATTTTCTGTAGAACCTCTCCAGTATTGATCCCTATAACAACCCCTTAATAATTTGTAGGTCTCTATCATATCTCTCCTCCTCTTTTCCACCACTCTGCAAGTTGCATCTTCTCAATCTTTCCTCATATTCGACATTCCTATTATCTTATAATAATATAACTATCTTAGTCAGTCACCTCTGGACCCTCTCCAACATCTCTTCATCCTCCTGAAAACCAGGTGACCAAATCCGGGCACAGTAGTCCATGTGTGGCCTAATCAAAGCCTTATACAGTGGAACAAGTATCTCCCTACTTCAAGTCAGCGTCCTCCGCATCATTCCCTGAAGCCTTTGTGTCGTCTTCACAATTTTGGCTATGTGTACCCTCAATTTCAGATCTCTTATTTCCTCCACCTCCGACAATATATCCTCATCAAGCATAAATTCTGCATCCCATTTTTGTTTTCCAAATTTTAAAACCTTACATTTTGCAACATTGAACTTGCATCTCCATTCCCGTGCCCAATCACTCAATTTATTTGTCTTTTTGTAAGGCCACAACATCCTCTCTACTCTTCATGGTTCATCCCAACTTTGCATCATCTGCAAACAACTGAATATCTCCATCCAAATCTTCACCAATATCATTAATATACAAGTTAAACAGCAATGGCCTTAAAACATACCCCTGAGGCACACCACTAGTAACTTTCCTTTTCCTGGATATCGCTCCCCCATACACAACTTGTTGATACCTATCAGATAGCCAGTCTCCAATCCAATGAACCAATCTAATATCCAACCTCATCCACTCCAGTTTGACTATCAACTTATTATGCGGTACTAAAGAATTAAAACCAATAACCGCGCGGTTAGCCTAGTGGCTTTGCGCTTCGCAACCATATGCCTGGGGAAGGAGTGTCCCAGGTTCGATTCCCGTTGTAGACGTGAGGAATTTGAGGATCTTCCTCAGGCATAGCCAAGTTAGCCGGTCTTGGGCGCGGTCAGTAGGGTTTTTTCCGCCAGTTTATCTGGCGTTTTTCATCCCGCAAACAGGCAAACCGGCCCCATGAACATACGCCTCTACAGTCAAAAATATATCCCCCCCAGCGGCAGACCAGGCGACGGGTCGGTTGGGAGTAGTACTAACAAGAAGTCGCATCTAAAGTAACACGCGGACCCTGCATGGGAAGCGGGAATAACGCGTAGTAGAAGAAGAAGAAGAAAGAATTAAAACCAATAACTGTAAAAAATTAAAAGTGAAAGTTAAAAATACATGGACAAAGATTAAAATGCCAGAAAAGGATAAATGATGTGGGGACTTAATGAGACCTCAAAAAGAATGAATGAATGAATAAAAATGGTGTTACATAACATTATGAAGTCAATTATAATTTACTTTCTTGCCAAAGGGGAAAAAATTTTATTCTTTCATTGATGTTACATAACATTATGTAATATTAAAAGAAAGAACTTTTATTATTAAAAGACCAGAAGGTAAATGATAAAATATACAAAGAGCCAACAAGTTTCACTAGCCACTTTCTAGCATTTTCAAGGCTGAACTGGTGTGAAAACAAATGCATTATGTTACATTTAAAACATACACTTTAGTAACTGTTAGTCCGTTACATTTGATCATTCGTGTTTGATGGCGTGCATGTGTTCGAATGCTTCAGTCAGAATCCGGTACATGACCACGTGTTGTGTAGTTTTTTGCATATTGTAGTTCTATTGAACTGAGAGAGAGATGATGAGATTTTTCCATATGTCTTTAAGAATAATACCTGATTTCTATTTAAATTATTGCCTGTGCGTAGTACCACAGCTGCTGCTTTTAAAGTTTTGTGTCTGTAGTCATTCTCGATGTAAGGCATAGAACTGTTTCTCCAATCTATAACGTGATTTGATGTTGAGAAATGATGAGCTAAACCAGATGTGATGATTCTATTATGATTGACATCCCCCACATGTTCCTTCTGTCTTATTTCAAAACTTCTAGAAGTCTGACCAATGTAAGAAAGGCCACACGTGCATGGAATTTCATATACTCCAGGACATTTCTTCAAATGTCCTGGAGTATATGAGAAAACTTCTAGAAGTCTGACCAATGTAAGAAAGGCCACACGTGCATGGAATTTCATATACTCCAGGACATTTCTTCAAATGTCCTGGAGTATATGAAATTCCATGCACGTGTGGCCTTTCTTACATTGGTCAGACTTCTAGAAGTTTTGAAATAAGACAGAAGGAACATGTGGGGGATGTCAATCATAATAGAATCATCACATCTGGTTTAGCTCATCATTTCTCAACATCAAATCACGTTATAGATTGGAAAAACAGTTCTATGCCTTACATCGAGAATGACTACAGACACAAAACTTTAAAAGAAGCAGCTGTGGTACTACGCACAGGCAATAATTTAAATAGAAATCAGGTATTATTCTTAAAGACATGTGGAAAAATCTCATCATCTCTCTCTCAGTTCAATAGAACTACAATATGCAAAAAACTACACAACACGTGGTCATGTACCGGATTCTGACTGAGGTATTCAAACACATGCATGGCATCAAACACGAATGATCAAATCTAACGGCCTAACAGTTACTAAAGGGTATGTTTTAAATGTAACTTAATGCATTTGTTTTCACACCAGTTCAGCCTTGAAAATGCTAGACAGTGGCTAGTGAAACTTGTTGGCTCTTTGTATATTTTATCATTTACCTTCTGGTCTTTTAATAATAAAAGTTCTTTATTTTAATACATCAGACCAAATATGTACAATTTATTATGTAATATTTTCAATTCATTCATTCTTTGGGAAGTTTCGTTATGTCCACATCATTTATCCTTTTCTGGTGATGTCATTTTAACCTTCAATTTTAATTTTTAATTATTTACGGTTATCAGTTTTAATCATCATCATCAATTTTCTGACATGTACCCTCAAGGGGTGTACAGGATATGATAGTACAACATGAAAAATTTACATCATTACTAACTTCCTATCTACAATTTTCCTCCAAATCAGTCTATTACTTGTCAAGACTCCGATATTATCATTATCAGATCTTATATTTCAATCGTCTAAGGCATATTGTGCCGTATCTATCCACCTATATCTTGGTCTTCCTCTGGGTCGTTTTCCTGTCAACCTGGCAGAGAACACTTGTTTTGCTAATCTTTCCTCATCCATTCTGTTTAAGTGACCATACCACCTGAGATTAGCTCTGCTAACGCATTCCTGGATGCTGACAATGTCAAGTTCTTTCCTAATATCCTCGTTTTTAATATGATATGGCCATTGGTGCCATCCATTCATGCCTCTAAACTTTCTCAGAACTCTCATATCTGCGGTCTCTAGTCTTTGGTCAAGTGTTTTATTTCTGACCCAGCTCTCAGATCCATAAGTTAAAACTGGTTTGAACACTGTCTTGTATACAGCTAATTTAGTGTTCTGACTAATTTCTCTCTTATTCCATATGAATTTATTCAATTGACTTCCTACTGTTAATAATTGGTGGATTTTTATATTGAGGATATTCATATTTATCTTAATATTTAATCTACCATAGAGATGATCTCTGTTTCTAACAATTATTTTTTTATTCCGAGTGTACCTATATTTTATTATGTGCACAAGGGTTCACTCCAATTGGTGCAATGATTTTAACTCTTTCTTTCAGAATCCAATTAATCACTGACTCAAGACCAAATACAAAATAAACACATTTAATAAAACTAAAACAATATATATATACACTTCAAACAAATATTACATAACTAACTACAAATTAATTGGATCCAAGGCCTTTTAAAATGAAACTTACACTTAAGACTAGACTAAACACTTTGTTTGCACAATCACAAAATGTTCATATCCAGTTTCTCTCTCTGTCAAGGTCCTTTTCAGAAGATATATGACTCTATTCTTCATTTTTTACAGGATCCTTTCTCATCACTTATGTAACACACATTAATTCTTCCTGACTTAATTCTGTCTCTTTTCTTCATTAGGAATAATAGTTAGATGTGGCGTCCTTAATACAGATGAAACTTCCTAATCAGAGTTTTTTCGAAAATTCCTTTAGAACGTAAATGGCAAATTCTTCTTTTATTCACTAAATGCTTATTGACAGTCTTACTCTTCCAGTTAAAAAACTTAGTTTACGATTCCCTTTTCGGAATCTACTATACATCTTTCAATCAGTGTTTCCTCCAATATTTCTTTTAAAACAATTTATAGCAATATTTCCCTTTTATTTATCCACATATTTATTCCACATTAAAACTTAATAGTTCCACGATTCCTTTTTCGGAATATACTATTAATTTTCCTCCGACTGTCACATAAAAACACTCAAGTTTCTCTGAACTTAAATATCTGCCGGCCTGTGTTCTAAATTCCCTCCGAACGCTCTCTTGTTTACAGCCGTTACCCAGATACCGAACGCTCTCTTGTCAGCTGTCAATCACTCCATAAAACTTCTCCGCGAGCATGCGCACCCCACGAAAGTCAGAAACTAAGTACTGTAAAATGGCTGACACGTTGTATCCGTTAGCGACAAGAGAATGTCTTCATAAAACACAAAACTTAATATTTCAAACCACAATCAAATTCTTTTAAGTAATACAAAGATCAAATCTAGTAAGTACATCAATTTTTTAACTTCTTTACATATCACTTTGGACAAAACAATTCCATAACGGGCACGCAAGTCCCGACAATGCGTGTTATGAAAACAAAACTAATAAACAATACGTAAAAATATTCAGAATTTTAATTATGATTATTTTTACACTACCATACCAGCTTTGTTGATTCTGTTGTCTATTTCCATATTTAATTTACCATCTTAACTAAAAATTGTGCCTAAGTAGCTGATATGTTTTACTTGTTCCACAGGTTCCCCGTTCACAACACAGTTGACATTTTCAACAATTCTACCTATTTTCATTGTCTTTGTCTTTTTAATGCTGACCCTCATACCATATCTATTACAACAGTTATTCAATTTAGTCAAGGAATCTTGCAAACTTGTAGCGGATTTATTCAAAAGTATAACATCGTCCGCATAAAGCAAAGAGCTGACATTAACATCTCCAATTCTGATATCATGTTTAATACCACTTTCCTTCATAATGTGATCCATATAGATAATGAATAACAGAGGGGATAATGTACATCCTTGTCTCACACGAGATTTACCATTAAACCATCTTCCTGTACTTCCTTCAATTCTAACTGCTGACTTACAACTCAAAGACTAAGTATTGCTTGATATAATGCCCCATTGACACCATATAACTGTAGCATATTGAATAGCTTCTCTCTTGGCACCTTGTCATATGCCTTTTCCAGATCGACAAACCTTAAATACAGATCTGTTATATTCCCATGCTTTCTCGACTATTTGTCGTAAAGTGAAGATCTGATCCTGACAGCCTCTATTTGGTCTGAATCCAGCTTGTTCTTCCACAAGCTTTTCTTCCACAATTCTTCTCAACCGTTTCTCAAGTATACTTGCATAGATTTCCAGGAACACTCATTAGGGAAATACTGTTATTTTTTTTTATTTGTTATATATATATTCCCTCTTTTTATATATATATATATATATATATATATATATATATATATAGTATATTAACTATTTAGTCTACCGGCTGTGCGTTAATAATTATACTATATACTTATGAGGTGATTTATTATATAAATCTCTTTTACTAACAATTATTTTTATTTTGACTCCGAGTGTCCCTATATGTTATTGTATTGCACAAAAGTTCACTCCAATTGGTGCAATGACTTTAACTCTCTCTTTCAGAATCCAACTAATCATTGACTCAAAACCAAGTACAAAATAAACACATTTAATAAAACTAAAACAATATATATATACACTTCTAGCAATAATACATAACTATAACTACAGATTATATGGATCCAAGATTATATGGATTCCCTTATTTAAAAATATAAACTTACTCTTAAGACTAAACACTTTTTCTTTCACAATCGCAAAAGAAATGTTCATAGTCTTTTTCTCTTTCTGTTAAGGCTCTTTTTCAGAAGTTACACGGCTCTGTACTTCATTTTCAGGATCCTTTTCATCAATCAATGTAACACACATAAAAGTCTTCTTGACTAAATCTTATTTCCTTTTAGTAGCAATACTCATCAGATCAGGCATCCTTAATACCTATAAATCTTCTTAATCAATATATTTTCTAAACATTCACTTTCAGGCATCCTTAATACTTATAGAACTTCTTTATCAATATTTTCTCTTAAGAAAAACATTCACTTTAGAATGTAAGCAACAAGTTCTTCTTTCATTCACAATACTAAATGACAGTCTTAACTTTTTCCACTTTAAAAAAACTTAGTTTCAAGATTCCCTTTTATTCATTACTTATTCCTCCTTGAAACCTATATTTCCACTATTCCTTTTTCGGAATACACTATAAAATTTCTTCCGACTGCCATACACAAAAAAATCAAGTTCCTTCCAACTTAAATATTTTCCGGCCAGTGTTCTAAAAACTTCCGAACGCTCTCTTGTTTACAACCGTTACTTGGATACTCAACGCTTTCCTTGTCAGCTGTCAATCACACATCAAATCCTCTCCGGGAGCATACGCACTCCACAAAAGTCAGAAACTACGCACTGCAATAAAATGGCTGACTTGCTGTATCCATTAGCGCTAAGAGAAAGTCTTTCACAAAACACAAAATTCAACATTTTTAAACCACAACAAACTTTCTTATAAGTAACACAAATATTCAGTTTAGTAAGTACATCAATTTTTGTTACTTCTTTACATGTTACTTCTAATATAACATTTTCATAACGAGCACATCACAAGTGCAGACACTGCGTGTATGAAAACAAAACTAACAAGCATAATTAATACGTAAAAATATTCAGAATTTTTAATATGATTATTTTTACAATACCTCTGTAATTTCACATTCAGTTTTATTTCCCTTTTTATATATGGGCACTATTATAGCTCTACTCCAATCATCGGGAATTCGTCCCTCTATCCAGGCTTTCTGAAGTATGCAGTGCAGCCACTGTAAGACTTTTATACCACCATACTTCAGCATTTCTGTCCGAATATCATCTACTCTTGCTGCCTTTCCACATTTCAAGCCTTTGATGGCTTTTTCCTTCAAGTATGGATATGTATTCCTGACTGTATGCCTGTTGAGTGTTTTTTTACCACTGTGCTGTCAGCACTGCTTGCTTCATATAGCAAATTTTCAAAGTAATTCCATACTTCAAGGATATCTTTTTCTCCTGTTTACATGTCACCTTTATCATCTCTAACTCCTTTTACAGCACTCTTTCCTCCATTTCTAAACTTCTTCAACAACCTCCAGAATATCTTACCACCTTCTTGATATTTATTTTCTATGTTCTTGCCAAAGTCCTCCCATGACTTTTGTTTTAGCTAGTTTTACACAGTGTTTAGCTTTCTTACATTTGTCTCTGTATTCTCTAAGAGCAAAAGCTGACTTATTTGCCAGGAACTTTTGATATGATTTCTTCTTTTCCTTCACTGCCTCTTTAACTTCCTGTGTCCACCATGGAGTCCTGATTTTTCTATCCTTGCAGACTACCTCACCACATGCCTCTCTGGCTGAATCAATCAGTGGTTTCTTCAAGGCTTGCCACTGAATCTCCAGTGTTTGGTTCCTGTTCTCAAACTCTTTAATTTTTTCTTCAATAATCTTTGTGTATGTTAGTCTACAGTTCACATCTGAGAGCTGCTCAAGTTTTATTCGCTTTAAAACTTTCTTACATGTTATTCTTTTCAATATGAAATTCAATTTTATCCTGCTCAAGACTAAATAGTGATCACTTTCAATTTCAAATCATCTGTAAACTCTGGTATCCTGCACCAGTGAGAAAACATCACTATCAACAATAATATAGTCAATGATACTTTTCTTATTACTTGCCTCTTCTCTCCATGTGAATTTTGCACATTTTTATGTTGGAACATGGTGTTAGTAATAACCAGTGCATATCCTCAGCAGAAATCCAACAGGTATTTGCCATTATTATTAGCTTTGCTCTTTTCTCCAAATTTTCCCAAAATATTTTTGTATGTCTGACAGTCATTTCCTACTCTGCTATTCAGATCCCCAACAAGGACCAACTTTTCCTTTTTCATTGTGTCAGTTGCTTTTTTTTTAAGCATCAAAAAATTCCTCCACTTCTACTTTAGTAGAACCTTCTGTAGGCACAAATAAGTCTCATTGTCCAGTTCCCCATTCTCATATTTGCCCACATCACTCTACTTGAGACTGCCTGCCATTCAAGAAAATTAGCCTCGTATTTTGTGTTGAATACTATGGCTACCCCTTCTTTTTCTTGATTGTCATTGCCTGAATATAATATTTTGTATTTATTGCTCAGAAAGATCTCACCAGTTTTTGTCTTTTTTGTTTCAGTCACCCTTATTATGTTGATCTGGTACTTATCTAATTCCTCAGCTAGCTCCATTTCTTTACCATTCAGGCTTCTTATGTTGATAGTACCGATCTTTAACTCTGGTGATGTTGAGTTGGGGTTTGTTTTCAGATTTGTTCCAGTAGCTAACTTTTCGCTGTTCGCCCTGGTTCCCTGGTGAAAACAATGGGGGCGTTGTTTAAACGGGCAATGTCCCAGCCGGCATGAAATTTTGTCATGTTGTACCATCATTTTTTATTTTGGTTTAACCAATAAGAATACAATTTGGTCGGCTAAATCCCAAATTGCAGCCCATCCTCGTTCATTCAGTATCCAGGTAGATACCCAACAGGGTGCACCACGAGAAGGTGAGGATTGGACATTAGGTTAGAAGCTCTGGTCGGTTCTCCGCATTCCTTTAAAGGCTATGTGGAGGTCTCCTCTCAGTTATACAGCTTTGACCCTTAAGCACCCCTATCAGTTTTAATTCTTTTGTAATTTATTTATGAAGAATGAAAACAGAAAGATTACCAAAACAAGCCTTAAAGTACAAGCCATTAGGAAAAAGAAAACCAGGACATCCTCTTAAACGATTCAACGATGACTTCTAAGGCCGGAACAGGCCATACTAGGCCTAAATCCTTGATACGTATGATGATGATTCTAAACAATTTATCGATTATTATCTCCATTACATTCTAAGTTATTAAGGTAGAAACAAAGTACTCCAAGTCCACCCTAAGGTATGTTTCTCAAAATGCATTATTCTGGGTCTTAATAGTTTTACTCATTAAATTACAGGTAAAAACCAGCATGTTCAGAACACAGAGGTGCTTCTTAGCAAAACACGAATGCTATGTTATACTGATTTGAAATTAGAGGAGCTGCTAAGAAATTTTCAGAAGTATTATAGCATCTACTGTGCAAGTGCATGGATAAAAATGTATGCAATTTCATATGAAATCATTTATAATTTACTTTCTCACCAAGGGAAAAAATGTTGCAATCATCTCTCAAAGTATTTTAATATATAATAATACACCATTTTGGTACTTGTATGTGGGAAATGACTTCTGCATTAATTTATTTCTTAGTATCTCCAAGTGCCTGGTTCCTACTGATGAGATTTCAGTAAATGTTGAAACCAGCTGAGTAGTGACCCTTCCATAATGCCTAGCAATATGCACATCCAAAAGTGGACGTGCTTTGGTGTCAAGTCAACAGCAACATGTTCAAGCCTTTGTTTGCTCACACTTGTATGAAGGATTAAAACAAGAATATAATTTCTTGTCTAGTATAATTTACTTGGCAACTCTGAATAAATTTAAGTAGACATATGATAGAAGACATGGGAGGTGAGTGGTTCTTCAGCAGTGAATACTTAGACTCATTAGAAGGTATTCATATAACAGACTGTTTATTTTAAGAGATGAAAAGTCTGCTCACACCAGTTTTGGCATGTGTGCTTTTTTTTAAATTTTGAACATTTATTATTTATTTTATGTATTTTTTTATTTATTTTTATTTTATGTATTATTTTATTTATTTTTATTTATTTTATTTTATGTATTTTTTTATTTATTTTATTTTGTGTGAGTGCATGTGTGTGATTCCTGCACACAGAAGGATATATTATCCTTCTGTCCAATAAACAGGATTGTGGTTTCACATAAAATGTGTTTAATATGACAAATACATGTGCTGATTGTAAAGATATTTCACCGTTACTTCCATTGTCTACAAAAATCATCTTGATTCACCAAGATAGTTCCCAGAGTGGTACATATAGTATTTTCTTCTTGAAAGTGCACAGCTATTGTTATTCTCAATCTGAATGTTCCTGCTTTCAGGATCTCCGCAATATTTTAAAGTTAAACTACTAATCCTGTAGGGATTAGTCATTGCTTTATATATATATATATATATATATATTTAATAGTTGAGAAATGTTATTGCAATGAAACTGCTTAATCACCTCAATTAGCATAATGTAATTAATGAATTACCTTTTAAACCGATTACAAAAGCAATATAATTTTGAAAAATGAGTTAATTCCTATTTCCGAATGCTGGATCAAATGAAAATAGGAATTATCTTATATTCTATACTAGGAGTCTCAAATTCACGATGACTAGGTGAGCTACATTCCATGTTTTGCAATCTGTAATCATCCAGATTTTTTCCTGCTGGAAATTTTACATAATAAAGTGAGGAGATAGTTAATGTTGTATACTGAAGAATTATGGCACTGAGCAAATATACCATATTATTATTATTAATACCAGACTTCCATGGAGTCAAAAGAGACTCATCACAGAATACCATATGGTGAAAACAAAAGTGGGACAAATAAAAATTTGCAACCCTTCACCACTAATACTGCAGATTTTAAATCCTTGTTCTATACAAGTAAGAGAACTGGTTTAAAAAATAAATAAAAATCTTTGAGAATGCCATATGCAGTGTTCATAATTGCCTTAAGATTTGGGTATGTTTTAGTAATATCTTTATTCCATTACCTGAAACTTTAAAAATAAATAAATAAAAAATTTCTGAATGACAAACATTTAATTATGCTCAAAATAATAATTCTGTTGATAATAAAATTTGGTATATTTCCATTTTGTATTGCCACTACCTACTGACAAACATTTAAAACCTCCGAGCAGCAGTTGTTGTGTCCCTGTTTATAACGTAGTAGTTTTTAAATCTGAATAAATTCCTGTCTGGTGATGTGTTTACTGTCTTTTTTGCTTTGATTATTGTAGATGTGTTTCCTTTGTAAAAAAAGAAAAAAAAAAAAAGAAAAGAAAAAAAAAAGGGTAGATGTAGCTCCAGTTTCATTAGCTCTGAAGTGTACTACTACACCTGCTTCTGTGATCAGCTAATGGACTGCTGCAGTAATAAAGCATTTAATCTTCCCTTGCTCAGGTACTCCAATAAGGAATTATTCATGTAGGAACTGTGATCATGATATTCATGACTTCAGAGTCCCACCAGTTGGCATGCTGTACTTTAAATAATATGCTCAGAAGATTTCTGTGGCAATATTTTAACCATATTAAAGTCTATTTCCCAATGTGTGTTTAAGAAATGTGATAGTTTGTATTTAATTGGGTTCTCATGCTATTGATTAGCTGTTCTGTACATACAAAGAGAAAACTATTTAAGTATATTCATTCTTTAACTTTATTTTAAAACTTGTAAAGTTTTTGTTTGTTTCTATCTTTCTTTTCAGTATTGTTGTTTAAGTTATCATACTTCAATCAATCTTTGTATAAATACTATGTTTTTGTTGATTTTATTTAAGTACACGTTTGAATAAAATTCACCAAGGATAATACTGAGAAAAAGAATGTTAAATTTGAAAGTATAGATCTGAATATAAATATTGTTATATGTTATACTATAGAATAAAATGTGTAACTACAGATTTTCATATGTAATTGACTTATTTTTGATTATTTTATTTCTGAATATTCTGTATGAGAAAATCAGTATTTTTTTAATTAAAAGACTTAAAGTAATTTGCCCATATAATTTTTGAACATACTTTGCAAAATTAAAAGCAAAGCTCAGTTTAACTAAAAAAAATATTAGGCTATATAGTGTACCTCTAATTAGTATTAGTCATTCCACATGAAATCAACTATGAATTTACATTATCTCCCATGTGATGAAATTTAGTGAGTGTTGAGCTTATGAATTTCATCAAGTTTGCATATATTTAACTGTCATAAATGGAGAAAGAAAAATTCCAAGTAGCTGAAACCATTTATTTTCACAGTGCACTCTTTTTTTTTTAATTATTTCATATGTAAAATAGTGTCAGTTGGTATGCTATCATATCTAGAATCACTAGGACACATATAGATACAAAACATATCTTTATTGATTGGAATTAATAACGTGTTGATCTCACTGACTGTTGTCTATAACTACCTCAATATATCATGGAAGCCTAACTTCTGTCAGAAAAATCTGGTGGCCTTTTGCCTCCACTACTCCTTTAAAACGTTAGTAAATCACGCTAAAAGGACCAACTTGATTTTGTCCTAACTCTGCATTCCAGTTCATCCTACAAATCTTTTTCTCCAAATCAACATTCATCGCAATGTCTCCATCTAGTTGTATTCTCTTCAGAGAACATATTTAAAATTATGTTAAATCCTTTGTATCATAATACTGTAGCAGTACAGGATATATAGTTATCCAGAATATGATCTTTAAGACCTTGCAATCTTGACTCATTATGGTCAGTGGACCATATCACAAGAAGCAATGTAGCTTTTTTTTCCCCCCTCTCCCTATGGTAGCTCTGTTGAATGAGAAAGATTTGTCAACTTATAGTACACTAGTGACTAGACAAGAAGAGAAAAGTTCAGGAGAAAGAAGAAACTTATTAGAGTTGGACTTTGAAGATCTGTAGATTTGAATCTTTTAGAAATACATGAGTAAAGAGACAGCTTCAGTAGAAGGAATGAATAAAGAGGAACAGAAATTTTATCTGAGTCAAATATTTTTAGGAAACCCTTAGGTCACTGTTAATATGAGAATGATATTCATTGGTCAGGCAGATGCGTGATTCATGAAGAAAATCAAGGAATTTTCTTGCTTAGATTCCCCAACCTTTCCATGATATTTGTGCAAAGGAGGACGTTATATAAGCAAGAAAATCTCTCCCAGGTCTGGCTCCCACTGATAAAGGTCAAAACTGGTCTGAGTAGTGGCCTTCCCATTATGCATAAGCATCATATAGATCCGAGAGGGGAGTGTGCTTGTATTATGGGATACATACTAAATCAAGTGATACAAAGTCGTTAGCCTCTACATACAAGTAGCTCAGACGTGAATATATTTCACATGCAAAACATTCTTTTGCTTCCTTGGGAAAAAGGATTAAAATCAAGTATATAATTTCTTGATATCTTTAATGTATAATAAACCCAAGGTAAAAACTTTCTACACCTTGACTGATAGTGGCTGAATCCATACTGCTGATAATTGTTTATTACTTGAGAAATTTTCATGTAGCATTGAAGTTGAGTGAGTTAGTTCCATTACTTCAGAAAAATGAAAGAGAATTTGAATGGTGATTTGATGATAAAGATATATCACCCTTCTCAGGAATGAGTAACTTTGAAAATATTACTCTTTTTGCATTATCATTCCTTCTACTGAAGCTGTCTTTTGGAACTGTCTCTTTACTCATGTATTTCTAAAAGATTCAAATCTACAGATATTCAAAGTCCAATTCTAATAAGTTTCTTCTTTCTCCTGAACTTTTCTCCTCTTGTCTAGTCACTAGTATACTATAAGTTGACAAACCTTTCTCATGCACAGAGCTACCATAGGGAGAGGAGGGGGAAAAAAGCTACATTGCTTCTTGTGAAATGGTCCACTGACCATAGTATATGGAGTCAAGACTGCAAGGTCCTAATAGTGGCAGAATCCATACTGCCAGTAATTGTTTATTACTTGAGAAATTTCCATATAGCATTGAAGTTGAGTGAGTTCCATTACTTCAGAAAAATTAAAGAGAATTTGAACAGTGATTTGATGATAAAGATAAATCACCCTTCTCAGGAATGGGTAACTTTGAAAACATGACTCTTTTTTTGCATTATGGAAGAAATTGGGTAAAGGTAGGTCATGTCCCTTCTCTGGAGTCCAGATATGTTTTGGCTACTTCATCTTCTAATAAGCAAAGTGGAGTGTTATATCAGACAGCAAAACTCTTCTGCCACCTAGTGGTGCCTAATACCAACAAAGGTACCTGGTGCCTTTGCAACAGGAGTAAACTGGCATTGAAACAAGTTTAGTGTGGGATCCTTATCCCTCAACCTGTGCCTCTGCCAGTTTACATCTAGATGGTTTCCTACAGTCTGATGTTTTAATACCTGTCAACTGTGGGATACATATTATTACACTTCGTGGAATCAGCAGACTCATTGTGGGAGGTTCAATTGACAACAAATGTATCATACTGAGTCTTAAAATCCTTAATCCCTGCATTGACAACATATTGTGGTAATTTGTTCCATTTGCTTACAATTCTTCACGTAAAATATCTACTCACATCTCTTTTCACCACTCTTGCACAACTTCTAGGAATGGCCTCTGGTTCTTTCCTTCTTGCTTTCTACTCTTTTTATAATCCACTCTGAATTAATCCAATCAAATCTTCTCACTATCACCTGTGTAGCTCAATGGAGATGTCATGTGTCTTCCAAGCTGCCAAATCACCTGAAGAGAGAGCATTGCAAGTTTGATTCTAGTCACTGACTAGAGGAACTTTTACTAAGCCTTTTTTTTTTTTTTTTTTTTTTTTTTTTTACCAATTTCACGATCTCTGGCACAGGCAAGTGAGTTTTTTCCCCCAGAAACTCGGGGTTTTTCGTTTTGTAAACTGAAGAAAATCCATCATACAACCCACTCTATTTTCAGAGAGTAAACATGAGATGGCAGCACTTGTCAGTCCAGACTGACAAGTGCTGCCATCTCTTCACTGGACCATGTATAATTAGTGATAGTCTTGGGCCAACTATCTCTAATTGGTTACCAGTGGAGATTGAAATGCTCCTCCCCTCAGTCTTCAAAAGTTAGATATGGCTAAAACAGTCTCGCCTATTTCCTATATGGGAATAAAAGGCATTAGCTTATTTATTTTTTTGAATCTTCCCACTAACTTAAATATCTCCGTATCTTTTTCTTCTATCCGCCCAACTCTGCAATCCATTTCTTCAGCCTCTCCATGGCCAGCATTCCAGATATTGTCTGTGATGTGGAAACATTGGAGAGTCTCTGTACCTCATCACGATGAAAACCAGGTGATTAAATCTAAGCACAACAGGTCATATGTGGTCTGACCAGCACTTTATATACAGTGGCACAATCACTTCCTAATCCCTACATGTTTGCACTTATAGTGGCACTACAATGTGCAGACTTTGCAATGCTTGCAATATGCCCTCTAAACTTGGGTCTGCCATCAACCACTCCCAAATTTCATCCATTTCCTACAGTACAGCACTTAATGTTGCACAGCCGTATATTCCTACACTACAAAATGCAACACCTTGCACTTATTAACATTAAGACTACAATCCCACTCCTTTGTCCAAGTCAAAAGTCTATTCAAATCTTGAAGGGAATTAACATCTGCAGATGTTAATTCCCTTCGGCTATTTTTTCTGGCAAAGTTAATTAAATTAAGGGGATACAAATCCCTTATTATTTTACAGTATGCGAAACTCTGAGATCGAGAACTACGATCTAAGAGTTTCATGCTGAAGAACTATCGGCGAATCCAACCGTAAGTGAACACCTGGTAGTGCAACTCGAAGCAAAGGTGGAGCAATATCCCTCACTATCCGGATATTTTCTCATTATGAAAAACACAGCTCCTAGGAGATGTAATACTGCCTTATATTATGAGGAAAGGTCACTACCCAGACCGGTTTCAACCTTTTTTGAGGTCTCATCAGTGAGTAGGTAGACCTGAATGATATCAAAGTTTAAGTGAAAAGAACTTGCATACCTTCACTATACGAATGCCAGAAAGGTGTGCCCATATCGTTTGGCTTTTTATCTTAGTTATAATATATGGGTATAATATAAAAAAAAAAATCAGCTAGCGCCTTTTTATTTTATTCCCGTATACGGGGAGTAGGCGAGGCCATTTAGCCCTATCTAACTTTTGGAGACTGAGTGGGCAGTTCAATCTCCACTGGTGAATGATATAATGTGATTACGTGATTATATCATTCAGTCTTATGTCGCAAGTATCCTTGAAACAAATCTCCACTGGTACCAATCAGAGATAGATGGCCCAAGGCTATCACTAATTAAGCAGTTCACAGTGAAGAGAGACGGCTCAGATGTGACGCCATCTCGTGGTCCCTAACACAATATATTTAATGTCTGAAATAATGTGGGTTCTACGGTCGATTTTCTTGAGTTTACAGGAGGAAAAACCCGCTTGCCCGTGCCAGAGATCGACTAACTCGGGAACCGGTCGAAAAAAGGCTTAGAAAAATTTCCTCTAGTCGCCGACTAGACTCGAAACCAAGTCTTCCTTCGTGCGGCCAAGCGCCATGGTATGCAAACGCCACATCCACTGAGCTACACAGGCTCGGGTATAATATAATATATAACATGAAAGATTTATGGAAAGAAGTAACATGCCACTATTCAGTGATGACTGATGACTGGAAATGAACAGCCATTCCCCCCCCCCCATACTATTTATATCATATTATATTATATTACTTCGCATTAATAATTACATACTGAAATCCAATTTGTGTGTGAATTCTGTGACCGAAACTAACAGAAATAACCTTGAAAACATGTTGAGGCACTACCACATACACTTACTGTAAACATGTAAGCAACAGGGAGTGATTAACAGGTGAAGGGATCAAATCCGACTTACATAAAATTTGCGGAACGTATCTCTTACGAAGTCAGAGGCCATCTAAATTTTGATCTTATGCATCATGACACACATACACTCTACTTCCATTCCTTTGCTTCCTTTCCACTTGTGAATACTAAAGTGCTTGATTTTCATGCTTTTTTTACATTTAGTGAAGGGATGTCCCACGAAGTTTGGAAGAGTGTATTACTTAATAAAACATACGTTGTTTTAAAACTTATTTTAATTTATTATCATTTGATGGAGTTAAAGGACTCATTTAAGAAGTTGTGTTAATGTAGCGATAAGCATAGTATATTACAATTATGGCGACTATCACTGTGTTGTGGTAATAACCAATTTAAAATAAACTACTTGCTCAGTGTTTTGCCCTTCATGTTAAGTCTTCACCTGGAGTACACAGACAGACAGACACGTGCTATATTACAGACATGCCATGCCAGTTTGTCCAACCACTGATTCTATTCAGCCTTATGGGGAATATATATAATATTATTTTATATATATACTATTTTATTTTGATATTCATCAACTTCTTGATGTGTACCTTACAAATGTAGAGGGCAGGGGTGTAGGCGGGGCAGGGCGACGACCTGGTACGTTTTTAAAACTATCAAAATGTTTAAATTCATTATAATAGATTATAATAATTATAATTATTATAATCTCACCTTCGATTGAAATCGAAGGTGAGTTAGCCGATCTCATACGGAGGTAGCAGGGTTTTTTCTCCAGGAAACTCGGGTTTTTCATCCCGCATACAGACAAATCGGCCCTTCAGAACACAAGCAATTTACAGACAAAACATACTAGTTGTGGTAGTGGTGGAGGTGGGCGGTTGATGGAGATGATTCGTAGTAGTGGTTCGGTGTAGTGGTTGAGACAGTTGTAGGTGTCCTCCCGCGATGAGTCTTCGGACTCCTTGGAGGTGTCAGGGATAATAATAATAATAATGAGACATAATGCATTTCCAGCTTTCGGTCAAAAAATAGCGGCTTGCCGCTCTTGTCATTTTCGTTTCACAAAACAAGGCAACCTCTCTGCCATATAGCTGTCGCAATAATAATAATAATAATGCCACACTTCGTGCTTTGGATTTTTGTTTCCAAGGTCTACACCCCTGGTAGAGGGTACTATGATTGCACTACGTGATTAAGTGTACATCATTACAAAATTTCTATCAACAATTTTACTTCAAATTAGCCTGCTATTTGTCAGGAATCCAATATTGTCAAATGTTATATTTTGTTCTAAAACACTTCTCAATAGGCACAAAATATTACAACTAGTGTAACACCCACTTTGAAGATTTCCGAATTTTTCGTTAAGCGAAGTCAAAGATGCCGTGAAGGCATCTTTGAATTCGCTTAACATCTTAAATCTAACAAAATCTAAAATCCAACAAAGCATGTGGAAATGATAATATCAATGCCGAAATGTTAAAAGCTGATCTTAACACAACTACTGCCAAATTACAAAGGTTATACAATGAAATATGGAAGACAGAAAAAAATTACTGAACAATAGAAAGAAGCAGTAATTATAAAAATCCCTAAAAAAGGAGATCTAAGTGTCAAGAAATATATCAAGAAACTTCCAATGGCATTGCATTCAAATAATCTTAACTGAGCGTTTGACAGCGTTCAACACACATTCCTGTTTCATATTCTCCAGGAAGTCAGGGTCAGCAGGGCACTATTTCCATACTCCAGGAAAGCTACTACAATTATCCGAACCCAATACCATCCAAAACTGTGGTCAGACAAATAAGGATCTCCTCTAAGTCCCTCCCCCTCGTTTTAGCACTCGTCCTTAAGCCTTTCTTACAGGCAGCCAACATCTCTCAAGCTGTTAGAGGAAAACCACACCATGGAGTAATCTAACATCACTGCTGACAAAATATGATATTTGGAGAGAATGTGAAGCTGTAGTGTTTAGGAAGGACAGAGAAACGAATGGAGAAAGGAGTATTATTGATAAACTGAGACCAAAGACAGAGATCAACTCAAGGCAGTGAAAAGGCACATATGAGTCCATCTAGCGTGAGATAGAAACCAACAGAAGAAAATAAATACTTAGTTGCTTCTAAAGACGAGAAGATGCAAACAATGATGGGAAGAGCATCCCTTTTCAAATAAGCTCAGTGAGTGGAGAATGAGTAATTATTATGTTGGAATTCAGCTGTGGAAACAGGAGGAGAGGAGAGAGAGAGATGGGGGAAATAAATGGAATTTATGCAATTACTAAGGAATGATTACCTGAGGCAGCATGTGAGGGAATGTACTAGGGGGTTTGAGAGTACTTGATCTAGTAACTCATTTAGATAGGCTGACCATATTTCCTTGAGACAAAAACGGGACATTGGGATGCCAAAAACGAGACGAGTGTTGTGTAATTTTCTATATTCATGACAAAGTAAGACGATTAAAAAATTTGATCACATAAACATATTGAGCTCACCATTATTCTTCAGTGACAGAACCTATACAAAAATTTAGTAGATGTAGAGGGGGACGACTGTATTTCACCACGATCGTACCATGAATATTTTTCCGATGAAGTGATCTTAAGCAGCAAATTTCAGTCTTTCAACATCTTACCATAAAAATTCTTACACTCCATGACACAATCTCGTCTTACAACTAAAAGGCCCTCATTGTCTCAACACTTAATCTAGATTTCTCCTTTGACTACACACTATTCATAACAGAAAATATTCTCTCAACAGGTGCTGTACTTCCTTTGAAGACAAAGCCATAAACTCTACAATATTACAGAAAGTTTTGAAAGTCTAGGCCTTTTTTGTTCATTTCAGAAAAAAAAATCTATACTTTTGTTCCATCACTTGTGCACACTTTGTCCAGTTAAATTTGAATTCTTTCTGGATATAGTCATTAAAACTGCAGTTTCGTCTCTTTGACATTCCAAAGATAGACTTAAAGCTTTAAAAATATGAAATTTAAACCATCGGCATTGAATAACAAAGCCACCAGTTAGCATACAGGCAAAACAAAAATTAACGCTACAGCAGAACAGACGCCGCGTCTGAGACGCGCAAGTGTTGCCAATATGCATTTTTTCCCCCTTTTTTTTCTCTCTCTGAATAAATCACTGTGGTATATCGATATTTAGTATCGAACAATGCACCTGTAAAATTCGATGCAACTTCATAATTTTTTCAAAATTTTATTGCATCGACTTTTACAGGAGTAACATCAAAAAATTCACAAAAAAGTAAACTTGTAAATTTTATATGTAAATAATACTAACAGCCCATATAAATTAGCCCAGAAAAATTAGCATGATACTGTGTAAATAGATGATATATGAATATGTAGTTCAAGGAAAAATGCCCTAGAAATCAGAAATATGTCAGAATTTATCTATATAAGTGAATACCACAACCCATCCATAGAGACCCAGAGGAATTAAACGTGCTAGAATAGAGTAAACAAATAACTTAAAATAGAAGATCAAGGGCAATACTTTAGAATTCGGAAATGTATTTGATGTTGTTACTTAGTATTGGGTGAAAAAGAAACCTATTGTAATCAAAGCAGTTCGATACCGCCTTCAAGGTCAATAGCAAAAGAGGACGGTATACATCAGAAACGGTTATGCTATGCTGTCAAAGGGATTAAACATACACTTCAGTAAGATCTAGAAGTCTGCACTTTTAGAAGGATAAGAGTTTGCACGTGAAAGGTACGGGGGTCTCAGACCTTAATTCAAAGTTTGCGCTGGAATATCTGGGGTCTAAAACCTTCGCCCAGGGTCCCGCGAGAAGCCAAATAAAAGGATCATAGAATCGAGCATTGGCAGATTTCACGCCAGGAGAAAAGGAGAGAGTCGATCCATGGACTTCGTCAGATTCCGAATGAAGTCGTGGAGAGTAACCGGAGGCGAAACCTTACAGAGCGAATAGCGGCCCAGGACCAGGATGACAAAGCCTTGTGCCTACAACGCTGGAAGATCGCGCTCCAGCCCCGCGAGAAATTCCAGAGGATAACATGGTGTCCATGGAACGTCTAAGGTGAGAGATCAAGCCCTAGCATAGAGGGGATCCAGAATAGTCTGTAAAGAAAATACGACTAAGTGCATTGTACCTATGGAGGAGTCATGTGAGTTGAAATTTATTGCAAACTTTTTTTATTTATGATGGGAAACTGTTTAGAGAGACTGAATTCATAGAACTGCTATGTACATTATATTGAATACTTGTTCGCATAGAGAGAATCTGTTTTAAAGTAATTGTAAGACATTAATGAAAATTTTTACTTACGTTGTATTGTAAAGAAATGGTTCAGAAGAACTGACAAGATTATAGAAATAAGAATTCTAATGTTATGAGAAGTAGTTTGCTTGAAGAATGTTATATTTTTATGTGAAGGCTGGAATTGGAGATTATAATTAATCAAGGCATGGAAATTCCTAAACTGTAAATGGGCTGATAGTTAATAGTTATCTAATTTAATTGCTTAATAATTACGTCATTAGTATTGGTTGCAGGCCTAAGAATTTGTCCTATATGATGTTTTTTTTTTTTTTTTTTGTGCTTAGCGAGGAAAGGAAAGTAGCATCCTTTTAGCGCATACCTTGTATTACTGTTTTAGTATAAACAAACGTGTTTGTTATATTTAAAAGGAGTGCTGTCTGATCTTTCTGCACTGTTCTCAAAACAAAACAAAACAAAAAAAAAAAAAAAAAAACGGATCCTGTGAGCGGGGTAGATTGGAATTTGGTACGAATTTTGAGTAAAGTGTTAGTCACGACTGTATACAATTATAGAGGAGGAACTCTACTGGAAGTATAAATAATTTCTTATGCCATTTGGAGAACTTTAGTCGCGCAGCTTGTAATAATCAAATAAATTTCTAGAGATCTCAGGCATAGGGAAAGAATACTGAAAGTAGAGAAAAGAAAATAAGATTAACTGAATACATGAAAGGAAAAAGATAAGGTTAAAGTTTCACGAATAAAAATATAGAAGCCAAGAGTAAAGGAAGCAATATTATACAACAAATAGAGAGGTTAAAATAAAGAAAAGTCATAATAATAAGCGCCTCCGTAGCACAATTGGAAGAACGACGGTACATTGTTCCCTTCGATTTGAATAGGCCTAAGTTCGATTCTCGTCGCGAAGGGAGGAATCTTTATCTGCACGATTTCAATCGAAGGTGAGTTAGCCAATCTCATACGGCGGGAGCAGGGTTTTTTCTCCTGGAAACTCGGGTTTTTCATCCCGCATACAGACAAATCGGCCCTCCAGAACACACGCAATTTACAGACAAAAAATACTAGTTGTGGTGGCCGATAGATGGCGTTGATGGAGATGATTCGTAGTAGAGGTTCGGTGTAGTGGTTGAGACAGCTGTAAGTGTCCTCCCGCGATGAGTCTTCGGACTCCTTGGAAGTGTCAGGAATAATATTAATAATAATAATACAATGGGGCAGCAGATAAGAAGATAGGATAGAAAACCACGTAACGTTACAATGGCGCAGCATCGACAGGATAAATAAATAAGTAATAAATAAATCCCCCCCCCGTTATTACAATGGCGCAGCATCGACAGGATAAATAAATAAATAATAAAGAAATCCCCCCCCCCCGATATTACACGCCTCCATGGTTATACAAATTACTGGTATCCATGATATTGATATACGATTATAGATTATGAATAATAATTTATGATTGACCAATATGAAACTATATTTATCATTTTTATTAAAAACGGAACAAAATTGACATTTTTATTAAAACGACGGGACGGCCGAGTAAATGTGAAAAAAAAAAAAAAAAGCCGGTACTGTCCCGTTCAAAACGGTACGTATGGTCAGCCTACATTTAGAGGATTTTTCTATAAGTAATGACTTATCACAAAATGGTGAGAGAGTGATCATATTGTCTTACCTGAGAGATGGCTAACCGTGTTGATTTTTATGTTAAGAGGGAGTATATGTGGAACTGCAGGGCAGCTAAATATGAAAAAGCACAGGAGACTGCTTGGAGCAGTGTCATGTCATTGGAGACTGCAAGGGATGGACGATGACAGTGGATAGGAAATCGTAAAGCTGTATTTGAGGGAGGGAATAGCAGCCTAAATACCTATCGTGAGGAGGATAAATCAAGTACGAGTTTTAAAGGGATGAATAACATCATTAACAGGAGCTACAAAAAACGTCCAAAGAATTCTTTCGATATTTTGCAAGTAAGACGAAATTATGAAAAGATAATTTTCCATAATTATGAGAAGATAATTATGGAAGAATAAGTTTAATGTGTACCGAAGGTAGGGAGGTGACCAATTCAGGCGAAATAGAATTACGAAGTGAACACTTTGCAAAAGTATATACGAGGTAGTCTGAAAAGTCCTCGGTCTCCACCACAGATTGCAACAATATCGGCATGATTTCTTTTTCTAAGTTAGTACATCTGTCATAAGTATCCATGTGAAATTGCAAGTCATTCTATCGAATGACTTGCATTCAATCTGTCTGTATTCATTGAAATGGATAAAATTGAGTATCGTGCTGTTATAAAATTCTTTGTAAAAAAGGTTTAACGACAAAAAGAATTCATTCGAAGTTCATAAAAGTTTATGGACACTCTTCTTCGTTTTCGACAATTAAGAAATCACCTGTTGAGTTTAGACGTGGCTGTACCAGCCTTGAAGATGATCCACGCGATGGACGTCCAAAAAGTGTAACAACACTGGAAATCATTGAGCAAGTGTACGATATGGTATTGGATGATCAGCGAGTCAAAGTGCGTGAAATTTCTGAGACTATAGGCATTTCAAAAGAACGTGTAGAATACATTTTGCACGAAGAATTGCAAATGAAAAAGTTTTGTGCAAGATGGATGCCACGCTTGCTCACAACAGATCAAAAATGCAGTCGCATGAAAATCTCTGAACAGTGCTTGGAGCGTTTTAACAACAGTAAAACTGATTTTGTGCGTTCATTACTATGGATGAAACTTGGATTCACCATTATACACCAGAATCCAAACAGCAGTCAAAACAGTGGACAGAAGTCGGTTATTCAGCGCCAAAGCCGGTTCCATCAGCAGGAAAGGTCATGGCATCGGTGTTTTGGAATGCTAAAGGCATTTTATTTATTAATTATCTTGAAAAGGGTAAAACAAGCAACTCTCTGGAAGTGCTGTGTGCATCCTCCCTAAGATAGCGCTAAGTTCAATTCTAGACGCAGACTAGAGGGACCTTTTATAAGCCTTTCTTCGACCAGTTCGAGAGTTAGTTGATCTCCTGTACGACAAAATCGATTTTTTTTCCTATGAAATCAAGAAAATTCAACGTAGAACTTGCCTTCTTTCAGACAAGTATAACGTTAGGATTAGGGATCAGTAGCTCGTAGCAATTTCCAACTACCTCCCTTCCTTTATCGGTAACGGTAACCGTGTAAATTAGTGATAGTATTAATTAATATCCAGCAATCTTCGATTGGCCCCAATGGAGATAACTCAAAGATAATCCAAAGATATCTTTGGAGACTGAGGAAGTAGGTCAGTCTCTACCGCTAGCCAATCAGATATAGCTGACTCAATACTGTCACTAATCATAAACGGCATCCAGCGAAGGAACAGATTACAAATGATGATATCTCTTAATCCCTAACCCTAACACAATATATTTATCGACTGATGATTTTATTCAGTTTACAGGACGATAAGCTCGAGTTTTCTGAAGGAAAATCCTTGCTTCCCCTTGCCAGATATCAGTTAACTCAGGATCCGGTCGAAGAATGGCTTAGAAAAGTTGTGCAGTCGGCGACTTGAATTGAATTTAAGCAGGGTCGGTCCGAGAGTATCTGATGCTCCTAGGCAGAGAAAACTTAGGCGACCTATACTTTTTCTCTCTATATGTATTTTGTCATACACACACACACACACAAGCACACGTACACGTACACCTACACATGTGGATAGTTATAAAAATAATAAATAACGAAATAGAGAAAGGCGAAAATAATGTAGGATCATCAGCGAGCAAGGATGGCTTGACTTATTTCAGTTTTTTATTATTAATTAAGGTTTTATTGATTTTTTTCGACGGTTGTAATTTTTCTCCTAACTATGTACCAAAATCTGGTGCGCCGACGTCTCAGCTCCCCTAGGCGATTTCCTAGATTCGCCTAATGATAAAACCAACCCTGAATTTAAGTCATAACTAGGAAGACTAAACTGCGAAATGCCACTTCCAGGAAGTATCTAAATGTTTGAAATAGTGTGGGCTCTAGTGCCGATTTTCCTGGATTTCCGGCACGAAACACCTGTTGCATCGTGATAGAATTCACTATCTCGGGAACCGGTCAAAGGAAATCTTAGAAAACGTTTCTCTTCTCGGCCATTATTATTAAACTTAGAACAGTCCTTCTTCAGTGAACTCAGCACTCTGGATGTTGATTTTATTTCCTCAGGACAATGCAGGCTGTAATATCTTCTAATATTTTATTGTCTGCTCATTCACTTATTCATCTGAAAGCCATGGTTTTATTTTACTTTTGATATTTCATATTAGATAGTTCAGATATTTCATTTCATTATTGCATTGATCTTTATAAACAACTTCTGATGAATCTAATAAAATTTTATCATCTTCAAATAATAGGGTGCCTATGTTTCTTTTGGCTTTATTTGTATACCAAATGAGTTATGCTGCTTACAGTTTGTTACAATTTTATTTATATATGTTAAAAAGTAGAGGTGACAGGCTACATCACTGTTCTACTATATCTGATATCTTTCCATTCACATATCGTTTATAATTTAACTGCTATTTTATTCCCTGTATATATTTGTCGAATAGACTGTAAGAGTTCGTTTGGTATATTTAAATCTTCGAAATTTTTAGCAACGTTTGTCTGTCAGTTTTATCAAATGATTTTTTCTAATCAATGAAGGCCACATGTGTCTCTTTTTAAAATTCACTGCTCTCTTCAATTGCTAATTTTAGAGTAATAATTCAGTATATGAAGGTTCTGCCTTCTCAAGTTGTGCACTAAGCCCGCCAGGAGCCTCCTGACGGGTACCCAACTCCCCAAAAGTATCTATATATGTATATGCTACAAAGAGACCTAGGGCTCCACTACAACAAAACTTTATACACATATAATAGTAAGAACCTAGGAATAGTAAAGAATTTTTTAAATAATTTCTACATTTGGAAAAGTTAAACGCTCAACGGTCCCTCGAGCTCTGGTCCCCTGACAGCCATTAGTTTCCGATTCCGCTTGATCCGCCTCTGGCGTTTTCGGTGTCGATTTTGCTCTTCTATTATTTTTTTTCTTTGATAATAATATTTAGCTTTCTTGCAATGTTTTTTTTTTTTTTTCACACAAGTTGTAGTTTATCTAGAACCGGAAATCTTATTAACAAATTTCAGAAGTAATATGTTAATTTTGAACTACATTTTTGTACATTTCCATATTTAAGCTATCTTCTTTCCTCCTCTTTTTGTATTATTATTATTATTATTATTATTATTATTATTATTATTATTATTATTATTATTATTATTATTCAACAATTTTCCCCAAAAGATCAGTTTTATCAAAATGATAAAACTGATCTTTTGGGAACAAAGTGACAATAACGACTTATATACATTGCAATGTCAGAACACAAAATACTGACAGAAAAACATTTAGGTCACTATGCAGCTTTGCTAAAACATTATTTCGATGCCAACTACAGGACAGTCAGAAATACATACCATATAACAAGACCTCAGCCAACTAATTATATCACATATAAATACAATAATCACTACGGAAAGGCCACTCAAAACACAGAAATCTTACAAACTACAATAGCCTGAAAAGAGCTCTAAGGAGATACTATGAACAAGAATCACGCACCCAAAATACCATACAAACGCAATGAAACACAATATATTCGTTCAGGCTTCCAGTTCAGCGATGCATCAAGACATTCCAAGTTATCGCGCGCGCGCGCGCGCGTGTGTGTGTGTGTGTGTGTGTGTGTGTGTGTGTGTGTGTGTGTGTGTGTGTGTGTGTGTGTGTGTGTGTGTGTGTGTGTGTGTGTGTGTGTGTGTGTGTGTGTGTGTGTGTGTGTGTGTGTGTGCGTGCGCGCGCGTGCGTGTGTGCGTGCGTGCGTGCTGGTGCGAATTTCTCAGTCAACAGCTGCAGTGGAAATCAAGCCAATTAAACATAGATTTGATTTCATAGCTTCCCAGCACAGCAAATAAATCAATAAATAATAACTGGTGCCATCCCTCAGATAAGCTCACAAATAAGCTTCGAGGATGAAAGCTGAGAAAATATATCTCATCTCATCGAAGCTAAAAAATAAATAAATAAAAAATAATAATAATAAATCAATAAATGTATCATATATATAATCAAATGCATGTAATGTATGTATTACATGTAAACAAATGTATATAATGTTGTATCATATGTAATGATAAGTATGTAATATATGTATCATATATTATAAATTATTATAATTATTTTTTTGCGAAAAAAAAATATTATTATTAGTATCAGAATACTAGTCCGCGCGGTTAGCCTAGTGGCTATGCGCTTCGCAACCATATGCCTGGGGAAGGAGTGTCCTAGGCTCGATTCCCGTCGGTGACGTGAGGAGCTGAAGGATCTTCCTCAGCCATAGCCAAGTTAGCCAGTCTTGGACGTGGACAGCAGGGTTTTTCCTCCAGTTTATTCTGGGGTTTTTCATCCTACAAAGCAGGCAAACTGGCCTTGAGAACTCAACACCACTACAGGCCAAAGGATACACCGCAGCATAAGGCTGACCACCTTATCCTGTAAACGGAATGAGGTCCGATGATCAATGGACCCTCGACACGGCAAGGTAAAAGAGGGTATAAGGAAGATGATGATAATTATCAGAATACATGAATGTATCAAATGTAAAGAAATGTAAGTAATGTTGTATCATACGTAAACAAATGTAAGTAATGTTATTTCATATGTAAGCAAATGTATGTAATGCTGTATCATATGTAATCAAAACTATGTAATGTATGTATTATATGTAATAAATTATTATTTAAAAAAAAATTAAAAAAATCTCAGCTATCTCTGATTGGGTATCAGTGAAGATTGAACTGCCCACTCAGACTCCAAAGTTAGATAGGGCTAAATCGGCCTCACCTACTCCCTATACGAAATGTAAGGCGTTAGCTGATTTTTTTTATTATTGTCTACCAGCGGCCTAACGCATCCTCTGCGCTAGGCCGACCGAAGACAGTCTTATAGTGTAGTTGTCGACAGGAGGAACCTTTTCTGAGCCATTTTCCTACCTGTTCCCGAGTTAGTCGAGCTCCTGTCCAGGCAAGCTAGTTTTTCTCCCTGAAACTCGAGTTTTTCGTTAGGTAAATTCAAGAAAATTTGGCATATAACCCACAGTATTTCACACATTAAAAATAATATGGCGGCATTTGTTAACTGTCTCTTTACTCTGTACCTCTTAAATTAGTGATAGCCTTGGACTATCTCTAACTGGCTCCAATGGATATTGAACTGTACCCTCAGCGGGGCCGTCACCAGATTAGGTCGCGCCCTGAGGCAAACAATTAAATATCGTCCCCGATGGATCATAAGACAAAAATATAAGAAAATCTCCAATTGCTGTTTTGCTTTTATTACAAGAGAAACATTAATGCAAAATGATTTGCATAATAATGTTAATTAAGTGTTTGCTTTACGGGGATATCGCACAATAAAACTGTTTATAAGCACTTCTAGATTTAAACTATAAGCTATGTCCGCCTCTATCGATAAAGTTGCTAGACCAACCAATCTTTCTTGGGTCATTGCTGTTCGCAAATAATTTTTAATCAGATTAAGCTTGGAAAAACTTCTTTCCGCACTTGCCACGGCACCAACCGCAATATGGCTGAATGATCACTCTTATTAAGCACCCCTGTGAGGCAGACTGCCTCTATGATAAACCCTGTCGATAGTGCAGACCCTCAGTCTCCAAACGTTAGACATCTCTAAAATCACCTCGCCTACTCCCTGTAAGCAAATAAAAGGCATTAACTGATTATTATTATTATTATTATTATTATTATTATTATTAAGTTAGATAGGGCTAAATGGCCTCGCCTACTCTCCGTTTACGGGAATAAAAAGGCGTTAGCTGATTTTTTTTTTTTTTTGATTCTAATCATGTCTCCATATAGTGAAATGACTCATTTTGAGAGGTCTCATTGTCACACACAGCTCATTCTATGGTTACTTAAATATATTCACTGTCTATACAACCTCAACATTCTTGGTAAATGGATTCAAATTACTCATCACTCTCCATGCAAAAAATCTGCTCCTCATCCCCTTGCTCACACTTTCCTTACATTGCTTCCACGGCTGCATTGTTTTCGCTTTGTTTTCCCTATTCTATTCAAAACTTCATCTACATTAATTGTGCCATAACCCATTAATAACTTATGTTGCAAAGAAATCCCCCCCTTGTTCTCCTCTATCCATTAGCTCTGCAATTTCCAATTCCTCAATCTTTCTTTACACTCAACATTCCAGAGACCTTAATCAATTGTTCTTAAATATAGAAGAAAACCATGACATTCTTACTTCTACCTGTCAGTGTGCTTCACATCATTTCCAAAATCCTCTGTGCTGTCTTCACGATTCTGGCAGTGTTTCCCGAAATTTTAGATCCCTATCCACAATCACTCCGAGATCCGCCATTTCCACCATATTTTAAAACTTTACACTTTGGAATATTGAACTGGAAATCAAGTTCCTTATTGCATATCATTGCTACAAGCTATCTCCTAAGCTTCAATTAATCACCAACCTTTTCGTGTATCCCTTTCTATCAGAAGTTTTCATATGGTTAGCCACCCTGCAAGTGATCACGTCATTTTTGTGAGACAACGTCTTTAGGAAGTTGTTTAAAAATTTTAAAAAATTCATTTTCTTTGATCTCAACCGTTTGCTATTCATTCCAATCTATATTATCATAATTGAAATCACCCATAATGATCATTCTTTTCGTATCTACAAGGCTAAGTTGCCTATGCATTTCGTTCTCACTGTCCTCTACATTTCTAGGTAGAGGCAATAGAGACAGAAAGGCGGTAGCTGATTTTTCTTATCATCATCAATCAAGCAAGTTTCACTTAGTCCGACAATTTTTTGGGCGAATAGATCCTATCAATTCAACAGTTTCACTCCCATTTTTTCGGATACTTCTGCCATTGGCATACAAACATTTTTGTATTCGGACTTTATAACATGTTCTATCTACACCACTTCGATGTTGTCTCCTGAAATTTCTCATCGGTTTCTTCTTCTATGCTATCACTGATCCAACAACTCTCCCCATATTTTCTGTTAGATCATTCTTGTTTTATAAATTTTACGTATTTATTATAATCAGTCTAGAGATTTCGAAATCAGCTTACTAATTTTATTTTAATTCTATTTTTTAAATTTTTACTTTTCGCATATTTCATTGTTCATACATTTCTTATTTTATAGGATTTGGTTATGGTATCATTTTCTAGTTCTGCTAGAAAATTGTTCAAGCTGGATTTCTTTCTTCTTTTTTTTTTTCTGACTTTTCTTTTATGCAATTGCGCCATATGATTAAATTAAAAAAAAAAAAACATTTTTCAATGTTAACCTTTTTTTTTAATTTTTTTACATTTTAACATTTAAAAAAAATGTTATGCTAAAACGTTTCTTCTAGGAACCACAATATTCACGAAATAAAAGATATTTAACCTAGCGCTTAATTTGGGCGAATAGTCAATGAACCAATCAGCCTTTTATTCCCTTTTTTGGCGGATAGTATTCAAGACAAATATCCTGTTGACGATGCAATACGAAGTTCATGTTGATGTAGTGCTGTTGGCTGATATCTTGAAATAAGAAATAATGGTAAATAATTATGAAGAGAGAATGCTTAATGAAATATGTCATCTTTAGAGGTTGCATTTCTTCGAAATTTATGGATTTAGCTGTTGTGTATAAGAATAGATTCCCCTCGGGTTAGTATTTTGATGTTAAGGAGGAATGGTCAATTTTGCACGTGGAGGTACAGCAAGATTCAGTGGTGAGATCAAACGCCACCAAGCAACAATCTCGTTCGCATATATTATTCACGTATTGCGTTATTATTATTGTTATTATTTTATCTCGCCAGAAATTAAAACGGTAGATAGATGAATCTGTTGGATTCATCCAGCTACTAGTGTAGAAGAAAGCTTAATTTGTGTTTGGATTAACAATAAATGCATTTAGTAGTGTGTGTTTATCGTTACCCGTAGAACCAGCGAGGAATATGAATAGTTGGTAGTTTGACGAAAATATTATTGGGTAAAATGGGTTGGGAGATTCACATCCAAATTATGTGAATAACTATAATTACATCACTTGCTTCATTATGTTCTTTATTTGAAGTATTTTCCTGGCACTCATTCATAAATACTTATTTGAAAATTTCCACTTTCCAGTGAACATGCAAGTAGAAATTCCAGCTGTATTCAATAAATTATTATTATCACTCCCTCCATATAATCAGTAGACTCATCGTGGGAGGTTCATTGAGCTGACAACATATTTATCATATTGAATCTTAAAATACTTAACACTAACTACATTAACAATATATTCTGGTAATGTGTTCCACTCACCCACAATTCTCCATGTAAAATAAAATTCCTTGCACTTGCATAATTTCCAGGGGTGGCCTTCGGTTCTTTTCCTCTTGCCTTTTGTTTTTTTTTTATAATCACCCTGGATTAATCCAATAAAATCTTACTGACTTAAACCACTTGTGTTTGGACTCTCTCTCATGTTGTTTCCACATGAAACACCAGGTTACTAAATCTGAGCACAATAGTCCAAATGTGGTCTGACCGGTTTTTTGTACAGTGGCATCATCACTTTTATCCCTACATTTTAGTTAACAGCAATATGTCCTCTAAACTTCGATCTAGTGTCAACAGTCAGTCCCAGATCTCTAATCTCATCCACTTCCTGCAGTATAGTGCCATCGATATAGTACACAGCCTTATTTCTGCACTCCAAAATGCAACACCTTATATGTATTAACATCTTCGCTGCCAACTATGAGTATACTCATAGTTGGTATATGAGCATCACAAGCCAACTACGTATACTTGTGTGACGCTAACCACCAGCAACGAGATCACCCGTACTGACCTTGAAGAAGTGAAAATGCTTGGCGTGTGGAGCTAGCAGTGAAGGTGTGTATACTCGTAGATGGTATATGAGCCTCGCAAGACAACTACGAATATACTCGTATGTTGATTACCGTCGGCAACGAGATTACCCGTACTGACCTTGAAGAAGTGAAATTGCTTGGCGTACAGTAACAAACTATGCCCGAGTAGCATGGCAGTGAATGTGTTAATGTTAAAACTATAACTCCTCATATGCTAAAAGGCTTCAAATCTTTCTGAAGGGAATTAACAGCAGCACTTCTCTCTTCTCTCCAACTTTGCAGTCATCTGAAGATCCCCAGTCAATCCATCTGATGAATGTTGTCTGAATGGTTAACGTATCTGCTCTCTCCAGCCAAAATGCTGCAGTTTTGAATCCCACATGGGCATGGATGTTTGTGATTGTCTGTGAAAATATTAGTAGTGGTGGTGGACAGTACATGGCGTTGGTGGATGAGGTTGAGTGGTGGAGACAGAGTTGTAGAGTAGGTACCCTCCCTCGATGAGTCGTTGCACTCCCTGGAGATATCAAATAATAATAATAATATCATGTGCAAACAAGCTATTTAGCTTTTTTGGAAATCATGTTACTTTGGTGGTAGTTAGTATGCAGTAGTGCAGTTGACACTTATTCTATAAATTTTTATCTACATCACACCCAGATGGGCAATATTTAAAGGTTTCTGATAAGAGATAAAGAATGTTTTTAATTTGAAGACCAGAAGTTGCTTGGAAGCAACTTCTGATCTTCCCCTAGTCTTTAGATGACCGTTACAGTGTAATTTATATGCATAGTGGGAAAATTAATACAAGTTCATACATCTTCTACGAGATAATTACTTGAAACGTGCATAACTGAAGGGACACATGGTGTGAGAGTGTTGGATCTGGTTATTGGTTCAGAGGTTATATGCATAAGTAAGGTGTCCTTGTTTTGATGTGGTATTGACTTGGGAGGTTGCAAAATCTGTGGATTTTTCTGTTAAGAAGGGGTATATATTGAACTACAGGTCAGGCAGTTATAACAAGCTTTGGAGTGAGCTTGCAGCCATCCCATGGCAGAACATATTGCAGGGAAAGATATTAGCAGTGCATGGGATAAAATCAGCGGGTATCTGAGGAAAGCAATATCAGATTGTGTCCCAATGGTCAGGAGGTCAAACAAGGCAGGCGTTAGATGGATGAGCAGTAGTATCAAGCTTGATCTGCAAAAAAAGAAAATGTTATGGAGAATTTACAAGGAAAAAGGCGACCAGTACACCCATGAGCAGTACAAGGCTCAAGCTTGGAAGGTTACCAGCATAGTAAGAAAAGCTAAATCAGATTATGAGAAGACCTTAGCCAAGGAGATCAAGTGTAATCCCAAAGAGTTCTTTCACTATATAGCAAGTAAAAGGAAGAATGACTTCGGAAGGATAACTTTAGTGGGTGCTGATGGTATTGAGGTGACAAATTCAGATGGAATAGTAGAGTTACTGAGTGATCACTTTTCAAAAGTCTATCACCCAAGTGAGGATATCTCTATACCTGTAGCAATAACTAATGTGAGAATTGAAGCTAAAGAATCTGAGGTATTTAATATATTGCAAAATTTAAATGCGAACACTGCTGTAGGCTTAGATGGAATATCAGCTTGGGTGTTGCGTGAATTTGCAAATGAATTGTCAACCCCTCTTACTCGGATGTTTAATTTAAGTTTGAACTCTGGTATGGTCCCTAGGAAGTGGAAGTTAGGCAAAGTGGTTCCTTTGCATAAAGGTGGCTCTAAAACTGCGGTAGTTAATTGCAAACCAATCACCATCCCAGGAGTAGTGGTAAAAGTATTGGAAAAGTTGGTTAAAGACAAAATTCAAGAATGGGTGGATCAGGATATGATACTCTATAGAGGCCAACATGGTTTTGTTAAAGGTAGATCCTGCCTTAGCAATCTATTAACTTTTCATAATAGAATGACATCTGAGTTGGACAAAGGAACTGGCTACACAGTGGTACTTCTGGATTTTTCTAAGGCATTTGACAGGATACTCCATTGAACATTGTTATGCAAATTGGAGCAGATGGGAATGGATACTAAATTGGTGATATGGATAGGAGAATTGGTCAGGGAGAGATATCATAAGGTGGTGTATGGAGGAGCCGAGTCCAGAATGAGGCAGGTGACCAGTGGTGTGCCTCAGGGCTCTGTGCTTGGGCCATTGTTGTTTAATTTGTATATAAATGATATAGGAAATGGCTTAAAGGGTAATATTCAGTTGTTTGCTGATGATGCAAAGTTGGGTAGCGCAATAAAAAATCAAGCTGATGTTGAAAGTTTGCAGGATGATTTAAATAAGCTGGTAAAATGGGCAAAAGATAATGGATGTCAGTTCAATGTGGAAAAGTGTAAAGTCATGCATTTTGGGATTAAAAGATTACCAGCTGTGTATTGCATTGATGGAAAGGTACTCCAAGAGATTGATGAGGCTTGGGACTTAGGGGTGTTGGTAGATAGGGAGATGAAGTTCAGAGGACACATTGCTAAGGTGTCCAAGATTGCACATAGGATTACTTGGTTGTTGAGGAACACACTGACATCCAGAGATAAAGAGGTTATTATTCCCATTTATAAAGCATTGATACTTCCACATTTGGATTACTGTGCTGAGGTCTGGTCACCTGGATTCCTTGGAGATGAGGAGGCTGTGAAGAGGGTTCAGAGAAGAGTGACCAAGTTGGTGAGTGATGTAAAAAATGCTCCCTACATTGATAGATTGAGAGCTTGTGGATTGCAGAGATTGGTTGATAGGTGAAGAAGAGGGGATATGATAGAAACATTTAAATTACTGAAAGGTTTTTATAGGATTGATGCAGGGAAAATGTTTCAGCTGTGTGATAGTGATGGAAGAACAAGAGGTCATCCCTGGAAATTAAAGAAGAGTGTGGTTAACAAAGGTGTCAGAACAAGGTTTTTTGCCTTGAGGATGGTGAACGAGTGGAATTCATTGCCTGACTTAGTTGTGAGCTCTTCGTCTGTAAATGAATTCAAGATGAGCTATGACAGATATTGTTTTGCTAGTTCGGGTCTCCCACAATGAGTCTACTGACTCCATGGAGATACCCGTAATAATAATAAGTGTAAGGACTCATCATGGGCAGACACTCCACGCAACTCATCATCCATGCTACTTACAAGAGGAGGGGGTGGAAAGGTCTGATAAACACTTAAAAATATTTTTTAATATAAAAATGATTCATAATTTTCTTTTCATATAAAAAATGTTTTTTTCCCAGAAAATATTCTTTCTTTTAGGATATATAAGAAGATATAAAATAATTTTTGTTCTAGCTGTTTATCAGAACTTCCAGACTCCCCATGCAATCTCCACCTGTGCACAGTGCTATCGACTGCCCACTCATAGTATTTTTTGTCTACAAATTGTAAAATTCAAAGCCGATTTGCCTGTATGTGGAATAAAAAAATCTGTTTCTGCTTACTCACCTTCATTTGAAAAAGTTGGTATGATGAGAAGTAATAAAACTCTTTTTTTTTTTCCCCTAGTCACATGGTGTGATGTTCTACCACTCTTTTAGTTGTACTATGGAGGCACTCAAAAATATAATTGTATTTTCATTAATGCATATACTGGTGGTGAGATAGTGCAAACTTTATCTCCTAAACTCTTTATTATTGTTGATTCAAGCCTTCATAGAGCCACAAGACTCAATGTGGGAGTCCCACCCAAGTAAACACAGTTTATCATACGATTCCTTGGACTCGTTGACTGTTTTGCTCTCTCCACCCTATCAGGCAATGCATTCTATGGTACAACCATCCTCCACACAAAGAAACTACTCCTTACCCTCTTGCTCACAACTTCCTTTTGTAACTTCCAGAGATGGCCCCTTGTCCTCACTACTTCCCCCTGTTCCATGAAACAAAAGACCTCCCCATTGTCAACCCTGTAACTACCTCTTAGCAGTTTAAAAAGCTCAATCATATCACCTCTCCTATCTATCTATCTATCTATCAAAGTGCAGTTCACATTCCTTCAGTTCACCTTCATAATTAACATTGTACAACCCTGATGCCATCTTTATTATCTGCTTCTGCACCCTTTTCATAGTTAATTTATCCCCTTCAAATCCTGGGTACCAAATTTGAGCACAGTAGATCAGGTGCGGTCTGATCAGGGTTTTATATAATGGCATAACAACTCTTTTATCTCTACACATCAGCATCCTTCTCACTATTGCAGTCCTCTGGGTTACCTTCACTACTTTTCCAGTATGTTCTCTGACTTTCAGGTTTCTATCAATCATCACCTTCAGATCCCTTGTCTCTGCCACTTTCTCCAGTACAGTTCCTCCAACAGAGTATTCGGCCTCCCATCAATGTATCCCAAACTTCAAGACTTTATATTTAGCTGAATTAAACTGATACCCCATTCATTTTCCTATTTGTCCAGTTTATTCAAATCCTCTTGCAGGGCTACAACATCTGCCCTATTACTAATAATCCTTCCCAGCTTCACACCATCTACAAAAAACTGAATATCCTCCTATCTGTAGTCTATTAACAATGTCATTGATATAAAGGTTAAACAATGCAGGTCCCAGTACTGAGCTCTGTGGGATCCCACTTTCTTCTGACTCCTTGATACTGTTCCCCCATATACAACTCTGATACCTATCAGATAGCCAACCTCAAATCCAGTTCACTAACCTGACATCTAAATCCATTTGCTGCAACTTAAATATTAGCTTATCATGTGGTACCCTGTCAAATCCCTTTGTAAAATCCAAAAAAATGGCACAATATGCTTTTCCCTCATCAACTGCTCTTGTCACTTTATTGTAAAAGGCAGTCATGTTAATAAAACAAGAGTGTCCCTTGACAAATCCATGCTGAATTAAACTGATACCCCATTCATTTTCCTATTTGTCCAGTTTATTCAAATCCTCTTGCAGGGCTACAACGTCTGCCCTATTACTAATAATCCTAAAGATCTTAACAACTACTGATAAAATACAAACTGGTCTATAGTTTGACACTTCCAGCCTGCTATTACCCTTATGCAATGGCACTATCTTACCTTCCTTCCTTGGTACCTTTTCCATGGCCAGACTTTGATTAAAAAGCCACATCAGTGGATCTGTCAGTTCTTTAGCACATTCTCTATCAAAACCTGTTCCCCCTTGTGGCAAAATCCTATCCATTCCCATTGCTTTATTGGCATACAGAATACTCAGTATTTGAAACACACTCTCCTTGCACTTGTAAACCTCGGACCTGCCCTATCCCTCTAATGTTTAAACCTACTTCTCCAAGATGAAATACCCCAATAAAGTGTTCAACGTGAACAACTTCACTATGTCCTTGGCATCAATCAGACTATTCCCATTTTTACCCAACAATTTCCACAAGCATTTCTCCTTCTACTGGTCACATATAGAAAAAAATTCCTTAGAATTTTCTTTGGATCTCAGGGCCAATCTTTTCTCATATTCCAATTTTGCTTTCCTTACCATACTAGTCACTCTCCTGGCCTGAGTCTTATATTCATTCATCTTTCTTCACTCCTCTCCTTATGTCTCTTCCATAACCTCTTTTTTACCCGTAGTTCCCGTTTGATATTGTTGGTCATCCACTTTACTCCAGATTGTAAATTGGTGACTCTTCTTCACTTGCAGTATACAGCATGCTGTTGCTGCTAATAAATATTCCATCACAAGTTCCCAAGTAGCGATATCTTGCCCTTCCAATTCCCCCCCTCCATGGAACTGCCCCAAGTTGATATCTAAGGCTATTATAATCACTTGCTTTATTCCTTTTCCTTATTCTTTCTCTTTGATTTTCCTGCATGTCTATTCATCTTCCAAGTCAAAACCACATGGTTACTCTCTCCAGTTGGAGGCAGAGATGCCATCTCAGGCATAATCAGCTCTTCTGATGCTATGACCAAATCTAAAACTCTTAAACATCGTGTTCCTTCTACTATATATTGTCTAAGGCATTTGTCCCTTAAGAATTCCAGAAATTCCATTCCCTTACTACCTCATGCAGTTTCCTCTTTCCAGTTTATACTGCCGTAGTTAAAATCTCCCTTAACAGTCATTCTTTTTTGCGCTTACCATGCTCAACTGTCTGAACATATGCTCTTCACCCTCTATATACTTCTAGCAACATCTCTATACTTGTAGCAACACCACCACTAAATATCCTGTCCTCTCCATCATTGCTTCACACTATACGCTTTCAAAACCATTAGTGCCATCACCCTCCAAATCCTGTACTATAAGAGGACATAAGTCATCACTTATCATAAGCAGTACTCACCACCCATTTTTCTTCCTGTCCTGTTGAAAAATGCTATAGACTGCTACTACTTCTATTCTCTGTCAGTATATCATCTTCCCTCAACCACATCTCAGAGATTCCAATGATCTTTGGACAGGTTGATGCTATCAGTGCCACCAATTCATCCCCTTTATTCTGGATGCTCCTAGCATTAGTATAATGAATGAAGGCATTGTCACTATTTCTATACTATCATTATCCCCTCCATACTCCACCAGATTCAGTGTTACCCAATGTATTCCCTCCCCTTTTTCCTAGTGACTATTCCCACAGGAGGCCACCCCTGCTTCCATCCAGTACATCTCTAATAATTTTGTTTCCCTGCATTGACTTGTTCAGAGAACAGCATTTTCTCCAGATGCAAACCATCTCTCGTATACATTTTCTTTCTGTCCTCAAATGTCCTCCAAGCATTCATGTATTCCAAGCCTCTCTCTTTTGACACATTCTGGCTATTACACTATTCATTATTATTTACATCAACATTGGAATAAATCTTTAACTTAAAATGGGAATAAAAGTATGTGGAGAATATTTTTCAAGTGTAAAATTGCAATTATAACAATATCCAGCTGAATAATGTTAAAAAAAAAAAAAATCAGAAAGCATGTAAAGGTATTGGACTAAGGGTTAATTATTATTATTGCATAAGCACCTCCATGGAGACCCAAACTATCAACACAGTATTTATCATACCTCTTCTAGAAACCATTAACAGACATTGCACTCACAAGTCACTCAGGCTACACATTCCGTTACATTCAACACCATCTCCAAGTGAAAGATCTAGTCCTTACACTCTTGCAAACTATCAACCAACTTTTGCGATCCATAAACTCTCAATTTATCTTCATATGGAGCATTCCACAGACCACTCACCATCTTGGTCACTTGCCTCTGGATCTTTTAACTCCACCACTTCCTCATCACCAAGAAATCCAGGTTACCAGACCTGACTCGTTGGTGTATTCTTCCCTAGGTAAGTAATTTTGTGAGTTACTCTGGCTGTTTTGGCAATATGCTCTCTAAACTTCAGCTCTCTGTCTACTACTCTATCCCTAAATTCCTGGCTTCATCAGTTTCCTGGAATACAAATTCCTCAACATGGTACACAGCTTGCAATCTATTTATCCCAAAATTCATAATTTTACATTTCTCCGCAATAAACCAAGCCCATTATCTTTTGCTCATACTGACAGCCTATTTAAATCATCCTGCAAGCTTTCCACATCCTGATTAATTATTACCCTACCCAACTTTGCATCAGCAAACAACTGAATATCTTCCTTCAAATTATTTTCTATATTATTTATGTACAAATTAAACAGCAGTGGTCCAAGTACAGACCCCCCCCCCTGCAGCACACCACTAATCATCTTATGGTATCCTGTCAAAGGGGTTTTGCACAATCTAGCAGTATCATTGTGTAGTCATTCTCTTTATCCAACTCAGCTATCACTCTATTATAAAAAGTTAATAGCTTACTAAGGCAAGACCGATTCTTCACAAAGCCATGCTTCCACTCACAGAGTATCACCTTCTTATCTGCCCATTCCTAAATTCTCTTTTTGACCAACCTTACCATTACTTTTACTACCACTTGAAAGATACTGATTGGTCTATAATGTTGAGGTTAGGAACGTTTTTTAGAGCTGCTGATGATTCCTTGAATAATCTTTTGTATTTAAACTTGCTGCGGTGTATTATTTTTGTTTTCTTCCAATGAATTCTATGGTGGGTATCTAAGGCATGGTCTGCCAGCCCAGAGCAGCTGTACTGGTGAAACCAGATGTAGTCTTTGTGTTCTGAAAGCAAGTTTAAATACGAAAGATTATTCAAGGAATCATCAGCAGCTCTAAAAAATGTTCCTAACCTCAACAAATTTAGGTGCATGAAACTACCCCAAATTTGGGAGACTTACATTTTGAGAACTTCAGCCCAACTTCCAAGACAACCAAATTAGCCCGCCAGAGGGCACCGTTAGGACTTTAGGAACAATGTTAGTTTCTTGCTTTCTTCCTCATTTGCTTTTGTTAGTGCCTGCGTGCACATACCATATCTTTATGTTCCTGAAGATGGCAATATAGAAGTTATTTATTAAAGTTACCTTTCATTAATATACTTTATATGCGTTGTTAATTCCGTAAACTAATTACCAGTTATGTATGACCAACGTATAAGCCTTGCTACTAGAAGAGATTTCAGTAAAGCCATTTAAAAAAAAGTCCTCTTTCTACACAGAAATTCATATAGGCAAAGTTTTTAATACTAATTGTAATTGTAAGTTGTAGATTAGGTATGTGTGAATAGGAATTAACCTCACTACCAGTCATAATGTGTGGCTCTCAATGACATATGGATATTATTATTATTATTACGTGACACCTCCAGGGAGTCCAAGGACTCATCGTGGGAGGGCACTCCACTTCGCTAAACTTATCTCATCCACTCCACCACTGCCCAACTCTCCAACTACAACACTACTACCATCAACGCCATCATCACCAACAACAGTATTTTTTGTCTGTAAATTGCATGTGTTCTGATGGCCGATTTGTCTGTATGCGGGATGAAAAACCTGAATTTCCGGGAGATAAAACCCTGCCACCACCGTATGAGATCGACTAACATACCTTCAACTGAAAAAGCCCATATAAGGATTCCCCCTCGACACAACGAGAATCAAACCCAAGTTTTTTCCAATCGAAGGGCGCAATGTTCCACTATTCTTCCAATTGCGCTACGGCAGCTCATAAAATGGACCACTCCTATCAGATAATATCAGTAAGTAGCTCCCTCTATGGATAATAAACTGAACTTAACTGATATGAGTGTCATTGAAATAAAATATAAATATCCTGAATATTGAGTGTATGATGATTGATATATTTCTTCTACCAATGTTACTTGAGAATTTAAGAGAAACAGAATTTGTTAATGTTCATTTTGAATAGTTGGAGATTGTGGTTCTTTAGTAATATTTTGTAAGGAAGACTGTTACAGACCATAGGAGAGTTAGTTGTAATGGAACAGTAGGAGAATGAATCATAGGTTAACAGTAGATTGTAAATGGATGTTGAGCAACTGCTGCTCTTGTTAGGCTTATCAGCAAGTGGAGGAATGATGTTTGTTAGTTCAATAGAACAGTGACCAGAAATGAATAAGGCAAAAACAGATGATTTGTGAGTTAGCGTTTTGGTGATACTGAGAGAGAGAGAGAGAGAGAGGATGATTATCTGTAAGTCAAATCGACTACTTTTTTTAGATAGCATAAAAAATTTTTAGAGAGGTTTTTGGTGCATCACCCACAGATTATTCTAAAATTGAATAAATTTTTGACCACTGCCATTACCGAGGCCTGAAGGAGGAATATGGTTGAAAAGTTCCATGTTTGTCTCTAGAGCAGGGTTTTTGGACTACATAAAAAAATAAAAAATGCAAAAGTTATATAAAATAGATTTTAAAAAAATCCTTAGCTCACCACAGTACAAAATGCACTGTAGGTTTGCACATAACATTTCATGGGTGGGAGCAATATTAAAAAAAAAAAAAAAAGATGAAAGCAAACACAAAGCCCTAGGTACCCTGGGATTGGTAGGAAATTCTTCAGAAAGCAAGCATATTTGCTGTAACATGCAGTGAAGAGAAGCTGACTACTCATAAGTGTTCAAGGCAAACCATATGATGGGCAGTTTGCTGAGCAGCCATGTGAAACATATCTTGGAAATGTGAAGTGCACGGGCTCCCAAACTTGGCACATAACTAGAGGTGGATTATTCAACCAGGAGAGCTGCTATAGTCCTAGATTTCTAATTTTATCAATTCTGCATGCGAGTGGTGGAAAAACCTATAGCACATCAGTGTCACATGTAATTGTTGAGAGGTGGGAAAAAAGAAATTTGTTAGTGTTTTGCTTGAAAATCTGCATGTTGTAGAACATCTGAGGAATGTTGTTCTTCATGAAATAAAAGAGGGAAAAAAGAGATGTAGGTTCAGTGTGTTTGCAGTTGGATGGAAAAGAGATGCTGGTCAGTTGCTGCTTGTGTTTTAACAAGCTCATTCAAAAGCAAAGAAATGATGGATGTTTGTTTTGTGAAAAGCAGCATCCATGGAACTAGAAAAGAAAGAGCTGAATAGTGTGCCTATGAGATAGTGGTTGATTTAATCACTGAGGAAAGGATCATCCAAATGACTCTTCTCTGGACAGTGTTAAGAATTTTTGTAATTTTGGTGCACTACCCCAAACACAAGCAGTATTCTAAGGATGGGAAGATTTGGGATTTGTACAAATTTACTGGTTGGATGGGTGAAAAGTAGAACTGATGTAGCCTTTTCAAGAGGAGTTAAATAGATTGGGTGAATGGACAAATAGTGATGTTGACAATTCCGTGTAACAAAGTGTAAGGTTTTAAAATTCAGAAAGCTAAAATGGGAAGAGTTAAAGATTGTTGGGGATGTCTTAGAGGAGGAAGAAGTGGAGGAGATTAGTGATACGGGGATGATGGTGGATAAGGATCCATAATGTTGGGACATTTCACTATAATTGTGAGGACAGTACAGTGAATTATGATGATGATGCAAAGAATACTGACATGTAGAAGTAAGGATTCTGTTGCATAAGGCTTTGATCTGCATGTGGATTACTGTGCACAGGCTTGGTCTCCTGGTTTTTCAAAGAGATGAAGAGATGCTGGAAAGGATCCAGAGACAATTGACTAAGGTGGTTTCTGGCCTCTGGAATGTTGCATGAAGACAGATTGAAAAAATTCAAATTGCAGAAGCAGGTGGATGGGAGGAAGAGGATGGGGACATGATTGAGACATATAAGTTGAAGTGTTATTACCTAATTAATATGGATAAAATTTTTAATTGGGTATAGACAAGGGGAGAACAAGGGCCACCCTTGGAAGCTGTATAAGGAGGGGTGAGAAGTGTGTTCTTTGTGTGGAGTGGTAGGTGATCAGAAGACCCACCCCCCCCAGCTTGGGGTGTGTGTGTGTATCTGTCTTCTGATCATCTACCATTGGTTGAAACACTATTTCAGGCAGGAAGGTCTATGATTGCTAATGAGTCAATGAGAAGATTATGCAGGAGGAATGGTGTGCAGTTTATTGATGCATGGAGTGAATTTGATGATGAAAGGACTTTTTATATGCCTAGCAAACTACATTTAAATGGTTTTGGAGTAGATGTTTGGAGAAAGTGTTGTTTAGTGAGAGTTTGGAAGCGCAAAACCAAGGAAACTAGATACTAGGGAGATGGGATGCAATTAAGTATCTGACCATCCCTGTGATAAATGAGCATGTGTACAGAAATGATTGTGCAATGCTAAATGCGATTTCACAGATTTCCTATTCAAATAGTTTGGTAATGACGTTACACAAGAGTAATTGTAGCTACAAGAGGATGTTGAAATGCATGTACACTAATGTAAGAAGTATCAGGAATAAGGAAGAGGAGATTTTGGCATTGGTCAGCTCAACTTGGCCAGAAATTTTAGGCATCAGTGAGACCTGGTTAACAGAAAATGATATAGTTCAGGGATAGAATGTAAATGGTATTGTATCTTCAGAGAGGATAGAAGGAATAGGACAGGAGGTGGGGTTTTGCTGATGATAGCTGAAGAATCAACCAACAAAATTAAGTTAGAAGATTTTAGACTCTGGGGAGAGAAATGGTTCATTCGAGACTATCTGGTGTGCGATAGAGGCCAATAGGGCAAAATATATTGTTGGTTGCTGGTGTAGAACGGGGGTTCCACAGCAAGATGTAGCTGCTATGTATTGGCAGATTAGCATGATGAGTGCAAGCCAAACAACTATTATAAGACTCTAACTATGGGGACTCAGATTGGAGGGAGGAATGGGGGCATGGAAGATGGAATTTATACAGTTACTAAAGGATAATTACGTGAAACAACATATTATAGAGGAGACAAGGGGTTTGAGAGTGTTGGATCTGATAATAGCATCAGACAATATATCCATTACCAAGGTAGACGCTCTGTCTCAGGAGAATGACCGTGCAGTCTTGTTCTGGGAAGTTGCCAAACGTGGAATTCTCTTTCAAGAAAATGCATTGAACTATAAAGCTGGTAATTATGACTTAAAATGTGTCTTGGAGTATTCACATGGCTTGAGAAGGTAAGGAAAGAATCTCAGTTGTGCATTGGAAGTGGTCAGTGATAGTTTGAGAGAAGCAGTATCAGACTGTATGCTGAAGGTAAGGAGGATGAACCCAGTGGGAATTAAATGGATGAGTATTGATATAAAGCAAAAGCTGCAATAAAAGAAAACACTATGGAGGGAATATAAAGAAAAAGGTGATCTGTATGTCCATGAGCAGTAGAATGTCCAAGAAAGAAGAGTGACTACTTTGGTAAGAAAGGGCAAATTAAAATAAACCCCAAAGAGTTTTTTCTTTATGTAGCAAGTAATAGGAAAAATGACTATTGTAGAATTACTTGAACCGTACCAGCTTGGACATGTATATACGTCCATAATTATATGGATGAGAAGTGTTCATCGAAATCAAATAACCATTGGATATTATTATTATTATGTTACACCTCCAGGAAGTCCAAAGACTCATCGAGGGAGGGCACCTACTCTACAACTGTCTCCACCGATTACACCAACGGCATCTACTGCCCACTATCGCCACTAGTATTTTCAGAGACAATCACAAACATCCATGCTTACAACCGGATTTGAATCCGCAGCCTTTTAACTGGAGAGCAGATATGCTAACCACTCAGCAAACCAGGCCAGCAATAAAATTCTTGGGGCAGATTTATTATTATTACGTGACACCTCTAGGGAGTCCAAGGAGTCATTGAGGGAGGGCACCTACTCTACAACTGTCTCTACTACTCATTCCACCAACTACAACGAACCATCATCTACACCATTGCTATCTACCACCACTAGTATTTTCACTGACAACCACAAATATCCATGCCCACAGTGGGATTTGAACCCGCAGCCTTTTGGCTGTAGAGTAGGTATGCTAGCCACTCAGCCAACCAGGCTGGCTTATATAGAATATTATAGAGAAAAAAAAAATGGATACTAAGCAAATATTATTGATATATTTGATCCATATGGCTGGTTTGGTGGTTAAATGTAGGAAGGAAGGTGACAGTGGCAAAAGAAATAGTTGAGCTGAGTGATTATTTGTATAGGTGTATCATCCAGTGGAGATTTTGCGCTTGCTGATGTGACAGATGCATATCAAAATTGAGGTAGATGAACAGGATGTGTTCAGCATATTGAAAAATATAAATGTGAACACAGCAGTGTGAAATGGAATGGCATGTCAGCCTATGTACTGCATGAATGTGCAAGAGAATTGGCATTGCCTCTGAAGTTGTTCAATCTAAGTCTCAGTAATGGCAGGGTTTCGGGGATATTGAAAAAGAGGATAAGACAGTTCAATTGCATTAAGTTTGCTCCAAGACAGAGTTAGCAAACTATACAGACCAGTTAATATATCAGGAGTGGTTGTTAAAGTATTGGGAAAGTTGGTTAAAGGTAAAATCCAACAGTGGGTGGATAAAGATGTGATATTCTATAGTGGACAGCACAGCTTTGTAAAGAGTTGGTCTATCTTAGTCATTTATTCACATTTTATAATAAAGTGCAGTGGAATTGGATAAGGAAAATGGCTAAACCAGTATATTGCTGAACTTTGCAAAGGCATTTGACAGAATACCACCACATGGAAAACTATTACAAAAGTTGGAGCAAATGGGAATGGATATGAAGTTAGTAGCATGGGTAGGGCAGATGGTGAAGTGGAATCTAGAATACTAGTGGAGTACCTAAGCATTTTCTGTGCCACTACTCTTTGATGTGTATAATATTTGGATATCAATGATATAGGGAAAGATTTAAGAGGCGATATTCAGTTGTTTGTTGATGATGCAAAACTGGGGAGAGCAATAGTTGATAAAGGTGATGTAGATATTCTGCAGGAAAGTTTTAATAAATTGGCATTGTGGTCAGAGGACAATGATTGTCAGCTTGATGTTGCAAAATGTAAGGTTATTAATGGTTATATATGAAAAAGGTTGCATACGATGTATCATGTTGAGGCTAGACACTTGGGGATAATGGTGGACAGAGTGTTGAAGTTCAGAGAGCATATTGCAAAAGTTGATGAAATAGCCCAAAGGATTATTTTGGATGTTGAAAATCACACTAACAAGTAAAGATAGAGAAGTTATTATCCTTCTTTTTAAGGTCACAATTCAGCTATATCTTCAGTACTGTGCAGATTTGGTCACCTGTTTTTTCTTATGGACCAGGAAGTGGTAGATAAGATTCAGAGACAAGTGACTAAGCTGGTGACAGGTCTGGATTGCTATGAGGATAGGTTGAAAGTTTGTGGGTTACGAAGTGTAGTTGATAGGCATGATAAAAACTTATCAAAGAGATAAGAGAAAAGATATCAAAGAGGTTTTATTCAAATTGATGGAAATGAAATTTTTCAATATATGAAAAATAGTCAGAGAATTAGGGGCCATTCATGAAAGTTTTGTTACTGTGGTTAGTAGGGGGTGTGCACACCAGATTTTTTGCATGAAAAGTGGTGAATGAGTAAAATGGATTACTAGAATTAGTTGCGAGTTCCGTGACAGTGAATGAGTTTAAGGAGAGGTATAATAGGTTTTGTGCATATAATAGTTTGTTTTTGGTCTCCCACAATGAGTCTCCAGACTATAATAAAAATATTATAAAATTTAATCATAATTCAGTGACAAGACATATTTTAGACCAATATGCAATAGAGAAATATACAGAGAAAAGACAATCTAGCATTCAATGCGTCTATTTTTTTGTTTTCAAAATTTATTCTAAATTTTTCATTTGCATAACTGACACAACTAAATCACTTATTTACATAAATAAATGCTGTATCATTTACATGCATATTCAAATATGTGGAGGTGGGGGGGGGGAGAAGCAACGATTCATTATACTGTGGTGGTCTGAGATGTAACTTATCATTTGATTGGGGTGTGCCTGTATATTTTGTCTCCAGATTTCAAGTCACTTACATGAAAATTCAACAAAATAGAAATAGATTACATGCAAGTTCCTCAAGCAACCAATAGCCACAGAGGTGTTACAGTGTATGCTGCCATTTCATGACATCATATGCCATTTCTGTTAGTCTTCTTTGATATTGTTGATCCATCTCATCTGGGGATCTACCTCTTTTCCCAACATATCTTTCATTTTATGGAAAATAGCTCTTGACAAGTTCTGGAACTAATTTTATTTCATTTAATTTTTAAAAAAAATCTTTTAAAAGTTATTTTTACTAGAACCTTAATGTATTTAGACCATGACATTCTATATCATGTGCACTTGGCTTGTTTTCATTGTTAAATCTGCCAGTTTCTGTTGCAGTTGTTTAATTTAAAAGTTATACTGAAGATTTCCTTGATACTGAGTTGAAAATTTTATGCCAGTAAAATATTTACCTAAGTAAAATCCATATTATGTTTAACATATTTCTCATCTTAAAGAAGTCAAAGATCTCATTTCCAATTACTCCTTAAACTGTTGATCAAAGCCATATCTTGGTTCCAGAATACAAAACAGGACCAAGTTATGTGAATTTTTAAGTTTTTGTTTTTGTTTGTATTGCACTAACTTTCCAAACTTTTCATAATTTTTGAACATTTGTCATCTCTTCAATATCAGTTACACTGCTTACCAAGATAACTAAAGTGAGAGACTTCATCTATAGCAATCCTTTTTCATATCGTTTTCTCAATATTGATAATCAAACTTAGTTGAATCCAAGCATCATTTTCAGTAGTAAAGGAGTTAATTTCTCCCACATTATTTGTGAATAACAACAAATCATCAGCATAATCCAGATCAGATATCCTATTTTTAGGCTACTTCAATCTCAAGTCCTTCCTTTGCAGATTTTTGTTCATCACAAAATCAGTCACATGACTAAATAGAAAAAGTGACAAACATACCCATGTCTTACTCTAGTTGCTATTTTAAACCATTTGCACTATGCTTTATCAACTTTACCACAAGCCTCACTGTTATCATATAAAGTAGTCATAATGTTAATAAGTTTGTAAGGTATTTCTTATGTTCTTCCATAAATATTGCTTATCAACTGAAACAAAAGCTCTTCTGATGTTAACAAAGCATGCGATTACAAGTTTTTGACACTGAAATTCTAGCTATGAAAACTGAGATGAGTAGTGCCTGAAATCTTCAAACACTACTCATCTTATTATTTTATTATTATTATTATTAGACACCTCTGGGGAGTCATTGAGGGAAAGCACCTGCTCTACAACCTCATCTCCACCATTCAATCATCCAATGACTGCAACTACACCAACTCCATCTACTGCCGACCACTAGTATTTCCACAGACAATCACAGTTATCCACTCCGACTGTTTTTATCTCAAAGGTGTTTGTGCATATACTGTGATGTACTATGTTGGAGAGTTTCCAACTTAATCTCCACTATTTAATCTTCTTTGGCTAAAAAAAAAAAAAAAATCTCTGTCTGCTTCATTCTATCAAATCTGTTTGCTCTGTCTCTCACTCTGAACTTTTTGGGTTTCTTTCTTTAAATGTTAATTTTCTATACATCCAGCTTTCTTAATATAAAAATTATCTTCCTTTGCGATTTTTATGTTCACATTTCCAGTTGCACAGATCAAGCAGGTAGAGATTCTGAGATATTTGTGTCACTAATGATTTTACACAAATCTACCATAATATTAGATAATCCCAATTATTCTCAAACACACTAGTTAACTTCCTCACTGGTGACCCTGTTAAGTCTACTGTAGATGTTAATTCCCTTTAGGCAGTTCAGACCACAACATAGTGTTGATTTCTTATCCCAAGGTGAATCACTCTTACAGTTGCTTTTATTCATGTGTTCTCTGCCTGCTTTTCTTGGTAGGATTATTGTTTTTGATATTCCAACCCAAACACTTGAACTAAATGTATTATTGAAGCAATGTTCTATGGAAAATACTTATTCCTCATTCCATTTTAAGTTCTTGTATATTATCTAAGCCTTTTTTCACAATTTAAATTCATTAAAATTTCCATTTTATGTTATACCAAGTCTGAATTAGCTGAAAGCAAACTATCAGCACATCCAAAACTAATTTTGAAAGGGCGAGAAGCAGGAAACATGCATCATGCCCAGATAGTCACTTTCTTGCTTAAAGTTGTCTGAATTCTTGTCTAGCGTGAAGATACTTTACACCAAATCTTGTTTGCATACACATGTATAAAAGAATAAACAAGAATATAATTTTGTCTAAATTTGTCTAAAAATTCGATGTAAGCAGAAGAATTCAAGAATTCACCATAAAATATTAATACCCGAATCACTTGTTTAATATTTTTATTTTTGTAAAATGTTTGGCTATTTCATAGCTATTGTCAATACAGTTATAGGAAAATTCTAAAAAGAACAACAGTTTAATTGGAAGTATGCGATATTATGTGCACTACAGGAGAATAGCTCCATCTGCATTAATAGATATTCATCATCATGGGTATCAAGGATTTAGGCCTAGCATGGCCTGTTCCGGCCTTAGAAGTCATCGTTTAAGAGGACGTCCTGGTTTTCTTTTTCCTAATGGCTTGTATTATAAGGCTTGCTTTGGTAATCTTTCTGTTTTCATTCTTTGAACGTGTTCCATCCATTTATGTTTATATTTTTTAATTTTTTCTATTACTGGTTCTTGGTTTAATTCTTTAATAATTTCTTCATTTCTTTTGTGATCAAATAGGGTATACATTGCAGTTTTTCTCATAAACTTCATTTTTGCTGTTGTTAATCTTTGTTTGTCTTTTTTGTTTTATTGTCCAGATTTTGCTTCCATATATTAAGACTGGTAGGGCTAATGTATTGTATACTTTTAGTCTGGTTTGTTTTTGAACTAGATTTGGTTTAAATATAGAGTTAATTACACCTGTTATTTTTAAATATTTTGCAATTTTTACGTTTATATCTTTTTCATTTTCATATGTGATCATACATCCTAGGTAGTTAAATGAATTCACCTGTTCTAAGATCTTGTTATCTATTACTATTTTAGTTCTTGCTGGATTTTGTCCTTTAAAGGCCATAGTTTTTGATTTTTCTGTTGATATTATCATACCATAATCTTTGGATATCTCATTTAGATCTAAAATAGCTTTCTGTAGTTTATCTTTAGAATTTGTAATTATTATTTGGTCGTCGGCAAAGAGGAGAGTGTTTAAGTTTACTGTAGGAGAAAGTTTAATTCCTTGATGTAAATTTTTATTCCATTTTATTATTATTTCATTTAAGTAGATATTAAAAAGATTTGCTGAGAGGGGACATCCCTGTCGGATCCCTTTGGTTTATCTCTCTCGTAAATGATAGCTCATGATTTAATGTTATTTGTATTTGATTATTTTCATATATACTTGTGATAGCTTTTAGGATATTATTTGGTATTTGTCTTTCTTTTAATATGTTAAATAATATGTTTCTTTTAACTTTGTCAAATGCTTTTTCAAAGTCAATAAATGCAATATGTGTTTCTAAATTGTATTCTCTTCTTTTCTTTATTATTAATTTGAGGCAAAAAGCCGGGTCTATACATGATCGTCCTTTTCTAAATCCATTCTGTACTTCTAAAATAAAGTTTTCGGAATATTTCATTAGTTTGCTATTTAAGATTCTGCTATATATTTTGTAACAGGAGTTTAGTATACTGATATCTCTATAGTTTTTAGGGTCATCTCTATTACCTTTTTTAAAGATAGGAATTACAATTGCTTTTTTCCATTCTATTGGGGGGATACCAGTTGAATAAATTTTATTTAAAAATAATAAGAGTCTTTCTTTGAATCTTGTTCCTGCATATTTATATAGTTCTGAACCTAGCTTTCTCCAGGTGATTTTCCATTTCTTGTTTCTTTCAGACTGATTTCTAATTCTTCTTTGGATATTCCCTTTTCATTTTCGTTAATTGTTTGCCAGTTGTCTTTTTTAAAATATTTGTCTGTCCACAATTCTGTGTAGTAATTTAGAAATTCTTCTAATTTCAATTCAGTGTTTAATTTTGTTTTCTTTGTTATCTGCATTTAAGTGTTTCAAAATTTTATATACATTGGGTTTTATTTTATATAAATCATGTTCTAAATTAGAAACAAATTTATTCCACGATTCTGTCTTTTTGTGACTTCTCTTTTAGCTATGGCTCTTATTCTTTTATGTTCTATTTCATCTTCTAATCTTTTACTGCTTAACCATTTGTGATAGGCTTCTTTTTTATTATTTCTTTCATTGTATCATCCCAGATCTTCAGTTTTTTCCTTTTATTGAATTTTTTGGTCTTTCCTAAGCTTTCATTTGCTGCTGCATTTAGTATCGTTTTTATATTAAGCCATTCTATTTCTTCATTTTGTTTTATTTTATCTAGATATTGGTTAATTCTTTGTTCATATAGCCATTGTACATTTGTGTCATTTAATAGTCTAGTTTTATAAACAAATGTTTCAATTTTTCTTTCTGTTCTTGTTACTTGTAGCCATTTTGGTGGTAATCTTAATTTTATTTTAACAAGGAAGTGGTCACTGCTTATTTCATATCCTCTGTGAACTCTAACATCTAGTGAAAATTTTGATGTCTTTTCATTTAATATAAAGTAATCTAATATTGATTTCCATCCTCTTGCTGCCCAAGTATATTTATGTATGTCTTTATGTTTATAGCAGGAATTCATTATTTTTAGATTATTATAAACTACAAAGTCAATCAATTTTTTACCATTCCTGTTTAGAGTATGTTCTCCATGTATTCCTATATTATTATTAATTTTCATGTTTCCAATTCTTGCATTTAAGTCTCCTGCTAAAATTGTGTAATCATTTTTATTTATTTTATTATATATGTTTTGTAGCTGATTAAAATCAATATTATCCTGTTCTCTTCCCTCTTCTGGGGCATATAAACCAATTATTGGTCTTTCAGAATAGACCTCTATATATTTTGATTCTAGCTTCTATTATTCTTTCATTCCATAATTTATAATGTTTTAATTGTTTTGAAAGGGAGTTATGAATCCAAATCATGACTCCTGCTTGTGCTCTTTGGTCTCTGTCGACTCCACTGTATATCGCATTAAAATTTTCAGTTCTCATGGTTCCTTTTAATTTCTTTTTTGTTTCAGTGATTACTGCTATTTTAAAATTTCTTTCATTTAATAATTGGTCTAATTCTATTTCTTTATATTCTATTCCTCTTACATTCCAGTTTTCTATGTGTATTATAGTTTGTCGTTTCCATTGTCATTTTCCCTTTTCCATTCCAGGGTCGTTTCCTATAGATTCAATCCGATTATCTTTTTCTGTCAGCTTAATAGTAGAATTATGTTCTCCATGTCAGGGGACTAGCCTGACGATGGAATAGTTCAGTGGTATGGCTGCTACCTTAAGGCTTCTGAACTAGCCTCCTTCCGAATTTAAACCCATAGGAGGAATAGGGTATATTGAAGGGGGAAAGAGTAGATTATAGAAGAATTATCGTAAGGTTTATAGAGAGGGCATAGTTGTAAGGCCAGAAATGAAAAGACCCCATGGCCCTCGAGTACTCTAATAGCATAAGGGTCATAAAATAAGAAGAGTTGGCTGATAAGGCCTTATAGGAAAGATTAAAGCAAGTGGATCTTCCTCAAAGTAGTAGAAGGAGAGGATAGATCCAGCTAGGGGGCCATGGGAGTGCCGCTTCCCTTACAATCAAGGTGATTGGCCCTGTTGGTCCACGAGTCCTTATTCAGTATATTCGGACCACCCCACCATATACACACACATGCACGCACGCACGTGCACACACACACACATGGAGGGCTTCCCTATCCACCATCCAGGGGACGCACTCTCTAGGGGTTGCAGGGTCCCCCGAGAGATTAATAGATATTCTTTTAATATTCATATTCTATTAATGAATATGAATATTAATAGCTATTCAAGATAACTAAATTACAATAAACTAATTTAGTTAATTATTTTTAAATATAAGCAAAATTTAATTACAATTAAGGAACACATGAATGATGAGTATTAGTTAATATAACTTCCCAAAATTGAGTTGGTTTGTGTTGGGAATGTGTGTTTCACAGTTTTCTTTGTAGTCTTTCCAGAAGAAAATAACTTTTATGTATCATTTTGGTTTGGTTCCACTGAATCCTGTGCTTTATAAGTAAAACGTGGCTTGCTAAACCAGATTTGTTGGGTTCTTGAAGAACATGAGGGATACATTTCTCTTCAAGAGGAATTTGTGCTGATCGACCAGTTTGTCCATAATAACATAAGCCACTAGAGCAGGGGATTCTGTAAACTCCAGCATAAGAGAGAATTTTTGTCCTTTGGTGAGATAAGGAATGTATTAAGTTTGCTAACTGGATGGAAAACAACTTGTACGTTAATCTGTTGAAATAATCTTGCTATTTTTTCTGAAAGTTCCTTAACCTATGAAATACAAATTCTGGTAACCTCTTCTTGAGGAAGGTTAGGGATGATGACCATAATTAGAACATTTTTCTATTTCTTGGGAAGTTTAATTTAACTTATAATCAACTGAAAAAACTTTCTACTACTAACTTTAAGGAGAGGTGTTATAGGCATTGTGTGGTTATTGTGGGTCACCTGCAGTGAGTCTTGGGACTCAATGGAAATGATTGGTTGATGATTATAATAGCAAACTACTAAAACATGACCTCTTTATAACAAATGCAAGCTGAATCTAGCCACCTGTCTGTTTTTAATCTTGCTCCTGTCTTGCTAAGACCCATTACTTGATCTTAGCCTAACTGGCTTCTCCAATATTCTAATACAGCTGTCCCATAACTTAAACCTTTAGCTTGATACCTGATTTCTGCATTGGTACCTCTTTCACTGTGGTGTAACCTTTCATCATAAAGTTTTTGTTAAACAGTTAAGTGAAAGATTCCATTAACTTCCTGGAACAGGCACATTCAGATACATGTGCATCAATCTCCCAATTCCTCTCTTATGTAAATTGAGTTTATTTAATATCTCAGATATCTGCAGCTTATCTACTTCTTATCTTTTAGGTTTATGCCATAAATGTACAGACTGGTGTTTTTGTTTGCCTACCTGAAGTGGGAGCACAGAATAATACCAAAATATAACAAATGTTGAAATTAATAGTGATAACGTTTATATGTAATATGATCGTTGTAAATATAACTTAATGACTATTGCACTATAAATTCAAAGGATGTAAAGATGTTTTAATTACACAGAGGCATTTATAGCAAAAGAAACAGTATTTTTTTTTTCATTCTTAAAAAATTTCATTTTTTTCAATAAGAGATTACTAAGTAATCTCTTATTTAGTAGTATATAGTACATTACAATACAATAATTTTTTTTCCCCTTTAATGTAGGCAAGAAATGCAGAAAAGGCAATGTAAGTAAACAATAACAAATAGAATAATTTTATCTTAATACATATTTAATTTTACTGTCATAATTCTTTGCTAGCTATGTAATGCCAAAATACAACAGGTAAGTAACCTTTATGTAAGCGAAGGTTTCTGTGGGTAAGCAGTTCTGGAGATAGTTTTCGGTATTGAGGCCACATGTATTAAACAATAAAAATAAAAGAATAAAAAATCCCAACAAGTTTCATTTGTCGTAAGACTTACATCATCATGGGTAATGGTGTATAAAAGTTTAACACAACAACCAAAGATAATTGATAACTAATAGTCAATTGGATGTTTTTTGACATCACAAACTGTTCATTAATTTAGAACCTGAATACAAAATGAGACATTCATTATTGTATGCTTGTTGGAACAATGCTAGTTGTTGCCACTTTCTATGTTGTATCCGAGGTCTGAGGCAGTTAAATTTTTTATGAATGAAGACCAACTTGATGTAAAATTAAGCCCTGATTTTTATTGCATTGTGTAGGGATCCTAAGCATTTTTTCAGTTTCTTTAAATTTTATTTTATTGTTTAATAAACATGTGATCTCAATACCGAAAACTGTTTCCAAGTAACCTTTAAATTATTTCTAGATTTCAAATTATTAAATGTTTATCAAGTAACATACCACAGGGTGATCATAAAGTAGCACAACCAAAAGTTTGAATTTGTACCAGTTGTTTTCAAATCATTATAATCATCCCTTACACTACTGGATGTTACAATCATATTACAAACTATTGGAGATGTAGAGTTCAGTGTGGTGTGTACAGGTTGTTGTCAGTGTAGCTTTGTTCATTTTGGAAGTGAAATGTCTTTTCCCCAGCTGTAACAAGGTTTCATTTTGGAAAGTTATTTTGCTAATCGTTCTTATGCATGTGTTGCTGGAGAATTTCGTGAGAACTATCCAGATACAGCAGTCCTTCAGAAGTTGATGATAACGAGATTAGTGCAGCATTTTTTGGGAAACTGGATCTGTTGCAAATAGGAATTGCTCCAGAAGACCCTCCATTTTGACTGATGATAAAATGGATCAGGTAAAGAGAACACTGCAGTGGTCCCCCAACAAAAAGCCTCAGGAAACATTCCATGCAATCATCAATGTCATATGTTGTGCTCAGAAAGCTGTGAGATCATTACACCTTCCTCTGTATCATGTGCACTCAGTTTCCTTCAGTCCATGCACTGAAGGACCCAGATAAAGACTAATGAATAATCTTCTGCAGATGGTTATGCTAATTCATTGAACTTCTTATGGAGATGCTCGATACAGTTTACTTCAGTGACGAGGTCTGGTTTCACATCAGTATGTATGTGAATAGTCAAACAACAGGATTTGGTAATGTAAAAATCCACATGGCTTCATGAAAAAAGTTTTGTATTCTCAAAAAATTGGAGTTTTTTGAGAAACCCATTAGTGGAATCCATGGAATCCATTTTCTTGGAATCAACAGTGAATAGTTCCATCAACCAAGACATCATCGCATAGTTTGTGGTACTCCTTGATGTGCGAATGGCATTGTTGATTCCAGCAAGAGAGTGCCATGTTCCACATGTTGAAGAGTACTGTGCATTTTTTTTGCAAGAATTTTTCAGTTATCTTATTTCAAAAGAATTTGTGGCCTTCAAGATCACCAAATTTTTCCTTTGGGGATAATCCAAAGATGTGGTTTATTAGAATAATCCTTACACACTGGATCAACTAAAAACGAACATTTCAATAGTGATTGAAAACATTAATGTGCAGGTGCTTCACAAGATGGCATCAAACCTGGTAAAAAGAATGAGAGTTTACATTGACAAAGGAGGCGACCACTTTCAACATTAGTTGTAATGAGGTTTCTATCCTTCTTTTCTTTTAAAGGTCCAATTATAGCCTTGTAGCTGTTTCATTTTTTATATAATTGTAATTAACCTCAAAACAGATATGGTTAATTCTGGGTTGCACGACTTTACAATTGCCCTATAATTTAAACCGCATGCTTGATTATTTTGATGGAAGATTTTTCACTTGGCTATGCTACCAATTATATTTGGTTTAATCCTTTATCCAAGTGTAAGCAAACAAAGTTTGCTCCTGAAGTATTTTCAGGACTGGGGCATCTCGAGAAGTTATACAACCTTTGCCATGAGTTGCCTCAGTCCTGAAAATACTTCAGGCACAAACTTTGTTTGCTTACACTTGGATAAAGGATTAAACCAAATATATAATTGGTAGCATAGCCAAGACTTTTAGCTTGGACAGATGAGTGGGGTTGTAGTTGTAATATTAATAAATGCAAGATGCTACACTTTGAGGTGAAGAGGCTATGTACTGTATTGATGGAGATATGCCTCAGTAAGTGAATATGATACGGGATCATGGGGTGATGGTAGATAGTGGACTAGAGTTCCAATGGCACATTGCAAGTGTTGTAAAGACTGCAAATCACATTGCCGCTATGATAAAAAGTACATTGACATATAGGGATAAGAAGGTGATTGTGCTTCTATACAAGGCATTGGTCATAACACACATGGATTACTGTGTCCAAATTTCATCACCTATTTTTCATTGTGATAAGAAACACCAGAGAGGATCCAAAGTGATATATATTGGGACTCTGGAGTTTGGGTTATGCAGAGTAATTGAGAATTAGGTTACAGAGTTTGGTGGATAAGATGAAAAGAGGAGATATAAAGTTGGTTAAGGGATTTTACTAGATTAATACAGAAGGAATTATTCTACTGACTCCATGAAAGTTACTGTAATAATAATAATATGTTAGCTTTCTAGGATGGGTAGATACAGTTATTTGATTATCTTTTTTTTATTGTAAAGTGTATTTAGGATGTTGTTTAAATGCACTAAAAACAAATCTGTTGTCTTAGACCACAGAGCCTAATATCAAAAGGTTCACAGAAAATTCATCGTGGGAACTATTCATCACAGGAAAAAGTCATCGTGCAAAAAATTCGAAAAAAAATTTCGCTGAAAATGTTCTTAATTTCACAAAATATAGTTAATGTATTATTTATTTAGATTTTAATTGGATTTTCATAATACAGTCATACCCCGACTTATGCGAATCCGGAGTTATGCTGTTTCTTATATGTACGTATTCCCGTCCTGCTTCATGCCTCACCACTAGCCGTATCTTTCCGGCGCCGGCTGCATTCGCCAGTGTCGAACATGCTGTGAACAAGCACTGACGTGTTTTCCGTGATCTCCAGCCATACATGATTTTTATAGTCTACAAACCTTGCAATTGTTTAATGTTATGTTCTTGATAAAAAAATTTTATCACATAAAAAATAATAATGTCGTCCAAAAGAAGCAAGTCCGATTCTTCTACAGCTAGCAAGGAAAGAAAAACATTGACTTTGAAAACAAAACTCAACATTATTAAGGAATTTGAAGGTGGATGAAAATTTGTGAGCTAGCAAAGAAGTTCGATCTACAGGAATCCACAGTAAGAACAATCGTAAAAGAAAGGTTTACAGATTTTGGAGGACATAGATTCTAACGAGGGACGAATTGTAGCCACAAGGCAAGGAATAAAAAAAAAAAATCATTAGCTTGCTATGAAGAAATTTCGCATGACAAGAAAAGATATTATGCCATCAGATGAATCTATTAGATTTTATGAAACCATCGACATCGAAATAACTTTCTTTTTTTGATGTACGAAAAACTACAATTATGATTATATTTCTTAAAAAATATAAGTGTTTTTGTAAACCTTTGGTCACAATTAACTAATATTTTGTATGTTTATATATATAAATTATATGCAAAATTATACCCTGAGTTACGCGAATTCAACTTAAGCGCTTTATGTTGGTCCCACCTACCGCATAACTTCGGGGTATGACTGTATTTTTAATCTTATAAAGTAAAAGTAATATTTTATTGATCGGTTAGTTTCTTAATTTCTGTTTCATCTTATAAAATTATAAATATTCTTTCCTACTTAGATACTACAGGTTTTTTTGATGAAATGCTAATTTTTACAAAACTGAATAGGATGGTTTAGGGATAAAGGGCACCATATTTAAGAATATTTATTCTTCTTACTGTTCACTATTGTTCTGCACACTTAGACACCCATCCAGATTTGATATACAAGTATTCCTTGCTTAACACGGCGAAATTTAATTGCGGCAATCCCTTTATACGCGGCAAGAGTTTTGATTAATGCGCCTTTAACCATGTGGAGCTTGCAGCTGTCTGACAGATACATGCAAAATGTTTAATATAAATATTCTTACACAATTCAGTGTATAGCTTGGAGGTCATGAGTAGCTGTACATTCATTTGTTACGAGTGATATTCTGCACTGTTTCTTGCTGTCAGTTTAGTTTAACACATGCTATGTAAAGGTTTATGATATTTGACAGTAAATTGTATCTGAGAGATACTGTTACCTCCGATGTCAGTATAGTATGGTTTAGTTTAGTTTTTATTATTATTATTTGTTCAATAATTTTTAGATTGTAACTGAAAATAAATAAATCATCATGTATTACTGAAATAGAGAGCCAAAGCTTATTTATCATACATCTCCTCTAGGAGATGTATGATAAATAAGCTTTACATTATGGAAAATACTAAGGAAAGTGATCTGGAGCTAACTCCACCTTTACCATGAGTTGCTGATAAGGTTACTTATGCTTGCATCCGCCGAAACTTTTAGTTTCTATATATTTGGCACGAAACTCTTGTAGTTTCTATATTCGGCTATGAAATAATGTTGGATTCAATATCCACTTAATTTTTACCATCATGAATTATAAATGCAGTGTGTTTTCTTTGTTTTATTATTGTTTGCCGAGGTCTGGAGAGTCATTTTGCTTGGTATCGTAGAATCTATGCCGATAAGAAAAAAAAAAAAAAAACTAAAACTGTTCAAACGACTCTTGATAACTTCTTTTGATAAAAAAATTGCAGTAACTAATGTAGGTACAAGTATTTATTAAACATTTACTTTGCATTCATTTTTTATCTTTCCTAAAAGAGTACCACATAAAACAAATTATTAATACAGTACTCGATAATGGACGAATTGTAATTTTTACCATTGATTATTAGATTTCATTAACGCGATTTTGATATATGCAGTAACATCGAGATATTAATTAACCGCATTAATCAAGGGATACCTGTACACCTAATTCTCCATTAACACAGTAGATTGGTTCCAGAAAAAACCATGTAAAAAAAGAATACAGTGCATATGAAAAAAATAGGAGAATGGTTTCAGATGTAAAAACCCGATACGAATAATAAGTTATTTTCAAACAAAACATATGAACCTCATTGAATAAAGTTCTATTTAATTTTAATGGAATATTTTTTATTTTAAATACTTATTTAAAGTATATTCATATATATCTTTCTTAAAGAAAATAGTATACATAATAACAGAAATTCAAAAAAGCCCAAATAAACCCATGCACATGGTTATTAAATTTTATTCACCATCACTTTCTGACAGTAGCTGCATTCTTTTGTGTGAGACTGGAATTAAATCACTTACATCACTCAAAACACATTGCCCATCCTCTTCATACTGCAATGGAAAACATTTTCTTCAGTAAAAGGAACTAAATTCGCACTAATTTCCAATAATTATGAAGTTTTTTACCACAAACTCTGTAATTAATCGTTCAGATCCTGCTTTGACTGCAAAGGTACAGGGTTTTTTCCTTTTTCACACATTCTGACCAAATAGCTTTCCAACATGCATTTAAAGTTGATGGTTTCAATTCTGATAATGCCAACTTAGCAAGTTTGATGCATTCAAAAATAGAAAATTTCTTCCACACAGCAATAATTGTCAGTAAGTTATCTTTATGTAGGTTATCCAAATGTATTAGAATGTTCTTATTTCGTAAGTTTTGAAGGTAGCGGTCGCAAACTGGTCTAGTGGTTGTATTAAGGATTTGTTATTTGGTGGCAGAAAACAAAATTTCACATTCGGACGTTCTAAAACAGGATGGCCAGGTGCATTGTCTATAATCAATAAAACTTCATCATCATCAAATTCCTGCCATGTACCCTCAAGGGGTGTACAGGATATGATAGTACTACACGAAAAATGTACATCATTACTAATTCCTATCTATAATTTTCCTCCAAATCAGTCTGTTACTTGTCAAAACTCCAACATTATCAGTCTTATATTTCTATCGTCTAAGGCACTTTGTAGTGTATCAATCCACCTATATCTTGGTCTTCCTCTGGGTCATTTTCCTGCCAACCTGGCAGAGAACACTCGTTTTGCTAATCTTTCCTCGCACATTCTGTTTAAGTGACCATACCACCTGAGATTAGCTCTGCTAAAGCATTCCTGGATGCTGACAATGTCAAGTTCTTTCTTAATATCCTCATTTTTAATATGATATTGCCATTGATGCCATCTGTTCATGCTTATAATCTTTCTCAGGACTCTCATATCTGCGGTCTCTAGTCTTTGGTCAAGTGTTTTACTTCTGACCCAGCTCTCAGATCGATAAGTTAAAACTGGTTTGAACACTGTCTTGTATACAGCTAATTTAGTGTTCCGACTAATTTCTCTCTTATTCCATATGAATTTATTCAATTGACTTCCTGCCATACCAGCTTTGTTGATTCTGTTGTCTATTTCTATATTTAATTTACCATCTTCACTAAAAATCGTGCCTAAGTAGTTGAAATGTTTTACTTGTTCCACAGGTTCTCCATTCACAACACAGTTGACATTTTCAACGATTCTGCCTATTTTCATTGTCTTTGTCTTTTTATTGCTGACTGTCATACCATTTCTATTACAACAGTTATTCAATTTAGTCAGTGAATCTTGCAGACTTGTAGTGGATTTATTTAGAAGTATAACATCATCTGCATAAAGCAAAGAGCTGACATTAACATCTCAAATTTTGATATCATGTTTAACACCACTTTCTTTCATAATGTGATCCATATAGATAATGAATAACAGAAGGGATAATGTACATCCTGTCTCACACCAGATTTAACATTAAACCATCTTCCTGTACTTCCTTCAATTCTAACTGCTGACTTACAACTCAAATAAAGACTAAGTATTGCTTGATATAATGCCCCATTGACACCATATAACTATAACGTATTGAATAGCTTCTCTCTTGGCACCTTGTCATATGCCTTTTCCAAATCGACAAAAGTTAAATAAAGATCTCTGTTATATTCCCATGCTTTCTCAACTATTTGTCGTAAAGTGAAGATCTAATCCCGACAGCCTCTATTTGGCCTGAATCCAGCTTGTTATTCACCAAGCTTTTCTTCCACAATTCTTCTCAACTGTTTCTCAAGTATACTTGCATAGATCTTGCCAGGAACACTCAGTAGGGAAATACCTCTGTAATTCTCACATTCAGTTTTATTTCCCTCCCTTTTTATATATGGGTACTATGAGAGCTCTACTCCAATCATCAGGAATTCATCACTCTGTCCAGGCATTCTGAACTATGCAGTGCAGCCACTGTAATACTTTTATACCACCATACGTCAGCATTTCTGGTCGAATATCATCTACTCCTGCTGCCTTTCTACATTTCAAGCCTTTGATGGTTTTTTTCTACTTCAAGTATGGATATGTATTCCTCACAGCATGCCTGTTTAGTGTTTTTTACCACTGTGCTCTCATCACTGCTTGTTTCATTTAGCAGTTGTTCAAAGTAATTACTCCATACTTCAAGGATATCTTTTTCTCCCGTTTTTATGTCACCTTTATCATCTCTAACTCCTTTTACAGCACTCTTTCCTCAATTCCTAAACTTCTTCAACAACCTCAAGAATATTTTGCCACCTTCTTGATATTTATTTTCTATGTTCCTGCCAAAGTCCTCCCATGACTTTTGTTTAGCTAGTTTTACACAGTGTTTAGCTTTCTTACATTTGTCTCTGTATTCTCTATTTGCACAAGCTGACTTATTTGCTAGGAACTTTTGATATGCTTTCTTCTTTTCCTTCAGTGCCCCTTTAACTTCTTGTGTCCACCATGGAGTTCTGATTTTTCTATCCTTGCAGACAACCTCACCACATGCCTCTCTGGCTGAATCAATAGGGGATTTCTTCAAGGCTTGCCACTGAATCTCCAAGGTTTGGTTCCTGTTATATTAGTCACATTGACTAATAACATAGTCAATGAGACTTTTCTTATTCCTGGCCTCTTCTCTCCATGTGAATTTGTGCACATTTTTATGTTGGAACATGGTGTTAGTAATAACTAGTCCATGTCCTGAGCAGAAATCCAACAGATATTTGCCATTATTATTAAGTTTGCTCTTTTCTCCAAATTTCCCCAAAATATTTTTGTACGTCTGACAATCATTTCCTACTCTGCTATTTAGATCCCCAACAAGGACCAATTTTTCCTTTTTCATTGGGTCAATTATCTCCAAAGCATCAAAAAATTCCTCGACTTCTACCTTAGTTGAACCTTCTGTGGGACCATAGGCATAAATAAGTCTCATTGTCCATTTCCTCATTCTGATATTTGCCCACATCACTGTACTTGAGACTGCCTGCCATTCGAGAAGATTCGCCTCTCTATTTTGTGTTGAATACTATGGCTACTGTTTCTTTTCCTTGATTGTCATTGCCTGAATATAACATTTTGTATTTATTTCTCAGAAAGATCTCACATTTTTGTCTTTTTTGTTTCAGTCACCTCTATTATGTCGATCTGGTACTTATCTAATTGCTCAGCTGCATTTGTTTGTCATTCAGGCTTAAGTTGATAGTACCGATGTTTTTCTCTGGTGATGTTGAGTTGGGGTGTGCTTTAAGATTTGTTCCAGTAGCTGACTTTTCGCTGTTTGCCCTGGTTCCCTGGCGAAAACAACGGGGGCCTTGTTTAACCGGACGAAGCCGCAGCCGACATGAAATTTTGTCATGTTGTACCATCATTTTGTATTGAAAAAAAAAAAGGGACAAAACTTTTGGCAACTCCTATAGGTAAAGATGACCTTGCTACTGCATCTGCCTGGTATCTCCAACTCTGGGTCTGGCTCCCACTGAAGAGACTTCAATAAAGGTCGAAACTAGTCTGGATAGTGGCCAATCCCTTAATGCATAACAGTATACATATCCACAAGGAGATGTGTTTTGCATTATGGGAGATACTGGGATAGGAGTGTTGGTAGCTCGCTCCACCTTTGCTACGAGATGCCTGCTGTTGTACTACTTACCCAGGTAAGTTAGTACAACACTATATTCAGTCCTGAAGATATTTTCAGGTGCAAACTTTGTTTGCTCTCACTCAGATAAAGGATTAATCTAAATTTATTATACATCATTTTGTATATTGGTTTAAGCCAATAAGAATACAATTTGGTCAGCTAAATCCCAAATTGCCAGCCCATCCTCATTCGTTCATTATCTAGGTAGATACCAAACAGGGTGGATCACGAGAAGGTGAGGATTGGACATTAGGTCAGAAGACATGGTCGGTTCTTCGTATTCCTTTAAAGGCTATGTGGAGGTCTCCTCTCAGTTATGCAGCTTTGAACCTTAACTTATTTTTTTTTTACATTATAAAACCTTATTTTACTTTATTTTTACAATATGAAGCATCAATTCAAGTTTAAGTACATATGTACTGTTCTAGGAAATGATAATTATAATGGAAATACCCTTTTTAACAGAAATGAATTGAAACAGAAATTTTAAAAATAAGTGCCATTTGAACCATGTTAAATCAAAATATACCATGTAAAAATAGAATTGCTTTTGTTATTAGCTCTGTGTGTGTGTGTGTGTGTGTGTGTGTGTGTTATCTGAACTAATTCAGAAGAATATGTGTTTCAGTCACTGAATACATGTGTATTTTGAAAATGACTACACTTTTCATGCATAGTAGAGACATCTTGTATGCTAGTATTGTTTACTGAGCTAGTATAAGATTAAGGTGCACGTTTGAATAATATTAAAGAAATGATAATAGAAATTACATAAATTCTATCATCATCATGTAAATCGGCATAAGCTAAATTACCATCTGCATCTACAATATCTTTACCTATTCCCCAATACCAGTATTTTATGACACTAAGAAATTTTAATGACCATATTATGTGAGTAGATGAATCATTGGAGAAATCTTTTATGTTGCGAAAGATTAAAGGAATGATAAGAAGAGAAAGACCACAAAAGAGTTGGATGGACAACATAAAAGAACTTACTAACTTGAACTTACAATTACTGAAAAAAAGGACAATAGGTCGAGTGGAATGGGGAGCCTTTGTTCACAGGATTACCAAGAGTCGAAAGCAACTGGATGGCACATAACTTCTTTACTGAAAAAAATGTATAGATGCATGCTTCCAAAATGAAATACATAATTAATTTTCTTGTGAATCATTCAGAAATAAACTGTAAACAGAAATATCATTGTTGATATTTGCAATATCAACAATGATACTGGCAATGGGCATGGATGTTTGCAATTGTTTTTAGGTGAGAGATGAATTTGTGTCATCTGATGTGAGACCACATCACTGCTTATTTGGAGGCCTGAAGTGGCTTGAGAAAGTTCATATTTAGTCTCTAGAGCAGGTGTTCTGGACCAGGTAAAAATGAATAAAAATTACAACAAAAAGTAAATAAAATAACCGACATGCTAAAAAGCATTCCCTAGCCAGCCTATTGTTGTATAGCTATAGTACAACATCACATCAAAGATACAAAGCAACTGCTTCAGATCATTTATAATTTTTCGATGATGATAATAATAAGAAAAGTGATTATCTTTTCTTGTTATTTTATTAATTAATCTTATTAATTATTAATTTGGCAGAATTAATTTACAAAATTACCACATCCACCTATAAAAGAAATATCAGCATTTTTGTTCAGAATTATTTAAAAGAATGGCACTGGAAATTTCTGACTTAAACTGGGTTATTACTTGTGGCTCTTTAGTGTGACTTCTGAGAATTGTTTCTTCTTAAAGACCACAATCGTGACGAATAATCTCCTGTAGCTTTCAGCTTGGTGATGTTAGGATTATTGTCTAGTATATCTAATCATTACTGTCTAGTAACCAGAAAGAATGAGAAAATAATAGTTGATAGTGTGGAAGGTGTGAGTGACTGTGAAAGTTTAGGAGATGGTTTTGTTTGGGAGAGTGAATTTAGATTAAGAGTGACTGACCTGCAGAGGGAGATAGATGAGTTGAAAGAGGAGATGGAATGTCTTGTGAATGAGAGCAGAAGTATGAAAGATAAGATTAGGAGAATGGAAGAGATAAATGCAAGGCGAATCAGAGTAGGAGAGAGAGAGAATTTAGGGAGTATGAGTGAGAGGTATGGGGTGCTAGAAGAGGAGAGAATGGAAACAGAAGAGAGGGAATGAGAGAGAGGTATGGGAATGCTAGCAGACGAGAGGATGGAAACAGTAGGAGAGACGGAATGAGAGAGAGAGAGATATGGAAGTGCTAGACGAGGAGAGATGGAATGAGAGAGAGGTATGGGAATGCTAGAAGACGAGAGGATGGAAACAGTAGTAGGAGAGATGGGATGAGAGAGGGATATGGAAGTGCTAGAAGTGGAGAAAATGGAAACAGTAGGAGAGATGGAATGAGAGAGATGTATGGGAGTGCTAGAAGAGGAGAGAATGGAAACAGAAGAGAGAGGTAATGGGAATGAAAGAAGAGGAGAGAATGGAAACAATAGGAGCGAGGGAATGGTAAGAGGTATAATGTATGGCGACTCAATGATCCGTGGTGTTCAAGATAGGATGCGTGAGGAGTGTTTGCCAGGAGAAACAATAGAAAGGGTGGCTATGGCAATTAAGAGAGGTGAAAGGGTGGATGAGATGATTGTGATGGTAGGAACGAATGACATGAGTGGTAATGTAAGTCGGGCAGCGAGAGATATGAGATTTTTGCTTGAGACTGTACGGAAGAAGACAGAGAGAGGAAAAATAGTGGGCGTGTTGCCTAGGTATGATGATGAGCTGAGCAGAAGAGCGGTGATATTGAATGGCTTAATAGCGAGAATGTGTGACAAGAGAGGACTGGTATATGTGGATGTTTGGAGTGCATTTGAGGAAAGAGAGGAATTGTATGCGAGAGACCGTTTACATTTGAATGAGGAAGGACGTAGGCATCTGGAGAGATTGCTGTTCTGAACGAGTCAGTGTGTCCCAGGGAGGATGATAGCAGGGGTGGCCTCTTGTGGGAATGGATACTTGGGAGAAGGGAGACAATGTCAGGTAACACTGAGCCCAGTGGAGTCTAGAAGGGATAATGCTGGGTATAGAAACAATGGCATTTATATGCTTTATACTAATGCCAGGAGTATCCGGAATAAGGGAGAGGAATTGGTGGCGCAGATAGCATCAGCCTGGCCAAAAATTATTGCGATCACTGAGACGTGGTTGACAGAAGGGGATATAACAACAGGAATAGAAGTCGCTGGGTATAGCATTTTTCGTCAGGATAGGAGGGGAAAGCGTGGTGGTGGGGTACTGCTTATGATAAGTGATGACCTATGTCCTCTAAGAGTGGAGAATTTGGAAGGAAGTGAGACAAATGATTTTGAGAGCGTATGGTGTGAGATAGAGGTAGGCAAGACAGGATATTTAGTGGGGTGTTGCTACAGACCCAGGAGCACAGAGGATGGGGACCAGGAGATGTTTAGACAGCTAAGTTTGACAAGTGCAAGAAGAATGATTGTTATGGGAGATTTTAACTTCAGTAGTATAAATTGGAGAGAGGAAGATGCATGTAGCAATAGGGGAATGGAATTTCTAGAATTCTTGAGGGACAAATGTCTTAGGCAACATGTAACAGAGGGAACAAGAGGTTCAAAAGTTTTGGATTTGGTTATAGCATCAGAAGAGTTGATAATAACTGAGTTGACGTCTCTCCCACCAGTTGGAAAGAGTGACCATATGGTGTTGACTTGGAAAATGAATAGACATGCAGGAGTATCAAAGAGACGGGAACTTATGGGGAATTATAAGGCAGGTGATTATAATAGTGTTAGACGTCAACTTCGGGAAGTTTCATGGAGAGAGAAATTGGAAGGCCGGGATATCACTAGTGCGTGGGAAATTGTGAAAGAATATTTGTTATCAGCAATGGTAAGTTGTATACCATGAGTGAAGAAGAGGACGCAATTTGGAGTAAAGTGGATGACAAACAATATTAAACAGGAATTGCATGCGAAAAAGAGGCTATGGAAGAGATATAAGGAGACAGGTGAAGAGATGCATGAGGAATATAAGACACAGGCCAGAAGAGTGACTAGTGTGGTAAGGAAAGCGAAACTGGAATATGAGAAGAGATTGGCCCTAAGATCCAAAGAAAATCTATGGAATTTTTTAGCTATGTGGCCAGTAGGAGGAGAAATGACTGTGGAAGAATGATATTGTGGGATAAAAATGGGAATAGAGTGACTGATGCAGAGGATATAGTGGAATTGTTCAATGAACACTTTATTGGAGTATTTCATCCTAGAGGAGTCGGTTTTAATGCTAGAGGGATAGGACTGGTTCGAGGTCTGGAGGTACAGGAGGAGAGTGTGTTTCAGATACTGAGTACTCTGGATGTCAGTAAAGCTGTGGGACTGGATGGTATTTCACCACGAGTTTTGAGAGAATGTGCTAGGGAATTGACAGTGCCTTTAACGTGGCTTTTCAATGAAAGTCTGGCTTTGGCAAAGGTGCCCAGGGAATGGAAGGAAGGTAAGATAGTGCCATTGCATAAGGGTGGTAACAGACTGGAAGCGTCTAATTATAGGCCAGTCTGTGTGTCATCAGTAGTTGTTAAGATCTTGGAGAAAGTAGTGAGGGACCGTATACAGCATTGGGCAGATGAGGGTAATGTTATCTGTGAGAATCAACATGGATTTGTGAAGGGGCGTTCTTGTTTTAGCAATATGCTAGCCTTTTATAATAAAGTTACAAGAACATTAGATGAGGGAAAGGCATACACTGCCATTTTCTTAGACTTGGCGAAGGCATTTGACAGGGTGCCACATGATAAGCTGATATTTAAGTTGCAGCACATGTGTCCGGATGTCAGATTGGTCAACTGGATTCAGGATTGGCTGTCTGATAGGTATCAGAGAGTTGTGTATGGTGGAGCAGTTTCCAGGAGGCAGAGGGTTACAAGTCGGGTCCCACAGGGCTCAGTACTAGGACCTATATTGTTTAACCTTTATATCAATGACATAGCCAGTGGATTGCAGGGGGATATTCAGTTGTTTGCGGATGATGCGAAGCTGGGAAGGATTATTAGTAATAGTGCAGATGTGGTAACCCTGCAAGAGGATTTAAATAAGCTAGATAGATGGGCAAATGAATGGGGGTGTCAGTTTAATGCAGCAAAATGTAAGGTCTTGAGGTTTGGGAAACATTGACGGGATGCTGCATACTCTATGGGAGGAGTTATACTGGAGGAAGTAGGGGAGACGAGATCTTGGGTTGATGATTGATAGAAACCTGAAGTTTAGGGGACATATTGCAAAGGTGGTGAAGGTAGCACAGAGGATTGTTGCTATTATGAGAAGGACACTGACCTGCAGAGATAAGAGGGTTATCATTCCGTTGTATAAGTCTCTGATCAGACCACACTTGGACTATTGTTCTCAGATTTGGTCCCCAGGATTTGAAGGGGATAAATTAACTGTGGAAAGGATACAAAGATGGTTTCAGGACTGTACAAGGATAGTTATGAGTATCGGCTGAGAGAATGTGGACTGCAGAGTTTGGTGGATAGAAGAAGGAGAGGTGATATGATTGAGACTTTTAAACTGTTGAGAGGTGGTTACAGGGTTGACACTGGGGAGTTCTTTCGCTTGGTTGAACAGCGGGAAGGAGTGATGACAAGAGGCCATCCCTGGAAGTTACGAAAGGAAACTGTGAGCAAGAGGGTAAGGAGTGGTTTCTTTGTGTGGAGGGTGGTTGAGCCGTGGAATGCATTGCCTGATGGAGTGGTGGGAGTGAGAACGGTCAGTGAGTTTAAAGAGTGGTATGATAGAGTTTGTGTTTCTCAGGGGGGGGACCTCCCCCTCGATGAGTCTTGACAGACTTTATGTCTTAGGAAGGACCTCTCTCGATGAGTCTTTTGACTCCTTGGAGGCCTGAATAATAATAATAATAATAATTATTATTATGATATATTATTAAAGAACTCAGATTTCAGAAATGGCAATAATTGAGATTTATTTTTAGGTTATAGAAGAACATAGTAAACAATATTATGAAAAGATAACAGGAAATCTAATTTGTAAAAATTAAAATAATTTGAACTATTTCTTATCTGCTGAAACAACTGGTGCCGAGCAAAGAAAACAAGATATTGGAATAATCAACCTATAGAAGTTAGACAGAAAGAAGTTATTTATAATTCATTTTCTGGTTCAGATAGGAAATTATTATTATGTGACACCTCCAGAGAGTCCAAGGACTCATTGCAGGAGGGCAAATCTACTCTACTTCGTTAAATACATCTCACCCTTTCCACTACTAAATTCTCCTACTATGACACTACTACTACCATCAATGCTATCTACTGCCCATCATCACCAACAACTTTATTTTTTGTCTGTAAATTGTGTGTGTTCTGAAGGCTGATTTGTCTGTATGCTGGATGAGAAACCCAACTTTCTGGGAGAAAAAATCTTGCTACATTCATATGAGATTGGCTAATGCACTTTCATTTGAAAAAGCCCATATAAGAATTCCCCTCTTCACAACGAGAATCTAACCCAGGTTTTTTCCAATCAAAGGGCACAATGTTTTGTTGTTCTTCCAGTTGTGCTACGGAGGCAAATGTAATTGAAATATCTGAAAATGAATGAATAAAATTTTTATTATTATCAATGAAGTACTACAAATGAAAATAGAATACAATGGATAATAGGAATAAAGAACAGAAAAAGGAAATAGATTACAAGGAACAGTACAATGTGTGTGTCACCAAGGACCTTGGCCATGCTGGTTACTATAAAAATACAAATGTGGGTGAAAAATACAGTCACTTCCTGCGATGAATTTTCCTCATAATGATTAGTCTCTGTGAAGAATTTTCCCATGATTGTGCGGACACATATCAAACACATCATGTATATACACTGCCAAACCACTGGTTTGCATGCTGTGTTGAATTCTAAGTTCTTTACATGTTCTATATAGAAGTTGGATCCCATTGCTATCCCATCCCATTGTTTTGTATATTTTTCCTTTCCATGTGAAATAAGCATTGTGTACCATGAATTTGAGTAATTCAAATATTCTTGGAGAGAAAATTGGACTTATCAAATCAAGAGTCACTGTTAAAAGCACATTAGAGGTATAATGTGAAAAATAATCATGACTAAATTTTTGAGAATATGATTTTTGTTTATTTAGTATAATTTTTAAAATGAACAGAATTTCTGTTCAGATGACTTTGCCAGTTGCTTATTAGAACTGGCTGTGCTATCAGCTATTGGGTGTGGTGATATCAATGTATTCTGATTTGTTTTATATTATAAAACTGGAGCTTGTTAATTTCTTTTGGGCTAAGATGTAACTTTTTTTTTTTTCAATAATTTCAGAATGTTTTCTTTGTGCATTAGTGGGCAGCATCAAGAATTTTTAGTGAAGTTTTAGGTACATCACTCCAAACACATGAACATTATTCTAAGGATGGGCAGATTTGGGAGTTGGTAGGGTGCAACTTCAATATCCAAAACTTTCTCAGTTTGAATAGTGAGGAAGCTTGATGTGATGCGTTTATGCCAGGAGAAATTGAACACAAGTGTAAGTTCAACCAGAGAGAGAGAGATCGATCTTGTTTGGCGATTTGTTTATTAATTGAGGGTAAGGGTCGGTGAGCTGGGTTGTAGAGTTAAGGCACTGGTTATAGATAATTTTGATTCTTGGGATGTCTGTGCAATGCATGGTTTGTCAAATGATTAGGATGAAGGGAGAGTACTGCCATCTGCAAAGCCGTGAATAGGATTAATGGTGATTGAGATTAGGTCATTTGTGTACTGAAGAAAGAGAGTGGATGATGGAACAGAGTTCTGAAATACTTCTGCATTGGTGGTGAAACTCAAAGAAATGAAGCCATCCACTATGGCATGCAGAGAGGAAGTTGGCAAACTAATCACAGGAAGACCAAAGGATGGCAATTTGTTTAGGCCTCAATGTCAGACAGTCAAGAGCTCTGGAAATGTCAAGAGTAACATCACAAGTTTCTCCGAACCTTTCCATAACACATGTCCTGTGGTGGGTGATGTAATCTAAAAAAGGGGTTGCCTGTGGATCTAGAATGGCAGATTCCTTATTGGTGGTTGCTGATTAGTTGGTGGGTATCTAGTAGTAGAAAGTTGGCTGTTCATGACCTGCTCCATTATTTTGGAAAGAACTGAGGTGATGGCAGGTTTTTATCTCCCTTTTTTGGGCTAGGCTGGATATGTGATTGCTTCCATACATTGGAATAAGTATCAACTATGTATAATAGATTGTAGAGATGATACACAACAGGTGCTAGCTCTGGAGCGTAATATTTGAGAACAATTGGAGAGATGCCATCAGGAAGACTTTTTTAGTGTCCAAGTTATTTAATAATTTTCAGATGTCATTTTGTCAACAAACTACAGGAGGCATATGATGTGTAGATTCTAGTATGATAGGAGGCAATTTTCCTTGGTCATCTATGCAAAGAGTTCAAAGAAAAGTGTGATGCTAGGAGGTCAGCTTTATCCATGAGTAAAGTAACTGTGCTGCCATCAGGATAGAAGTGCAGGATTGCATCCAACGGTCTTAGCAAAGCACCAGAAGGCACATCTTCCATTTGGACAGAAGGCAAATTTCCTGCTCTTGGCCTTTATGAAATCAGATTTAGATCTGCTGATGGCTGTTTTGCATTTGTTGCATGCTTTGGTATAGGTGGATTATGAACCTGGGGTTCTTGATGCTAACTACCTGTGATAAGCTGAATTTTTTCCTTCAGCTGCTTTGATGAACTTTTTGTTGAACTGTGGCTTGGAAATCAGACAAAGATTTTGGATAGAATGGGGGATGAAGGACTGCAAGCCAGTGAGGATAATTTCCATGACTTGTTTGAAGCAGGTGTTTAAGGTTAGATGAGCAGAAGCAGTAGTCAGACCACAGAAAAAAGGAGTATAAATTCCAGATATCATCCCATTTGGCAGCTTTTTACTGCCAGAGGATGCAAAGTTGCAAGTGTTTAGAGGAAAGGCATTCTGTGAGAGAGGAAATTTACACAAGATTGTGGTCTATATTGCTGAGAGAGGAGATGACGTCTATGGTGTGTTTGGAAGAACTGGTTAAAAAGCGATCCCGAGTATCAAGAAAGTGAAGACTGTTATTAGGAAGTCATGTGGGTAGATGTATGGGCTTGTGATGTAAAAACCATTCAAGTGCATCATTTCCCTCTTATACAAAGCTTTTCTACTATCAAATTCACTCCATACATCTAAAAAATTCATACCCATTTCTTGTACACTGCCTTCACATCGAATCATTTGCTGTTATAACTTCCTTCTTAACTCAGTACCATCATATCTCAGTAACAGACTAACTGCTTTCACGCTCTCTCACTCTTCTTTCTCACTTCAGCAACCTTTCACATCCTCTCTCATACTGTATTTATCACTTCTTAAATTCATTTGTATGAGCAGTACCATCTCTTACTTTTCTCTTTCTGGATTGCAATCACCACAGTATTAATTTTTTTCCAAAAAAGCTCTCAAATAGTGACTCCATTGTCGAGCTCAAATTTGATGATTGAATCACCATACCATATTACTTCTTTTTTACCTTAGTCTAATTAATTGTGACTTACCTTATTATTATATTTCATTGACATCTTGCCAACTTCTACAGCTTTACTGTCTCTTATTTTTCTACTTATTTTGTCTTATCCGTTGAGTTTTTCTAACCATTCATCAACTCTAACTGATGGATCAGTTGTCTTGTGACTTGTTTTAACCTAGAAATTTCATATGCCAAATTATCTTCATTTCTATCACACTGTTATCAGTGAGGCAAAGAGGTTCATCTCTGGCATCTGTGTTAGTCTTTGCTTTTGATGCCTCTCTATTTTATGGTGGACTTTTTTGTTACTGTTTTTAAAGACTACCTTAAATTAACCATATGTCTGTACTGCTGAATTTTTGGAGAACCAGGTCTTGGATATCAGCCAAAGGTTTGCAGTGAAGTGAGGAAACGAAAGCCTTCATTCCAGTAAGGATTATTTCAGTTATTTGGTCCAAGCAGGTGTTTGGATCAGGATAGCAGAAACAGCAAGTAATACTATGAAAAAGAGGTGTAGAAATTCCAGATGTCACCATTGTAGTGTCAAAGGATGAGATTGAAAATGATCTTTTTGGAGAGAGAGCTAGTTAAGAAAAAGTTCAGTGTTGAGACTAAGGATTATCTATCCTGGTTTGCAGGCTAAACAGTTTTTTTATGTTAGATCATGATTATTAACAAATGATCTAGCTTTTATTCATCTCTGAAGCTAGAGCAGGGGAGTCAGTTTAAGTTATTAATATTAAAGTCTCCCAGGAAGATAATGTCCAGTTTGGGTAATTGAAGCATGTGACATCAGCTTTCAGCGATATCAATGCTTCTTTCTTTATTTACCAGATTAGTAGAACAGTACAAGATAGTAAATGAAGAATATGAAGTGAGGAAAGGAAATCTTGAGCCACAGCAGACCCATATAGTAAGGGTTGGATAAAAGTCTGATGATGCATGTTGTCAACCTAAGTGCACTTGATTGTTTTTATAAGTTATTTCAGTTAAGGTATAAAAGATAATTACATTTATATTTCAGTTTATTTCTTTCATTTAGTTCTGTACATATTTTGATTTTTATAATCTTTTTGTAAATAAACTTTCATTATTGATTCATCTTAAATTAACATTTAAATTATCAAAGAAACTTGTGAAATACTAATAATATAAATGAGAAAGAAAATTCAAGTATTTTATTACATTATGAAATGGGTTTTGCTAATCTTTCCTCTCCCATTCCGTTTAAGTGACGATGCAGGAAGTGGATGAGATTAGAGATTTGGGAGTGATGGTTGACAGTAGACTGAAGTTTTGAGGGCATATAGCTAGTGTTGCAAAGGTTGCACATCGTAGTGCTGCTATGATAAGAAGCACTTTAACATGCAAGGATAAGAATTAGAAGTGGTTGTGCCACTGTATAAGGCACTGATCAGACCACACTTGGACTATTGTGCTCAGACCTGGTCACCTGGTTTTCAATGTGATGTGATGTGGAGACATTGGAGAGGGTCCAGAGGCAAGTGACTAAGATAATATCAGGACTTTGGAATGCTGGCTGTGGAGAGAGGTTGAAGAAATGTGGATTGCAGAGTTTGCTGGATAGGAGGAAGAGAGGTGATATGGTAGAGATGTTTAAGTTAGTGAGATGATTTTATTAGATTAATCCAGAAGGGAATATAAAAAGATTAGAAGGTGAGAGAGGAAGAACCAGAGGTCATTCCTGGAAGTTATGTAAAAGTGTGGTGAAGAAGGGTGTGAGGAGTAGATTTTTTACATGGAGAATTGTCAGTGAATGGAATGCATTACTAGAATGTGTTGTTAATGCAAGGAGTTAAGGGTTTTTAAGATTCTATATGATAAATATGTTGTCAGTTGAATAAACCTCCCACGATGAGTCTGTCGACTCCATGGGGGGTGCAATAATACCATATGAGATTAGCTCTACTAGCACATTCCTGAATGCTAACAGTGGCAAGTTCTTTCATACATACATCATAACCACATCTTCTTTAGATGACTTGCTGAAGGCTCATAGTAGGTTGAAGGCTGCTTTTTCAAGAATCTTTCAATAGAAACCTGACTTGCAGTTTTCAACTTGTTGAAAGTTTTTCTGTTTGGTTCTACCATAAATTAAAGATACCAAGAAATTATATTCTTGGTTTAATCCTCTATCCAAGTATTTTATTACATTATATATGCAAACAAAGTTTTCACCTGAAGTAACTTCAGGACTGGGCAACTTGTATATACAGGCTAATGACTTCACATCCCTTGCCTTAGTATCTCATAATGCAAAGCACATATCCTTATGGAACATGTACAATGCTATACATTATGGGAAGGGTCACTACCCAAACCCAGAAATGATACCAAGATTGAAATAATGCAGAAGTCGTTTCCATATACAAGTAACAAAAAAGGTGTTTGCACCTTATTACTAAAAACCCTGAATTAGATGCTGACAGTTGGCACAAACTTTGTTTGCTTACACTTGGCATCTTTAATTTATAGTACAACCAAGTGAAAAAAAACTTCAACATCTTTCTCTAATCCAGATTAGTTTAGTAATAACTTGTGAAACCTTTTGGCTACATGTATATAGAAATGACTTCTGCATTATTTCTGGGTTTGGCTCCCACTGATAAGACCTCAGTAAAGATTGAATCTCTTTCACCACGAAGTTCCACAGTTATGTATTGACAACAATACTTTGTTTCATAACTTGTTGAAGTTGAATAGTATGACATAATTAAATATCCACCTAAGAATCAGAGGATTTCTGGCCTTGCTTCTCATACCATAGACACTAGACTTAGAGTTCATTGGAATGAAACCAAGATTTTGCTCTGCAGTAGATTTAAATATGATCATCTGTTCTTTTAAACTTATATTTTTTTAATCTTGAATATCAGAACAACACTTGGTTCTGGAACTTAAATAGTGCTTTCTCCTGTTCACTTATGCTATAGACTCATTCTTGTTTCATAATTTGAATGTTGTAATCAGTCTTTTGCATTCTTATTAAATGATGCTCATGTTACAGTGAGCAATATATACAGAAGCTGATATTAAATTCTCATTTCCCTTACATGTTTTTATAAAATGTTAATAATTAATACCATGGAAGTTCTATGTTAGAGAGTTTATATTTTTGATAAGTGAACTCTTGGTAGATATAATACCAAGATATAGAACCAGAAAGGCTTCATTTTGGCAAATTGAATAATATATAATGAGGATATTAAAGATCCATCATCTTTTCAGAGTTAAATAAATTAACTTAAAAAGTTTGAAATTTTACCTGAGAGTTTATGAAGAATATAATTCTCTGACTTGGGACTTTCATTGTATGTTGAATAGAGCGTTTTTGCCTAGTCTTGTATAAGAACCAACAATTTGAAACAGCTGTGAGACACCAGTGAAACCTAATCAGTGCACCAATCAAAAGTGAATATACAGGTTACTAGGCAGAGTTCATATCTTTTAAGTAGTGTAAGCCAAGGCAACTCCTATGCCAGTGATTATATTCTCATAAATTTTTTGATAAAACATTTTTTCATTTTATTTGGTTATAAAAAAATGATGCATTTAATGTCCTCATTATGTATTAATTTCCATTGAAATCCTCTGGCTCTATATCTTGGAAATAATTAAAGATGGAAAAATAAAAATTAGTTATGACAAGTAAATTCAAGGATCCCTATTTCCTATAAAGGGGATCAATATTTTATCAGATCTGAGATCTTATTAAATTATTCTTTCATGTTAGCTTTAGTAGAAATAATGAACAGAGAACTTTTTTGATTTCTTTTTTATCATCTATTGAGGATGTTTTTAAGAAAAATATCATGCCATTTGGGAACGAGTTGGTTTGTCTGTTTTTTCAAAATGCTTGCAGAATGGCTTCCATGAACATCAGTGTTTCATAGAGCATTGGTTGAAAAACACTAGTTAAGATGTAATTCACTTGTTGGTCAAATTACTTCTTTAGGTTTATAATGTATTAATGAGGACTGTAAAATCTTGTATAGAAGGAATTTTGTACAAAATTCTTATATACTGATTTTACTTGAGAAAGAAAGTCAATACAAAATACTTGTAGTTTAATTAACAATTTTTCATAAGTGTTTTATGTAATCTGGTAAAATATTAGAATGAATTGCTAAGTTTTAGCCCAGACAGGGTTAGAAATGTAAACCTGAGGCTATTGCCAGGTGCGAAGGTCAGTGAGCTACGGGTTTTCCCACCATGGCTCAGCGGTTTCATAGGGGGTGGGAGGAACCCCTGGTAGAACATCCGGGGAACTCGATCTGAAGAAGTTCCAAGGCCGTGTAGGTAGAATAAAAAAGAAACAGGCACTCTGCTCTCGGCTCCTGACTTGTTCCGGTGTCGCTTCGAAGAGGTTCCTGGGTCCAGCTGTTCCGAGGATGGGGGAAGGATATCCCGCTAGCAGTATTTCGGCGATGATAGGAGATTTTTAACGGTGGTGTTGGCCTGTTCGAGAAGTCCCATCACGAAGTTCTTTAAGCGATCTCCGAGAATGCTATATTGTCGCAGCCATGGGTATCTGTTTGCAATTGTAACGGAAAAGAAGAAAATTATGTTCATGATCTCTAGGATCTTGAATGCTGAACTGGCTGAGAAATGTTTCGAGTAAGGCTGAGATTAATGTAGAACTGTTATTGATTGTGAACCTTAGAGCAGGGATTGTTGATTATATAGTTGCTAGCATATTTGTAAAGTTGTGAAGTCAGAAAACTGCACTTCTAAATTGTTGTGAGATTGTTATCTGCAGAGTGATGAGCATTTGTTAATGTTAAGAGTTAATGTTGGAAGGGAGATTGAATGTGAAGCTTAGTTAAGCATAATTCTGTTAATTATCTAAGTTAAATGGAGTTGAATTGTGTGTGAAACTAACCATGTGTCTGACGTATATGTGAACATCTATATTTGTCTTTGTTTTTAAGCTAAAGGCTGAAAATGTTGATTTAAGTAATTTGAGAACTAGACGTGTGTTGCATTGTTACTTAGCAGAATTGAAAGGAACCAGATAAATTTGATATGTGTGAAATCCTATTTCTTTTATTTTGTAATTACCATGTCTTAGTATGAATAAATTGTTTTGTTTGTTAATAACTTGTCTGATTTCGACTTCCAATGCACTTCTCATAAAAATATAGAACCTGTGTCGTTAAAGTTAACCACGACTGACTAATTTTAAGTATCAAACGTTGCTTGAATTAGGATTGCATATTAGAGATAATTCGTGTTCCGCTGAGCATTTCTTTTACATGTATAGGAAAGACAAGCAATTACTTGGCATGATCTTTTAATGGTGCAGTCCTATACAAATAAATTTTTAAAGATCAGTGTAAGAGAAAGCCAGCTAGTTAGACAAAGGAATTGATTCCAGCCAGAGGCAATTCCTGAATCTATACTCCACACATGTGCAAGTAGCATAGTTACGACCTTGAGGGGGGGGGAGGTAATGAAATTGCAGACTAAAGGATTAAAAGTGATAAGACTATCTCAAGCAACGATTACAACTCGGAGTTACGACTGACAAGAAATTAAAAAGTTAAGAAATGATATTGAATATATTTCAAAACAAGTATACAATACAAAAAAAAAATTAAAGAAAAATAAAAAATCTTTATTTTTACAGGACCTTTTAAAAGTTCTGTAGATCAATAAAAAAAAAATATATTTCATAGATCAGTGTCAGTCATGGGATGTCTTCATTTTTTTTTTTCTACACTACCATTTTGCTTATTGAAATTTTCAGGATGAAGTTGTATAATAAATCATGTTTGACTTTCAAACGCAGGTTCATGCTTATCTCTTGACCTAATGTGTTATAGGATCTCAGATTTTCATGGCAAATTGCCATTAAAAAAAAAGTGTATGGTGTAACCTGAGAATTGCTTCATGTCTCTCTCTCTCTCTCAACCTTCATTCAAAAAACCATGAGCTAATTCATCTGAAATACTTTGCAATTTTGTTGTGAACTAGCTCCATGTTTTGTGTGCTGTCCTTCATTGACTGTTTAGTTAATGAAGTACTCTTCTTTGCACTACTTATTGATAAGTTAATTCATCATCATCTTTTTTTAAAGGACCACTTTAGCTAGATGGAGAGCTGCTCAGTTAGCTGACCAGGGTAAAGGACAACAAGAAAGGAGACCATACCTTGCCTCAGAGTGCAGTGATCTTCCAAAGGCAGAAAAATGGAGAATGCAGATTATCAGAGAGGTAGCAAAGAAGGTGGCCCAAATACAGAATGGTAAACTTTGAATCAGAAAATTTTGTATTAGTACATACAAGTGGCTTTCTAAATTAGTTGTACAGTGATCTCTCAGTTGTCCAACCTTCAAATAACCTTCAAGAGTAAATTAACTGACCATTGAATAAATTAGTATATTGGTGACTTCTGGTAATTGTACTTCCACTTATCTGGCAACCAAAAAATTGCCTGCTGCAGTCATATAATTAAGGGATTAGTAATTATTTAATAGTTAAATGATTAAAAAGATTTTTCATTTGAAAAAAAAAGAATACGTACAATTAAAATTGAAATATATTAATACATTTTAGTAATGCTCCTGAATATCATTATCACAATCAAAATTCATCTTACCATAATTATTCTGTCATATGCAGCAGACAAGCAGACATTAAATTAAGCTGTTGCTACCAAAACTTTATGACAACGATTTATAGTAAAGGTCTGAAATACTACACTTCATCAAAATCCATTCAGCTAGTGATATACAGTATTATATGCTGAGTGACACAAATGTAGACATGTGTGCCTCATAATTTTTCTAGTAGACATTTAATGTTGTCAACATACCGAGGTACATTCATCCACATTAAATGGCAACAATAGGTTCTTATGAAATTATTTTCACACCCAGTGGACATTCTGGTGCTTTTCAAAAGCACACTGTAGTTCTCAGTAGAATTATATTCTGTCTTACTTTTGTATCCAGTTTACATTTTTATTATATCAAAAGCAATTTCTTAATTTGATCAAAGCATGTGTTTGGGTCAGAAGAGGAGAAACAATTACAAAGGTTTGAAGAAAGGTGTGAGTCCAACTGAAATTAAAACTGAGATGTATAATACTTTAAAGGAAACTACTCCTTCATTTTTGATAGTAAAAATAAAAAATTGAACAGCTCTTTTAGGCATGGCAGAGAGAGAGTTTTGGAAGACAACTTGCAGTAAATAGTCATACACAACAACAACAACAAACAAAAAATCCATGTTATGATGTTGAAAGACTACTGAATTAAAGCGCATGAGATTAGTAAAAACTATGGGCATCTCAACTGAATGAGTGCACATACTAACCCAGTAGTAGTAGTAATTGGGTATGTTAGAGGTGTCCATATGGTGGGTGCCATATTTGTTGATGCCAGAATGAAAAAAAAACACGTTCAATGTCAAATTTCAAGTAATTGGAGCATTTTACAAAGAATCTATTCAATTTTCTGAAGAGATTTGTGGCTACTGGTGAGACTTGCATCCACCACTGCAAATTAGAAACAAAAGAACAGTCAAGTGGAAACATTCCCAAATCCATGTTTGAAGAAGGCAAACGTAGTTCCATTGGCTAACAAAGTCATGGAATCTAATCTTTTGGGATTCCAAGGATAGTAATTGATTATCTTCCAAAGGGCCAAACTATAAATGAGTATCAATGTACTTACATATAAAATAATAAATATATGAAATAGTACCCTACTATACTAGTCCTCATTAACCAAGTCCCCACACTTATGTGCTTTCTGTGGCCTTCACCAAATTATTTCCCCTGCATACTTCCAATGCATTTCTTCCCTCTCTCTCTCTCTCTCTCTCTTTCTTTCCCCAACACTTGTCTTTCAAGTCGCATAGTTTCTTTATTTCTGTAGTATGTTGATAAATACATCATGGTTTAGCATGGCATCTCCTGTGCATTAAGATAAAAGGCACACTTGCTGTGTAATGGATTTTAAAATGAAATATTAAGTGTATACAAAGTGGAAAGCAAGTGATAGATGTTTCCCGTGTCCTTGTCATGCCACAGATGTGGTAAGCTATGTGAGGGAGAAGCAAGCCCTGCAGCACTCATTCAGGACTCTCTGGTTTCCATACATTTTCGACAGTGGAAAATGATGAAATGGCAGTGGATAATGTGCTTAGTTTTGCTGTCATTCCTTCATTTTCCAAGCAACCCCAAATAAACAGTTCATTATTTTTGATGTCATAACCAATTTGCATTGCATTCTTTTATATTTCTTATGGTTATAATAAATAGGTTTATATAGAATAATTAACATGCATTTCTCATTGGCATAGGTATCATTTCCTGTCTCAATCCCAAATAAACATTAATTAAATTAACTCCAAAGAAATTTAGATCTTTCTATAGATAAATTCACTGTCATTTATCATTTTATGGTACCTCATTCTCCACTTATAATGAGGACTATCCTGAAATTTGCACCTTTTTCAATTTTTAAGATATTGACAAAAATTTTAGTTATAGTTTGTAAAAACACTATCATGTGCAAATTGAGGTGGCTATACTAGTACTTAATTGAAAACTTTTATCATCCACTGTAACATCAGCTTCACCTAATATGGTTTCTTAAGTGGTATAAAGAAACATTTTGGTCGTGAACACAAGATTTCAGGGGCCAATCCATGAAACCGGTGGATGGGATTGACATAAAAAATGAAAATTTTCATGTTAATATATCCTTAACATAAATTATAAATTAAAGATGCCAAGAAATTATATTCTTGGTTCATCCTTTATCCAAGTTACTTCTATATAGATGCTATTCACATCAGTTGCCTCAGTATCCCATAATGCAATGCACATATCTTTACAGATATGTATAATGCTATGCATTACGGGAAAGGCCACTATCCAGATCATAAATTAAAGATGCCAAGAAATTATATTCTTGGTTTCATCCTTTATCCAAGTGTAAGCAGACGAAGTTTGTGCGTGAAGTCACTTCATGGCTGGGCTATTTGTATACAGAAGGCTACTTCGTGGCTGGGCTACTTGTATACACAATTCACTGCACATTGTTAAACTTTGATAAGTCTAGAATACTAAGATTCCACTTATCATCGTTTTACAGGCAAAGACCCTATAAGAAATTTAAATATATGCTTGTTTCTAAGTATGTGTTATTGTACTCTTTGTATAATATTGAATACATTAGTTTAAAAAGAAAAGAATTGTGAAATGACTCAAGAAGACATTATTTACTTGATAAAAGAAAATTATATATGTATGGAAAAAAAAATGCTAATGATAAGTGTAAGTTAATAATATTGATTTAGAGTTGATATTACCTTTGATGTAAAATAACTTGCAAGAGAAACGGCAAAGATAATCTGTGAACTAAAGCTCAAAGTTCGGGGGCAAGCAGACGGTTGCCTCCGGCAGTCGCGTGTGCTCACGGCATGTGAAGAAAACAAGCGGAGAGAGAGAGAACAGACGTTATGAGGTCAGACCCATGTGACGAAAATACTATGTGTCGGGTGAACGACCTAAGTTACGGTGATTGCCGGTAGGGAGGAGATATAAAAGGGTTAGGACCCCCCCCCCCCCCTTGGGTCTCTTCTCTCTTTTTGTTTCCCCTCGTCGTTGACCAGTTCTCTTGGTGCTGGGGCTTTCGTTGGCTGGACGGTTGCGGGAGCAACTCCATTCCTGAACGCTCGGACGATGTTTCTGTGGGAAACCTAGTCACAGCCTCCTGGGAGGCAGCAGCAGGCCATGCCGCTTAGAGTTGGAAGAAATACGTGTCCCAAAGGCTGTGACCGAGGTGGTCATGAAAAGATCGCTTGAGCATATTGATGATTTGAGAATTCTATGCCCTGAGACAGATTGAGGGTACCGAAGGAATGTCCAATTGAATAAAAGACAAACTGGTGATGATGCAGAAAGAGTGAGGAACTATCGTGTGTGTGTGTGTGTGTGGATAAGTAGAAAATTTGTTCTTTGTTTGTGTATAACTTGAACACTTAATGTTATGTGAAACTTTGATAGTGAAGGACTCAGATAGAATTATAAGACAGGACTATAGCAATTTTGTTACATAGGAGATCATGAAAGGATAATCATTAAACAAATTTGAAATATTGTATATGATAATGGATATTAAGAAGATTCAGCCTAAGGAATGAGTGTTGATATGGATTGTTAGTATTAAGATTGTAATGTAGGATTTATAAATTGTGTGAGTTGCATAAGGTAAATTGTGTCTTGATGATCATATCTGTTGAGGGTGTTCATGTTGATTGATTTATAACTTACTTAGAATGGAAATTTTTTTTGTATTACTAGCTGTATATTTAGTGTTTAATAAACTTTGCTATACTTATCCAAGATTGTCTATGTATGGAATCCGATGCACCACTTGTAAAATTGCTACAAATCTGAGCGGGAAATTTCTAGAGTACGATTACGGTCATGATTACAAATCTAGTGTTATTTCAGTACATCTTCTTACTCACTTGTTGATTAACGTAATTTATTTTAATCTGCGAGTTCCAAGTGGCACAGTGTAAAAATATAAATTTCTTAGAACTTTAAGAGAGGTAGATTGCAAAGGCTCTGCAACATTGGTTTTGGCTCGACCCTGAGGCTATCCCTTTGTGTTTCAGAGGTACCACGTGACACACATAGGAAAGGCTTTACATGTAACATTGAGAAACTATAAAATTTAGTATAATACAATGCATTACGTGACGGGCCACTACCCAGACCAGTTTTGACCTTTATTGGGGTCTCATCAGTGGGAGCCAGATCCAGAAGTGATACCAAGGTTAAAGTAATGCAGAAGTCTGGCTCCCATTGATGAGACCTTAGTAAAGGCTGAAACCAGTCTGGATAGTGGCCCTTGCCATAATGCATATCATTATACATGTCTGTAAGAATATGTGCATTGGATTATGGCAGTTTTTCCAACTTTTTTTTGACACCTCAAAGATTTTGATGTCCCCTTTAGCATAATAGTCAACCAAGTTTTGAAAAAGTATAATATAAATAGGCACTTCAAATAAAAAAGGAACATAGGTAAAACTGTTTTTAATTTGACTTTCTTCAATGAATATAAATTTTATATTGCACTTTGCATATTATAAAACATAAATCGAACTCAACTCGGGAAAATAATTCAGGTTAATGTGATCCTTGAGCTTGATGTCTGCTGTGAAGAGTTTTTATTTGAGATACTAATTTAGTCAGTTTCAATCTCAAATCTTCATGATTTGCGATATCGAGATGAGTTCTTTTTTTTCAGTAACAAGTATTTACAGCTTCTTCTTTTTTTTTTTTTTTTTTTTTTTGGAAAGTCAGGATTGCAACATTGATAATTTATCGCAAATGATAGTGATTTTTTGAGTATATTGATGATGAGGTGATGAATGCAACATCATTTTCTAATTGCCCCACATTGGGAAACACTGCATTATGGTATACTAAGGCAATTGATGTGAAGTCATCAGCCTTTATATACAAGTAGCCCATTTTGTAAAGTGACTTCATATGGACATGTATAATGCCATGCATTATGGCAAGGGCCACTATCGAGATCAGTTTCGGCCTTTATTCAGGTATCATCAGTGGAAGCCAGACTTCTGCATTACTTCAAACTTGGTATCGCTTCTAGATCTGGCTCCCACTAATGAGACCTCAATAAAGATCAAAACTGGTCTAGGTAGTGGCCCTTCCCATAATGTATTGTATTATATATTCCGTAAGGATATGTGCATCGCATTATGGAATACTGAGGCAAATGATATGAGGTCATTAGCCTCTATGAGTAGCCCAGTCATGAAGCCAGCTACGTGCAAACAAAGTTTGCTTACATTTGGATAAAGGATGAAATCAAGAATGTAATTTCTTGGGATCTTTTAATTTATGGTATAACCAAGTAAAAAACCTTTTCAATATTTAACATATATTATTACAGCATTTATTTTTGTTTAATAGTACTTGATGCTTTAAAATAGTTTCAACACTCATTACAAGGAGCTTTACTCCTTTCTGGTATTTAAGTCATATTGCAATTTGCATATGTTTGAATATGTTGCACTGCTTAAACTAAACTGTAACAAGCTCTTGTATATAGTAGTACTCTAAATAAATAAAATACAGTAATATATATTAGCCCAAACTACTGTGAGTACAATTAGTCATCATTAAATAGTGATAGAGCAGATGAACACATTTAATGTTTTGGTTTCTATTTGCAGCTGGTTTGGGAGAATTCAGAATTCGTGATTTGAATGATGAAATCAACAAACTACTCAGAGAGAAAGGTCATTGGGAAACCAGAATTAAAGAACTTGGTGGTCCTGATTATTCGGTTAGTGTGAATAAACAAAAAAAAAATTCACATTAATAAATTTCTTTTAAAAAAAAAAAGTCTCTACAAATATTACTAAATAAATTCTATTTATTACAAATTTAGAACAAAATTTTCTTATCTGCCATATGCAGCTTATGATAAGAGAATTTTTTTCGCCCTTTAGCTTTCTGACCCATATTCTGCTGGAATGGCATAGAAAGCCTGTCTTGATTAAAAAAGATAATAAAATTTAAAAAAACTGCTCATTTGCAAAACACCACTTTATCACAAAAGGCTGTAGGTCAAATCTTTCATTTAGCTCCTTCAGTTTATAATGTTTATTTTAAAATTTGTTTCTTGTGTCATTGAAAAAGTTAGCGGTTACTTGCTGGATAGCTGGAAGGAAAACTCCATGTTGCCTTTTAAGGAACTCAGAGAACCAGCTGGAGATTCCAATGTAATGTCCAATCCTATCTTTTCATGGCTCACCCCATTACTTGGTTTCTAGTGAGCAAGGATGAACGAGAAATGTCTTAAAAAACAAAACAAAATGATGGTACAATATGATGAAATTTCATACTAGGCTGTCGCTTGATCCATGATATTTATGTCAGGGAATCAGGCCAAACTGAGAAAAGTCAGCTACTGTAACAAGTGAAATTTCTCAAAATAAATACAAGATGTTATATTCAAGCAATAATGATCGGGGAAGGGAAGAAATACCTATAGTGTTCATCACTAAGCATGAGGATAATCTTGAAAGACAGGCAAAATGAAGTAGCATGATGTTGGCTGACATCAAAAGGAAAATTAGACTTATTTGTGCTTATGGTCCAAAGAAAGTTTTACTAAGGAAGAAATAGAAGAATTTTTCTTTGATCATATTTGACAAAAATCGCATGTTTCTACCTCATATATGCCAAGTGCATGATCAGTGCCGTAGAGTAATGAACATCTTTCGCACCCTAGTTTTTGCCTCTTGAGGTGCCAACAAATGTTCTTTGCTCTGCCTTATATCATGTACTTATCAGATCAAATCTTGATTATGAATGCAAGTCTATATCTCTACTAGAGATAGTACACCACAATTATTAGATCTTATCCACCATCTTGGTCACTCATCTCTGAATCCTCTCCACTACCTCCTGTTCCCCAAGAAACCTAGGACCAAAATCTGTGTACAGTAGTCAAGATCTGGCTGAACCATAGCCTTATAAAGAGGATAATAATCTTTATTCTTCTTGTTTGACTTGTTAGCGTGTTTTTCAACATCTAGGTAATTCGTTGAGCTATTTTACCAAGTTTTGCAATATGGCCAATGAACTTCAACTCTTTGTCCACCATTATCCCAAGTCCCTAGCCTCATCAATTTCCTGTGATCCAGTACCATCAATGTGATACACAGTATATAGTGTTTTCAACTCAGAGTACTTTAGGTTGGCTGAGTGGTTAGCGTATCTGCTCTCCAGCCCAAAGGCTGTGGATTCGAATCCTGCCATGGATGTTTGTGATTTTCTGTGAAAATACTAGTGCTGGTGGTGGTGGTGGTCGGCGGTAGATGGCGTTTGGTGTAGATGATGAAGGTAGTTGTGGTCGGTGAAGTGGTGGAGACTGAGAGTTATAGAGTAGGTGCCCTCCCGCGATGAGGCTTTGGACTCCCTGGAGGTGTTATGTAATAATAATAAAAAGTCATCTGCAGAATATCTACATCAACTATTGCCATCCCCAGTTTTGCATCATCAGCAAATAACTGAATATTCCCCCCCCCTTAAATGTTTCCCTATAACCCCCATTAAATATTTCCCTATAACCACAGTGTTCTGTTCTAGGGCCACTGTTCTTCAATTTGTATAATGGCCCTGGTGTACAGAACATTGAGGTACTCCATTAGTCACCCTTATTCTCCTCGTTTCCACTCCACCATATACTACTCTGGTGTCTGTCTGTCAGCCACACATCTATCCATGCTACCAGTTTCATATCCATTCCCATTTGCTCCAACTTTTGTAATAGTTTTCCATGTGGTATTTTGTCAAATGGCTTTGCAGTATCATGGTTTAGTCATTTCTGCTGTCATTAGTAAATTACTAACGTAGGACCTAACCTACACTTTACAAAGCCACACTGCCCACAATAGAGTAATATGTCCTCTTGAATAAGAAGCAGATGCTTTTCTTCCCATATTCCTTGCTCTTCTGCTTCTCTTGAGTCTTTTTTACTATCTTGTTTTCCACACTACCATTGCTGGGATCCAGCACTTTGCTGCTGTGTAGTGTAATTGGCCCATGGACATCTGGAAAGGGGAGATCTTGGTAGTCTTGCACTGCTTTGGAAACACAGGTGGTCCTGGATGGACTGGCCAGGGTCATTTGCCTGGTAGGCTTGCTTGCAAGATTCAAGGGTGTTGTAGTATGAGGAGGGTCTGGAAAGTTCTGATAAACACCTAGTACGAAAATCAATTAATTTTATGTTTTCTTATATATCCTAAAAGAAAAAGAACAAAATATTATTTGTTAAAAAATGGGGATTAAAGAGTTTTAAGATATGTTCTTTCTTGTGGTTATATTAGTTTCTTAAATATAATTTTGTTCTAGGTGTTTATCAGAACTTTCCAGACCCCCCCCCCCCATAAGCTGCCTCCTTCTTGGTCCAGGAACAGGACCCAAGGCTTGTTGTTTTGTGGTGCTTGTGTAGCCCTGCCATTCCACTCCAAAGTGCAGTGATTGCTTGCCAGAAAATGGGTGTCCACTAGTTCTGTGGCGGGTGGGGAGCTCTGTGCTGAATCCAATTCCTACTGAGAATGAACACTTCTTTATCATTGGCCTTCAACAAGCCCCAAACCACATCACAGAACCATAGAAACACCACCAGGAGATCAAAATAAGAAGCAGAAAGCATCAGAAGCTGTAATAATACACCACTTTTCTTGATAACATGTTTAACAGGGGAACGTCCTCTTGGAGAAATGTCACCTTTCTTCCTCTAGAAGGTTTTGGAAGGTTGACTGGATCTCCAAAGTCCATAAAGAAGCTTCATTCAGGAGTTACACGTATTGAAACACCAACTAAGATACAATCATAAAAGTTACTTCATGCAACATCTGCTAGGGGGAATACCAATTACGGTTTCTCCCACTCCTTCTCCACAAACATAAAACTTGAAACTTTTTTTTCCTCTAAAACACAGGAAGCCACACCTTCCATATGCCTACCCAAACATTAACTATCTGCTCACTCTCCCATTCTCACTCTTCAAATGGGAAAACGATAAGAATTTGTTGGGGAGTAATCACTTTCCTGCAATATCCACCTTCTTGCATGGGCAACCATGCAGTCCATCATGGATATTATAGAAAGTTGAGCAAGCTCACTGACTCGCATTCTCATCATTATCAGAATTTGATTCTGCAACAGTCAGCTCTGCTTCCATTAGCAATGCAGTGAATCATGTGACAGAATATATTACACAAGCTGCCACAACTACAATTCATAAAACATCTAGTCAGTTTCCACATTTCCCTATTCCATAGTGCAATGACAGTTACATAGCCAAAGAAACTGAAGAAAGCTTAGGTTATTTTTCCTAAATATCCAAAGATACCACACAACAACAACAACTAACTCCTTTGCTTTCAGATGTGGCTGAGTTCAAGCAAGACATATCTGGTGTCAGAGTCAAAAGAAATTCTCGATCCAGTATATGTCCTCCATAAGAACAACCAACACTAATGAAGTCTGGAACAAATCAGAAAATAAAGGCCAGATATACCATTCACCAGCTCTTTAACTGCCAGCACATTGGTTGGATGGTTGCTGATCCAACAATGATTGCAGACACACTTGTGGAAGACTTTTGCTTAAAATCAGCATTTTCTTATCCCAACCAAGTTCCTTGCCGAAAAAAAGCAAAGCAGAAAAACAACAAATCCGTTTTTATTCGAATGGCACCAAAGAATAAAACACGCCATTCACTAAAGTAGAAATGAAAGCTGCTTTGCTCAAATGCCATCCAACTACTGTTGGACAAGACAGTATCCACGATTTTCCAGATACCTGACAAAAGGCAATTATAATTACTTTTATAAGCCAGGGAAGGATCCAAAATAACTACCGTCAAATTGCTCTGACCAGCTGCTCGTGCAAGATTTTGGTAAAAATGGTTAACTCTCATCTTTTATTTTCTAGATTCCAGAACAAATCTGACTTCTGAAAATTCTTCTAATAATCTAGTCCAGCTGGAGGCATCCATTAGAGATTCTTTAAAATGTAAGCATCTACCATCAGTTTTCTTTGATATGGAAGGCACTGCTTGAAGATTTGGAAAACTGGAAGATCTACATAATTTTGGTCTTAGAATGAATCTCTCTCTTCTTGTCAAGAACTTCTTATCTAATCAAATCTTCCAAGTGGGAACCACTATCTCCCAACCGTATAATCAAGAGGAGAGTCCCACAAGGTTCAGTTTTAAGTGTAAAGGTCAACTCGATAACAGAATAACCCACATTCATATAATATGTGGATCATAGAAAGACTCAACTCGAACAAATATTAATGCCAGTTGCACTAGAAATCAAGTTCTTGAGGATTCACATTTGACAGCAAACTCAGTTTTCTCCCTCACATGTGTTAATTAAGAGACAAGTGTCATTAAGCAATGAATATTCAATGCACCCCCTATCTTTTGCCTTTTGGGTGTTGACAGATGTTCTTTGCTTTGTTGGTGCATGGTATTATAAAATTTTATTTTATTTTTTAATATTTTACTTAAAGATTTTTATTATTTAATTAATGGATGTCTACTGCACCATTGTAATATTTTTCTTATTTATTTTATATCGTTAATAGCGTTATTAATATCATAGTTTATATTATAGTTGCTTGAGCCAGTTCAAACTGTCTAGACTTCAATTTCTAATTCATGCACAAAACTCGCAATTATTCTTAATCCCTTAGTCTATAACCTTTGTTTTACTCCCCCCCCCCCTCAAGGCCATAACTATGCTATTTCACGTGCTCAAAGTGTAGACTTAGGAAAAACCTCTGGCTAGAGCAAAGTCCTTAATCTGCTTTGCCGTGTTTCACTTGTATTGATTTTTTTTTTTTTTTCATGCGCCATTAAGGATCGCATAAAAGAATTGTTTTTCTTTCCCTTACATAAAAGAGAAACATTCATCTAAGCACGAAAATAACTCTTAAATTAACTCTATCTCAAGCAACTCTTATTAATTAATCGGTCAGTCATGACTATCACTATTCTTTGGACACACAGGTTCGATATTTTTATGAGACAGTGCATTGGCAAAACAAGATCAGGCAAGCTATTAACAAAACAAACATGTTTATTCATTCTAGGACAAATTATATACATAATTCAAACAAAGACAACAAGAATACAGTGGCGACAATACTTGTTTCACTTGTATTGATTTTTTTTTTTTTTTTTTTTTCATGCACCATTAAGGATCGCATAAAAGAATTGTTTTTCTTTCCCTTACATAAAAGAGAAACATTCATCTAAGCACGAAAATAACTCTTAAATTAACTCTATCTCAAGCAACTCTTATTAATTAATCGGTCAGTCATGACTATCACTATTCTTTGGACACACAGGTTCGATATTTTTATGAGACAGTGCATTGGCAAAACAAGATCAGGCAAGCTATTAACAAAACAAACATGTTTATTCATTCTAGGACAAATTATATACATAATTCAAACAAAGACAACAAGAATACAGTGGAGACAATACTTGTCACTTGCCTGATTCTCCACACAATCATTTAAGTATTTCGCTTAAGCTTTGAGACAAAAAAATGTTAAATACGCATAACTTTTCAGACATTTAGATAGAACTTAACACAATCAAACTTCACTCACTTTATAAACAGAAAAAGGCAAAACTTACACCACATTCAATTTTAGCATTACACAACATTAGCAAATCTTTAGAACTCTATATACTACTATTCACATTCAAACAGAAGTACAGCTTTCCGACTTCTCTAGTACTTTCTATGCAAATAGATAACAGAACCAACATTCTTCGTTAGAACTTCACAATATAGGATATTATATAAAACATTTTACTTACAATCTTGCCAGTTCATTACACAGTCCTAGATCCTTAAGGGTTCCGGGCATGTTCCGCTTCTTCCCAGTTAACTTTAGATCTTGCACTAGGTAATGGCTACGATAATTCAGCACACAAGTAGATCATCGGGAATTTCGCAATGGGATATCTTGAAAAGGCCGTCTCTGCTAAGAGCAAACTTCCCATCTCTGTTGAACTGCTGCTTGCAGGAACGTGACTCTCTCCCCCTCGTCCTCGGAAAAAACTTGTCACGGGAACAAAACTTCGAAACGAGAGCTCCTTGTCCCCTCAATCTCTGCCTTTTATATCACTCTCCCAACCTCGGCCCTTCTTCAAATTAAGTCCCTTGGGATTTACTGTGGAGGTTTTTTTTTTCCCATCAACCATGCTATCATTGGGTTTTGGCAGAAAACTCATAATCAGGTGACCTTCACGATTGTCGCTAGCCTTAGGTCTATTTGCCTAATCCTGTCTGAGATATAGCCTTTAAAGGAATGCGGAGAACCGACCAGGGCTTCTGACCTAATGTCTAATCCTCACCTTCTCGTGGTGCACCCTGTGGGGTATCTACTTGGATACTGAATGAACGAGGATGGGCTGGCAATTTGGGATTTAGCCGACCAAATTGTATTCTTATTGGTTAAACCAAAATAAAAAATGATGGTACGACATGACAAAATTTCATGCCGGCTGGGGCGTTGCCCGGTTAAACAAGGTCCCCTTTGTTTTCAAATAGAGGCTGTCAGGATCAGATTTTCACTTTACGGCAAATAGTGGAGAAGAATGGTGTCAATGGGGCATTATATCAAGCAATACTTAGTCTTTATTTGAGTTGTAAGTCAGCAGTTAGAATTGAAGGAATTACATGAAGATGGTTTAATGTTAAATCTGGTGTGAGACAAAGACGTACATAATCTCCTCTGTTATTCATTATCTATATGGATCACATTATGAAGGAAAGTGGTGTTAAACATGATATCAAAATTGGAGATGTTAATGTCAGCTCTTTGCTTTATGCGGATGATGTTATACTTCTTAATAAATCCGCTACAAGTCTGCAAGATTCTCTGACTAAAGTGAATAGCTGTTGTAATAGATATGGTATGAAGGTCTGCAATAAAAAGACAAAGACAATGAAAATAGGCAGAATCATTGAAAATATGAACTGTTTTGTGAATGGAGAACCTGTGGAACAAGTAAAATATTTCAGCTACTTAGGCACGATTTTAAGTGAAGATGGTAAATTAAATATAGAAATAGACAATAGAATCAACAAAGCTGGTATGGTAGGAAGTCATTTGAATAAATTCATATGGAATAAGAGAGAAATTAGTCGGAACACTAAATTAGCTGTATACAAGACAGTGTTCAAACCTGTTTTAACTTATCGATCTGAGAGCTGGGTCAGAAGTAAAATACTTGACCAAAGACTAGAGACTGCAGATATGAGAGTCCTGAGAAAGATTAGAGGCATGAATAGATGGCATCAATGGCAATATCATATTAAAAACGAGGATATTAGGAAAGAACTTGACATTGTCGGCATCCAGGAATGCATTAGCAGAGCTAATCTCAGGAGGTATGGTCACTTAAACAGAATGGTGAGGGAAGATTAGCAAAACGAGTGTTCTCTGCCAGGTTGGCAGGAGAATGACCCAGACGAGACCAAGATATAGGTGGATTGATTTGGTACAATGTGCCTTAGATGATAGAAATATAAGATCTGATTATGATAATATTGGAGTCTTGATAAGTAACAGACTGATTTGGAGGAAAATTGTAGATAGGAAGTTAGTAATGATGTAAATTTTTCATGTAGTACTATCATATCCTGTATATCCCTTGAGGGTACATGTCAGGAATTTGATGATGATGAATAATTTGTTACCAGATTTAATACAGTAAAGTGAGTCAGCAGTTAGAATTGAAGGAAGTACAGGAAGATGGTTTAATGTTAAATCTGGTGTGAGACAGGGATGTACATTATCCCTTCTGTTATTCATTATCTATATGGATCACATTATGAAAGAAAGTGGTGTTAAACATGATATCAAAATTTGAGATGTTAATGTCAGCTCTTTGCTTTATGCAGATGATGTTATACTTCTAAATAAATCCACTACAAGTCTGCAAGATTCTCTGACTAAATTGAATAACTGTTGTAATAGATATGGTATGAAGGTAGTGAAAATAGGCAGAATCATTGAAAATGTCAACTGTGTTGTGATTGGAGAACCTGTGGAACAAGTAAAACATTTCAGCTACTTAGGCAAGATTTTTAGTGAAGATGGTAAATTAAATATAGAAATAGACAACAGAATCAGCAAAGCTGGTATGGTAGAAAGTCAATTGAATAAATTCATATGGAATAAGAAAGAAATTAGTCGGAACGCAAAATTAGCTGTATACAAGACAGTGTTGAAACCAGTTTTAACTTATGGATCCGAGAGCTGGGTCAGAAGTAAAACACTTGACCAAAGACTAGAGACCGCAGATATGAGAGTCCTGAGAAAGATTATAGGCATGAACAGATGGCATCAATGGCAATATCATATTAAAAATGAGGATATTAGGAAAGAACTTGACATTGTCATCATCCAGGAATGCATTAGCAGAGCTAATCTCAGGTGATATGGTCACTTAAACAGAATGGGCTAAGAAAGATTAAGAAAACAAGTGTTCTCTGGCAGGTTGGCAGCAAAACGACCCAGAGGAAGATCATGATATAGGTGGATTGATATGGTACAAAGTGCCTTAGACGATAGAAATATAAGATCTGATAATGTTGGAGTCTTGACAAGTAACAGACTGATTTGGAGAAAAATTGTAGATAGGAAGTTAGTAATGATGTAAATTTTTCATGTAGTACTATCATATCCTGTATATCCCTTGAGGGTGCATGGCAGGAATTTGATGATGATGTATTTTATGTAATTTAATTGCCCATGTAAAATTGACATAGAAAAAAATATTTCTAACTTTATTCTATACAAGATTTTACAAAGGCCTATTCTCTCTCTCAAAAAAAAATCTTTTTACAAAAAAATTTTTCTTAACCCCTTGCCTGCACTTTTTCTGGAGAAGACATGACTAAATTCACCTTTTTAGTTTCTTTTTTTCTTTGCCTCAAGTTGTGCCACATCTGAACATATTCTCTATTTTCATCATTAAACTTATTTCTCTTGTTGAAGGCCTTGAAGCTAAATAAAGAGCCATTAAACTAATGATAAAGCTTGCAAAATCTGTTAGTAAGTGTGCAGCATCTGTAGCAATAGCTAAATTCCAAGCTAACAATCCTCCCACTGCTTCTCTTATCATAAAAAGAAAACAGAGGATACTGGCAAAATTAAGCCTCTGCCGGGTTTGTTTATCAACCCCCATTTTCTCTTTGCCTGTTCCACATTGGTTGGTTATAAGAATTTTTGAATCTTCTAGGTCTTTCAATCATGTTTATCTCAATTTTTATCTGCTTGCTTTCCCCTTAAGGCTCTCCCGTTACTGATTATTTACCAGCTTGACGTTAGAGATATAGTAGGCCTCATTCAAGGCCTCCGAGTGATTATTCCCTTCCAATGATGAACTTAATGAAGAGTCAGTGTGGTCAATAAGACATTCTTCGTTATTTCTCTCATTCTGTTCAGTAAATTTGACCTTATTGTCACTCTTTTGTTCTCTCTCGTCAAGTGTTCTCTCTACTCAATTCTTTAAAACATTGTTCCCCTTGCCAGAATGTTTGTTACCCATTAGGAAAATCTCATTTCTAGAAAACTCGCAAGAGAACGTGTATTTCTCTAGAAAGTCAGTTCCTAAAATTATTTGTACACTCAGGCGAAATGTCCTAGGGAGGACCAATAACTTTTGCAGGACACAAATTGAATTCTGGTTAGTACAATCTAACCCTTACTTTCTTTGTCGCACACATATCTCGGGTGTTGAAATTCCTGATAGTTTAATCGGTCTCTTCAGTTCAGTTATACTCTTCCATACACGGGATTTTATTCTTTGAAAATAACTTCCAATTAATGACAGAGGCCTGGGAACTGGTATCTAATAAAACGTGACAAAGCATTCCTTGAACTTTTCCCCTTATGGTCATTTTAGACTTCCTTGGGTATTCTCGATTCTTGTTCTCTCTTTTCCATGGTCTGTTTGCATAACCATGAGGAGTATGCACAAGATTTGACTCATATTTAGTATTTCTGTTGGAGGGTCTCTTATTTCTAAAACAGTTGCGAGCCATGTGCCTATATTTGTTACAAACAAAACATTTGGGAATCTGTTCTTTGCCTCGTTATTCCCCTCTTTTTGAGGTTGAGTTAATTCAGAGGTCTTTGCTCTTAGTTCCGCCAACTGCTTAATAACTGCATCAAGTCGCTCCATCATAGGCTGTTGTAGCCTTTCTACTTCTTGTCTGATTATCGATTGTAATTCTTCCATGTTATTAGGTCTTAATTCCTTCGGGATTGTTATCTGTTTAATGTTGAAAGAATTTTCTCGTTCCTCCTCTTTTTCTTTACGATCTTTAATTGACTTTCCTTTAATCAAGTTTGAGTCCTTCTCACACTTACCTTCACAAGCGGAATCATTTGCCTTTTTAATTACATTAATTTGGCTGTTGATAGAAGCGGGAACAAATGCCTCCAAGCTTCTCCTCTCGCCTTCACAGCGAGGTAACATTCCTCAAGATTTGTGATCCTCTTTTTTGTGAGCAGTCTCCTTCAGTTTTTCCTTGACTCCTAATCTAAATTGGTGGTATACAGCCCAGTCAAGGTGAGGTTTATCTTTCTTGGAGACACTCAGACTATTAGTAATGGTTAGTAGTCTGTTGTAAAAATCTGTTACACTTTCTTTCTTATCCTGAGCACACCTCTGCAAGTTCCAAAGGTTAAGGCTCAAGCTTCTTACTTTGGAGAACTGGGAAATTAAGGTTTCCTTAAACTTCAAGTATTCCAAAGTATCCCTAAGTATCAGGGATGAACACAGGAAGTTCTTGGCCTTTCCAACCAGTTTGCTCCTAAGTAGAATTAACAGTTGGAAGGCTGACCACCTTCCAATCTTTCTTAGCTCTTCGACGATACTAAAGAATGCCAAGATATAGTCATTGTCATCATCAGAAAATTGTGGGATGACAAGTTGAAGGTTAATTGTACAGAAAAATTCTACGTTGTCCATTTTGGCATTATTTGATTGATCAACACTTGTAACTTCACAATCCATTATTATTTATCAAAAATATTTCTCAAAGTTAAAACTTGAAACTGCTTGACCTGTTACCAAAACTGTCTCAAAAATCCACAATACTTTCGGTGTTATTAAATGGATTTAAATCCTATTGGCTGCGGCATTGTAAATATCTATTTATATTTATTTATGATATTATTATTATTTTGTATGTCGATCTGCACCAATTATATAATTTATTTTTTCTATGATTTAAACTTTATCTTATTCTCTTTCCTTATGTCTACTTTACTTCTACTCGTTTAAATCTTTCTGTTAACTTCTCTTTACCATTTTTCTATCTCAAGCTGATTAATTTAGTCCCTGCTTGTAATCCTTTATACTACCTACGTGTATAGCACTGTTAGTAAAAGACCTCTAGAATAGGTAATTCACGGATAATGTCAACTATTTCCCACGCGATATGATTCAGGGAAAATTTATTTGTTTTTTCGACTGCACCACCCTGAATTAAAGTTATGGCACAGGAAGAATAGTCATACCACTTACATAAACATGACTGACTATTTAAGGTATTAAAAATAATACCTTAAATAGGCAGTCGTGGCAGTTCCTCTAATTTTAGGCACGCAGGTTAGATATTTTTATGAGACAATGCTTTGGCAAAACAAGATCAGGCAAGCTATTAACAAAACAAACATGTTTATTCATTCTCTGACAAATTATTTACAATTTCCAAACAGCACATATCACATGTCTGGTTCTAACTAGGACAACAACACAATGGAGACAATACAATCATGTGTCTAATTCTCCACACAATCATCTAAGCATTTTCGCTCAAGACAAAGACATTATAAATACACATAAATTTTCACACTTGGATAGAATTTGACATACTTTAACTTCAATCACATTATAAACAGAAAAAAAAAGCAAAACTTAAACTACATTCAATTTTTGCATTACACAACATTAGCAAATCTTAGTACTTTCTATGCTAATAATTACCAGAACCAACATCAGCTGTTTGAACTTCACAATCTAGGATAATACTTAAAAAATTCTACTTATAATCTTTGCCAGTTCATTACACCGTCCTAGATCCTTAAGGCTTACGGGCACATTCCGCTTCTTCCAAAAAGAAAATTTCCGATCGGGCACTAGGTTACGGCAGCGATTATTCAGCATACACATAGCTCATCAAAGAATCATACGGTAGGACATCTTGAAAGGACCGTCTCTGCTGCTATTGAACTTCCCATCTTCGTTGGAACTGTTGCTTGCAGAATGCGATTCTCCCTGTCCTCAGAAAAGGCTTGGCACAGGAATAAAACTTCGAAATGAGAGTCCCCTTGGCCCCATCTATCTCTGCCTTTTATATCATTCTTCTGACCTTGGTCCTCCTTCAAATTAAGTATCCCGGATTTACTGGAAGGGTTTCCCCCCCACACACACACACACTATCGTTGGGTCTTGACAGAAAACTCATAATCCGGTGCCCTTCGCGATTGTCGCTAGCCTTAGATCTATTTGCCTAATCCTGTCCGAGCTTAAATTATGTTACAATTCTAGTGGTTCTTATTTAAATATTCTAACAATTTGTTAGCAGATTTAATAAAGTGAGTATACCTTATTTTAATTACAAGTGTTTTATGTAATTTAATTGCTCATGTAAAATCGACATAGAAAAAACTATTTCTATTTTTATTCTATACGAGATTTTACAGTATTGATAAGTTCAAAACTTATCGATACTACAAAATTATGGATCCCAAATCTGTGCTTCTGTCAGGGAAAGGACAATGTGATGCCTAGATGTTATTCACCATCAAGCCACCAGAATTGCAACTGGAGCATTTTGCACTTCACGTGTTCATAGGTTGTATGTAGAGGTAAATGAACCATCTTTGTCACTTTGGTGCCAACAGCTGTCTCTCTTATATGCAACAAAAATGAAATCCCTGATAGACCACCTCACTTAGCCAACTATTTTTCATCCATGATGGGAGAATCTTTGCAACACTCAACAGACTGCCATAAAACTTTTTGATTTGCAGATACAAGCTCTAGAGATTGTGATAGACATCATAGGTCAGACATCATACATATCAGCATGTGCTTTTCTTTCAGCAGGCTACTGAAATTTTCCAACCCTTCTGTTGTCTACCAACAGTCCTTTAAATATCATAGAAGAGCTGTAATGAATGCAGCCTGCACTAAAATAGTGCAAGCTGCATTTTGATTGCATCACTACTAAAGGTGCATACTATTGACATTAATTGACTGTCTTCATTTCATCAGTAATATTCAAACTCACAAAGTTCTCTTCAGGCAATAAGAAGTCTGGAGCTACAGAAACATTTAGTGCTCTCTCTCTCTCTCTCTCTCTCTCTCTCGAATTCAACACTACCTCTTTCAGTTATGGAAATTACAGTTAGATATATGCTTCTGTTGGATTCCAAGCCATGTTGGGTTTAAGGTAAATGTGGCTATAGTATCTGCAGCCAGGTCAGCTTGTTTCTTAAACATCCAAGATCTATCTCTACCATGCACAGATTACCTTCAGATTATCAGGCAAAAACTTCTTTCCCAGTGGCAGCTCTACCAAATTATAGCAGTCTGTAGTTTAACTACTTAGTGTCAAAACCAAAAAATCAAAATTAACCCTACTAAATCAGAAATTAGTGTATTTACCATTAATAATAACCTCAGAAAGTTGAGACCAAAGATTAAGCTAAACAGTCAACTAATTACATTTAATGATAACCCAAATATCTTGGAGTTACTCTGAATCCATCATTAAGCTTTAATAAACATTGCGATAATGTTGCAATAAGAGCAAAAAGAAGACTAAATATTATGAAAAGTATCTTTGGTAGAGAGTGGGGAGCTGATACTAAAACCTTACACCTCTATTATCCGACCCATAATGGAATATGCTTCGCCCATCTGGATACAAACATCACAAACCAGTTTTGATAAGCTTATAAAAATTCAGAAAAATGCTGCTAGAATCATATGTGGACTAAGGAATACCTGATTCAATAAAGATCTACACAGATTTCTCCAAAAATCCTAATGACAATTCTGGGAATGGCGTACTCATCTATGGCTCTCAAAATATAGAACTAAAAGCAACCAACAGTATAGAATGCAACTCGTACCGTGCAGAAATAACAGCCATTAACACAGCACTGCAGCATTTGGATAAACAGAACCCAAAGGAATTTATATTTTTCACAGACTCCTTAGCAGCCCTTCAAGCTATTAAGAACTGCTACACTAGCCACCGAAAAATACTTAGAGATATATCAAAAAACATAAACTACATAAGGATTCTGAAATAATTTTTCAATGGATTCCATGTGGGATTAAAGAGAAATGAAACTGCAGATGAAGTAGCAAAAATGACTGCAACATCAAGTGATACCACATATTTTTGATCTTTCTAAAACTGCTCAAAAAGAAGATGTAAAAAGAATGATTCTCCAGGACATGAGTCACCACTGGTATTCAGCAGAAAAACCAGGAGCTATCATCAACTCCAAGTTTAATCGCCATGTGAGTACCATGATCTCTCGCCTCAAGCCCGGCCACACAAGACCAATCAAGTTTAGCAATGGCATAAAAGTCTTTCCCATCTGTAACATTGAGGAAGCATCACTACTGCATTTACTAACTTTTATGTATATTTCTAAATGTGAACTCTATAACAACCCAGAAAAAGTGCTTTATAAAATACATAAATTTGATCTCTATTATCTGGTGTAATAATATCATAGGATTAAAAAAAAAATGGCAGTCTGTCCTACAGAGGGTTTGAACACAGGAAGTTGTTCTTGCTTAGCTCTGTATAGGTCATAGTCACCTTTGACTCCCCTCATTTTACCAGTGAGTGTAGTCATTTTAGACACTTTCGTAATCTGAGTCCTGTGCACTCGGGTAGATTTTATCAGACTCATTGAGTCATCCTGATTTTAAAATTTTTACAGAGCATTGCCATTACATATAAATTATGTACTTATTAGTTTAATTTCTTGTATATATGCTTTGAAAAACCTGGTTTTTATGTCTGTTTTATGAATTTTAATACTTTTATACTTCTTTTATATTTGTTTTTTTTTAATGAATTTTATTTGTTTATGCCATTTTACTTATTTATTACTTAGTATACATCAAGAAATGTTTTATTTATTGTTATTATTTCTATTTTTATATCTCGATTTTAGCCCTTTATATGCCACTTATTACACATTCTAGCACAGCATGACCTTTGATGTCTGAGCTGTTAAACTCAAAAACAAACAACAAATGAAAGCATCACTAGAAGTGCTAAATTTCATGGTAGACAACACTAGAAAGGATGCACCAAACATGCTATCACCATGGCATACCTGCATACCACATGCAGCTTTTCTTTGTGCAGATTAGCCAAACATTTCATTTTTCCAGCAGCTGTTTCAACCATATTGAACAGAATGCTCTGATGTTATGCTCATCTACACAGATGGTTCCAAATCAGAGTCTAGCGAATTCTGCAGCTGTCTTCCCAGACAGCATAATATCTAATGCAGTCCTGCTAGAATATGTGGCAACTTTACTGCTGAGCTTCATACCATAGAGCTTGCACTAAACTTCTTCTTCTTTTTCTTCTTTCACTAAACTACATATAATTAAAATGCTACCAAATGTGCATTAATGATATAAACTCATAGGCAGTCAGTGAGTACAGAGAGTACACCAGCAGCATCTTGTACTGCCCAACATTCATTTTCTCAGTTATAAAGGCTGCATCTGGACATGTACCTCTATTGGATCCAAAGTTATGTTGGGATGTAAGAGAAATAAGGCTGCAGATACTGCAGCTAGGTCAGTTTGTTTTTTTTAAGATACCATCACCTGGCTGTCTCTAATTGCAGATTACTATAGAATGCACTGATTACTGTAGATTATAAGACAAAAACTAGTATCCCAGTGGCAAGCATTACAGAATACAGAGAGATTAATAAGAAACTTTACTAGATCAAACTTGGAATTAAATTATGGTACTCTAATTTATGCAAAGAACATAAAGAAGTTCTTGCTTGGCCTAACATACGTCACATCCAGTATCACTCCTTTCTATTTGAGGAGTGATTACAAGCCTATCTTAGAGTTCTCTGGTCCTCTTTATCCATCATATGTTGTAATTGACCGTCTTCATTTCATCAGTGAGTGCATTTGGTATTTTAATGTTCTTCTTCCTTTCATAAATCTGTGCCAAGTGGTTTGTAGTTCATCATGTTCTTTCCATTTGGTTCTGTATTTTTCTATGGTTTCCATTATTAGTTCTTTCAATATTTATTTAGAATCATATAAATTATTTATAGACTATTTTTATATATAGATGCTTTTTTTTTTTTGCAAATAGGATGTTATTTATTTTATTATTTATTACTTATTGCCTAATACAATTTAAATATTTACTTTTTACCTTGTAATAAGTTAAGTTTTTTTTTTTCCCTTACCAGCTGTCATCTTGCTCATAAGAATACAATGACATTCGTTTTATCTATTCATTACCTATCTTATGTGCTACTTTAACTTTTGTGATGACTGGCACAGTATGATCTTTGCTGTCCCTTCTACCAGTAAACCCCAAACAAACTAAACCAACCATATTTTCACCTTTCTTTAATCATTTATTCCAGCAAGAATTATTAATTCATTCATTTTACCTCTGTATTCTAATAGCATCTTTAATTCTTTGCACCAGTAAAGTTCATTTTCATCATACACCTCGTATAGCTCATCTTTAATCATCCCTTGTCACTCATTCTCTCTTTTCATACTCTTCTCTGCTGTACCATTTGCCCAACTGTGTCTTTAGTCATCACTCGAGCTCATGCTTTATTCTGTGAAAGATACCACATAATCAGGCTGTTTCTCATTAAAGCCACCTTGCTGTTTTCTTTATCTATCAGCACTTTCTCTTTCTTGCAATTGACTTTCATCTCTTTATTCACCTTTATTTCTTTATACACGCTTTAGAACATTCACATTTTTGTGCCTGTTTTCACAAACAGTTGCCACATCTTTATCTTGCTTTTGGGGCATACACTTCTAGCATTCCCTTTCATATTACTTCCAACATGTTTCACTATTTTTGCTTATTATCTACAAATTACCATAATGGATTTGTTGGTGAAAAGTAGAACATTCCAGCACTTTCTTAATCATAGAGCTCCTCTTTGTTGCCATCATGCTTTTCAAAGATCATAAGGCAGAATTCAGGAAGTTGGATTCAAGGAAATTTCATTCTTATTGACTTCATATAATTTAGAACATGATTTATATAAAATTAGACCCAATGTATATAAGCTTTTGAAACACTTTAATGCAGATACTAAAGAAAACATAAAATTAAACACCGAATTGAAATTAGAAGAATTTCTAAATTTCTACACAGAATTATGGACAGATAAATATTTAAAAAAAAAAGACAACTGGCAAACATTTAATGAAAATTAAAAGGAAATAACTAAAGAAGAATTAGAAATCAGCTTGAAAGAAACAGAAAATCACCTGGAGAAGATTAGCTAGGTTCAGAACTATATAAATATGCAGGAACAAGATTCAAAGAAAGACTCCTATTATTTTTAAATAAAATTTATTCAACTGTTAACCCCCTCAATAGAATGGGAAAAAAGCAATTGTGATTCCTATCTTTAAAAAAGGTAGTAGTGATGACCCTAAAAACTATAGAGCTATAAGTATACTAAATTCCTGTTACAAAATATATAGCAGAATTTTAAATAGCAAACTAATGAAATATTCCAAAAACTTTATTTTAGAAGTACAGAATGGATTTAGAAAAGGATGATCATGTGTAGACCCAGCCTTTTGATTAAATTAATAATAGAGAAAAGAAGAGAATACAATTTAGAAACACATATTGCATTTATTGACTTTGAAAAAGCATTTGACAAGCCATTAGGAAAAAGAAAACCAGGACGTCCTCTTAAATGATTCAACGATGCCTTCAAAGGCCAGAACAGGCCACGCTAGACCTAAATCCTTGATTTGCATGATGATGATGATGATGATGAGCCAACTCATGAAGCCATCCTTGCACCATCCTTAATAGCTGTACCATTGATATTGCCGTTGAATACTTCAGTCATGGCAAAGTTTCTTACACTGTCTTGCCAGCATTGCAGTGGAATTTTGTTCCATATAGTGTTGATTAATGAGTGTCTTAATGGTGAACACCTTCCAAAATTCTCTCGCAGAAAAATAATTCAATTTTTCTATCTGGCTGACATTTTATTACATTCTTTAATTTACATTCTATTAAAGAATGTAAGTAATAACACTTAAAGATTTTAATCACTGCATGGCAAAAATATGAGATAAGGAGAATTTTGAATTATTTTCTGCATGAAGCAGGATCTCCATTCTGCATGCAGCACTTTAAAGTTTTAAGATACCACTTGTCATTTATCCTTTCATATTTGGAATACTTGTACACCCTCTGTCCAAAAAAAGAAACCGAACTTTTCGAAAATAGAAGAAACTAATAGTGCCACCTGTCGTATCTTTTTGTTGTCGAAAGCAGCAACCTTCATTAGCGTTGTGTCAACTATTTATGACATTCGTTTCATTAGAAGCCGAGTTATAGTGACAGAGTGTTTTGATGAACAGTCGGTCGTCACAATATTAATGCCATCCGTGACGCATTCTCGCTACCAATCGCTTCAAACCTTTGAGATAAACTCACCATTGACCGTTTGGCCAGGCGGAACGAATTCTTTGTGGATAATGCCCTTGGAATCATAGAAACAAATCAGCATTGTCTTTACTTTTGATTTCTCCAAGCGACTTTTTTTCGGATGTCCCTCCTCTGATGGTTTCCACTCAGCACTCTGCTGCTTTGTTTTGGGCTCATACTCAAAACACCATGTTTCGTCATCAGTAACGATCATCCAGAACTTGCATTCAGTTCTTTTACTTTGCCTCCTTCTTCTTTCTCTGTTCTTAAATTTTCATGAAGGTTTTTGCCTTGCTCGCACCAGCCTGAGGCTTATTGAAACATTTTGTCAGTTCTGGTCATGCAAACACTTTGCCAGCAAACTTTTCCATCCTTTCCATTATGATATTGCCCCACACATAGATGGAATTAATGGCACATAACAATATGCTTGATTTTATGCTTTGCTTGATTTACCCACCCCCTCCCATTTTTGTGGTTCCCACCCACAAAAGATTATTAGTAAACCTATAGTAGTGCGTGAGTGCACTAAGATTTTTTTAATGTTTTTTATCAATTTTATATATATTTTTGTATTTTTAATTTATTTTTTACATAATCTGAAAACCTGCTCTAGAAACTAAACATGGAACTTTTTCAAGCCACTTCACACCTCCAATAAGTGGGATAGTGGTCTAACACCAGGCAATGAAATTCATCTCGCACCTGAAGATAATTGCTAACATTTGCCCATGGTGGAATTCGAATCTACAACTTGATGGTTGGAGAGCAGGTATGCTAACCACTTGGCCAACCAGGCCAGCAAAGATGTGTAAGGTGCTTTCACTTAAACTCAACACACTCCTTCTCGTGGTTTTTGTCAATGTTGTGGACTGGTGGTAGCCATATCACTTGTTGTATGCTTAATGAATTAACACTGGTCTTTAAGTTCACTTCAGATTAATTATCATTTTAGTTAAGGCACTGATGTCCAAAAATCTTAATGTTACAGCTGGCACACCATAGCATGTTATTAATTTATACTAATATATTAAAATTCATAATAGTAATTCACAATTACAAGTACATAATTATAGAACTCTCTTAATACAATATAATTAATCAACACAGTAATGTCCTGACATACAGTATAAGTAGCATATTTGAGTCATGATAAGCTAAACACACACAAGCTTTAAATACATTGTCAGTCAGCACAAGGGATTAGCAGCAAAGATGTTGAACATTGGTTAGATCACTTGGTCAATGTGTGAAGGATGAGTCATCACCTTGACACTCTTCTCTCATATTGTTTACCAGATTTTTTTTTTTGATTCATATAAATGACGCATACACAGAGCACTTATATATTTATATATATATATACAGGGTGTTCGGGATAAATTTGACAGTTTCGTAAGGAAAAAGAAAATCTTCTTTGTATCTATTAAATTTAATGAATTGACAAAAAAACATTACAGGCAGAGTTAATTACAATACTATCAACAAGATTTACTCAAAATAACCACCATTAGCATCGATCACAGCTTCAATTCTGCTTCGGAACCTCGAACAAGCTGATGCTACAGTCTCCCTGGGAAGGGCCGCAAAAACTGTTTTAATTTTATCCATTAACTGGGCTTTTGTATTACTGGAAGTGCGATTGGTGCCTTTTTCAACTGCGCCCCATACAAAATAATCCATGGGGTTAAGGTCTGGGGAGTTTGGAGGCCAAACATTTGGACTGGTGAAGTCGTAGAAATTTTCAGACAACCATTTTTGACTTTTCCCAGAGGTGTGGCAAGGGGCCGAATCCTGCTGCCATACATACGGCCTACCATTGGCTACCCTTGTTATCCAGGGCTTGACTACAGTTAGCAACTCCACGAACAAAGCCCGAATTCCAATGCCAGGGTTCTTCAACACCTGTTCCTGCAGATTTGCGAGGAATTCTGCTGTACGAACGCAATCAGATCGTCTGCTAGGGATCTTTCTTCTTGCTACATCCTCGTAGTCACCATTGCAAGTCTCTAGTTCATGCCTGATTGTTTTTACTGTATTCAGGGAGCATTGGGCAGCAGTCGTAATATCCTTATTTTGATGGCGGGCACGAATCATCATGATACAAGTTATTCTCTTCCATGATTCAGGTGGGTTCCAGCTATCCATCCTTTCTGACATCTTGTATATGAATGAAGAAGGGTCCAAACTTTTAAATGAAGAGAAGTGTGTGTTAATACATGTAACTTACGGAAAAATATAATTAATTATAAATATGTCAAATTTATCCCGAACACCCTGTATATAAGTTCACTGCTTCATATCTCAATATAAAAATGATTTTTGCAGAAAGTTGGTCCAAAAATGTTGGATCATGAAGGAAAAGAAGCACCTGGAGACAGAGGATATAAGTAAGTTTAACAGCTTTTGTGATCTTACTTTCTTCTTTATACATTATTAAATCTTTTACAGACATTCTTTTTTTATTGTTTATTATTATCTTGAATCAAGTAAAGTAAGCACTTTTATTAGAATTCTTCAGAAATGCATAAAAAATTGAACTTTTTCTTCAGAAGCAATAAGAGTGTTCAAATATAAGTCCAGGATGATGGTGAATTTTTGTTTTGTTCAGATTATTTACAACGGTGCAGGAGCAAAATCTGTAGAAATTATAGTCACTAATACCATTCTAGCTAGATTGAATTGAATCAAATTATCATTTATGATATATAGGATGTTTGTGGTTCAGTTTTGTTTTTAATCAACATATTTTTATTTACAGAATTGGCAAAATAAATTGAAGTAATATTAATAATTCTGATTGCCTGGGTGGAATTGAATGAAATTGTATGACTCAAATGAAAGATTAATTCATGCATGATTCTTCTTATGCAGCTTGCAGTCATGAAAGGTTTTTTTTTCTGTAAACCTATAGTACATTTGTAGTTGGATGGGCTAAGAATTCTCTCCCTCTTTTTTTTATTTATTTTTATTAATTTTGTATATTTTTTTGGTATTTTTATTTGTTTTTTACATGTTCTGGAACCCCTGCTCTAGATTCCAAACATGGAATTTTTCAAGCCACTTCAGCCCTTCAATAAGCAGAACAGTGGGCCCACTCCAGGCACTGAAATTCATCTCTCACCTAAAGACAACCACAAACATTCAAACCTGCAGCCTGTTGGTTGGATTGCTAGTCTGCTAACTACTCACTGACCAATTTTTACAAAAACTACTTTTACTTGACAGAGTTCTCAGGAAAAATTTGTTTCAGACGCCATGATAGTTCTTGCAAAAACAACAGAAATACTAACATTTGAAAATTCTATTGTGAACAGTTTAAATCTGTATTCTATGTAAATAGTTTAAAGGGTCTACTTTCTTAATCCTTCTTTCTCCCCCTCCCACCTTTTATAATTGTAGTTTTATTGCCAAACCAGTTTGAAATAATAATTTTTTTCATATTTTTTGTTAAGTAGAATAATTTTTATTTGCAACCCAATTCAAAGTAATATTAATTTAATATACTTCACTGTTGTAAATATTAGTCCCAGATGAAAGGAACAATGAAAAAGAAATTTTTTTCCCCACTATAATTCCATTTTTATAGGCAAAACAATTTGAAATGATAATAAATACTTAAATTATGAAATTTTATTTATAGATGCTAAAGCATATTGATTACATGCACTGTCTTCTGTGTTATCCACCTTTGGATTCATTTCTTCCTGGCATCAAAATCACTTTGGAAAAATATATGATCATGATATCTGTGTACCAGTTTGAATTATTTGGTTATAAAATAAAAATCTTTAATTCTTTGCAGTCTCAATATCAGTTTCTGGTATTGAGACTGCATGTTTTTAGATAAATAACGAGTTTAATAAAACTAAACAAATATAGCTCTACAAGTTTCATAAGTCATCAGAAATACATTGTCGTGGGGTATTAGGAAAAGTTGTACAAAAAAGAGACAAACAATTAATTACACATGTTAGATGTCAAAACTTCACATTTGGTACATATAAATAAGTAACCAGAATTTAAAAAAATCAAAACATTAAATTAATTACTATATATGTGGAACAATGCTAGCTGCTGTGTCATGCTCTGTAGCATTGCATGTGTCATATCCTAAGTCCATGGCAGTCAGTAGTTAAATTTTTAATGAAAGCAGAACAAAATAAACTTTGTGTAGGATTAAGCCTGATTTTTTCATGAGATGATGTGGAAGTTTTGGTGGATGTAAGAATCTGGAGATGTTATATAGTGGTGAAAAAAGTCACTTTAATGCTGTAGTCATGGAGCAACTATGCCACTTTGTAACATTCTTGTTGTAAGGTAATATCATTGCAGTCTTAAAATCTTAAACAAGATTTTAGGAATGCAATGCATTCTTAAAATCTTGGTCATTACTTAACCAACATTAGAACAGAAATGAACTACACTACAACAGGCATAACCTCACTCTCAATGATTCTTTTGGCTTCATAACCATTGAGAGTGAGGTTATGCCTGTTGTAGTGTAGTTCATTTCTGTTAATTGACAGTCTGGACATATGTTTTATCTCGTAATGTTTTAATCATGTCTATATTTTCTAATGGCTGATGGTCTGAAGTGACATGTAAAAATCTTTCAGTTGTGGTAGGTTTTCTGCATACTGAAAAGGACAAGATTTTTTTCCCTTCGTTTATTTTGAGAAGGATATTAAGGAACAGTAATAATTTGTGATCTTCCAGTTTAAGAGTGAATTTTATATTGGGATGCAAGTTATTGGAATAGCCTTTGAAATGAATTAAGTCATCCATTGTTCCTGACCAAATAATGAAAATATTATCAATTTAGCATAGCTAAGGTTTTGGTTTCTTGTGATGGTTTTTAATGGTGTTTGTTTTGAAATTTTCCATAAAGAAATTGACCAAGACAGGAGAGGGTTGTGTGGACACATGGCATGTGCAAAATAGCTTATCTTTTATTGAAGAAAAGGTAAAAGATTTAAATAATAGAGCCTTCTGGCATCCTAGCAATTTTAGATGTAGTCAGTCTTTTCACCAATGTACCTAGGGATGATACAGTGGATTTATTAGTAAACCTTTTCTCACCAGGCAGAGTAAGACTTCTAAAATGGGAAACACATTTTTCTTATTTCAGAACAAATATTGGATCCAAAAGGACTTGCCATGGGTTCCCCCATTTCTAACCTCTGAAAAGAAAAAAATTTTAACCGTTGAAAATAAAAACTGTTCATCAGATAAACAGTTTTTAATGAATTTCCAGTCTTTTCTTCTCCTGATTTTACTGTGAACATAATGGCAGTCTGCTGCACTTGGGCTCATCAACTTTAAAAACTTAATCAATTTTAATATTTCTTTTATAGAAAACAAGATACAAAAACTACAATTAACAAGGAATAATATTGATATGTTTTTTGAACAACTGAAGTCTATAGTCCTTAGGGAAAAGCTGTGTGCAGAAGACTTCTTGCTCCTTTCATGCTCTTATACCTCTGGAAAAGCATATCAATCCAAGAAGTTTGCTTCGCATCTTTGGAGCTGGACAGTGAATGAATGCTGATCAGTAGCTCATGTATCTATGAGTTTTAGGATTGGTGTTAGCCAATTCAGAATACAGAAATACAGTGGTATATCTATGATATAGTAGCTGGAAGAGTTTTTAAGAGATGGGTCATTACTTAACCAAATGGCCCTTTTCTAGACAGCATCTAGTATCTTAGAAATAGTTTTTAATGCACCTTTCCATATGTAAGAACAGTATTCTAAGTTAGGCCAGATTTGGGATTTGTACAGAGTTAAGAGTTGCACAGGAAATTGGCAGTCAATTTGCAAAGGCTGGAAGTTAAGATCAATATTGGTAATTTGGTAAGGAGACTTGTTGCAAACCCAGTCAAAAGCCTTGGAAATATTTAGAATGACCACATGGATGATGTTGACCAGGAGACGCTGTGGACCAAGAGTGGCAGAATCCATATCGATGGTTACTGATAAACTAGTTAGCTTTTAGATGTTGAAGAATACTGATTGTTGATAACTTTTTCCATTGTTTTTGATAGAACTGAGATTAGCACAATGGGATTGATAGAGATTCGTTGGATATAGGCTTTGATCGATGTAGAAGGTTACCAGTAGGTCATCTTTGTCTGGATGATGTTATGATTGTACTATATGGATGAGAAAGGTGCAAACATGGATGGACAGAAGTTCCATGCAGTGACTTTTGTGAGGGATCAAAAGGCTTGACTGCCATTTGCAAGTGTGTTACATTTGGTTCTTTCAAAGTCAGATTTGAATTGACTGATGGTCTTTTTTGCACCTCTGTATGCTGCCTTGTAGGCAGGGTGGAATGCTAGAGTTCTGGTTTTAAGCACCACCTGTGATATGCAGATTATGCATATTGAACTCTTCAGCACACTTTTTGGAAAACCAAGGTTTAGATAGCAGTCTGGGCTTTTCAGTGAATGGAAGGTAAAGACCTCCATTCCAGTAAATACAGGTAACCCTCGTATAACGCGGATGTTAGGTTCCCCAAAAATGCCGCATTATATAAATCGTGTTATGTGAGATTCAGATCACATAGGAAAAGTAGGGTTAGGTTCCGAAATCGTTTTTTTTTTTTAAGATTATATAAACAATGACATATTGAACAAAAAATATTTTTTTATTTAAATTAGGTAATTCATGTAAGTTAAGAAAACAAATAAACTATGAAACAAATACATAGTATAAAATTATAAATTGTACGTAAACTTCATTGCACATAATACATAAATGTTTTAGGCAAAATAAAATAAAGTGTATATTTTAATCGTCATCACTCTCTTCAAAACTAACATTTCGTAGATGTTCTTTATTTACAAGTGGCCAGGCGTTGTCATTCACTTGAAATCTCTTGGACATTATTAGTATAATTCTAATTGCATACTTCGACTGGTTTAGTTATCAAGAAGTCAATAATAAGACCTTGCTTACCACTATGCTGCAATTTTTATGAAATTCATAATATGGAACTAAACAAATATCCAGTTGTCTCGTGAATTTTCTGGAGCGCTCCATTGAGAGATCATTATCCATAAAATGATTTTCTTGCCAAGTCCAATCCTTCTGCTAATTCTTTAATGGATTAATCAGAATCTTCGGCAGAACTTTCCCTGCCATTTGGTTCGACATCATCTATTAATTGTACCAGTTCCTCCTCATTTAATTCTCTTTCCCCCGTCAATTAATTCACTAATTTTGTTTTCAACCATATCGCAAAAGCACTCTTAAGTGGCCATCACTATAAAACTTTTTTTTTTTTTACATAAAAAAAAAAGCATTACACATCGTATGTGAGGCACCAGGAAATGAAGTGCTCAGCTTGACATTAACACACTTATAATTTTTAATGCGCTTTCTTGGCAGAAAAAGAAGAAAAATTTTCAACAATAAATACTTTATACAGTAAACAATTGCCGTACATGCGTGCTAAAGGGTATTTCCCCTAATATAAATTTGCTACTTATAACTACATGCGCGATACAGGCAGATGCAAATTTAACAAAGATAAAATTTGATTTTTAAGTCACGCATTGAAAAATGTATGAAAATATAAAGGGTTACTACAGTTTGTACACTGTCTTATATCGAAACCACATTCAACAAGGGTTACTACAATTTGTAGACCGTGTTGTGTAAGTACCGTGTTATACGAGGGTTATCTGTACTTCAGTTATTTGTTTAGATTACGTGTCTGTATCCAAAGAGTGAAAAGAGTAGCTAGTGTCCAAAGAAAGCAGGAGTAGAAGTCACCCACACAGATCATTTGGCCCTATTACTGTATTTATTCAAATATAACTCGCCTTTTGTGTATATCTCATACTCTTGATTTTACTTTACAAAAAAAGTAATTAAAAAGTTTTCCATATAGTTCACACGAAAAAAGTTTAAAACTTTAAGAAATAGATTGTGAATGTTGTTATGGTAGTTTGAGATATTTTGAATCAGAAGTTTCATATAGTTTGTCAGTTGCACAAAAAAAAAAAAAAAAAAATATATATATATATATATATATATTGAGAAAAAGTTAATTGCTTCTGTGATGTGATGAGACAAGAAAGTGGTAAAAATAGTTTTGATCACTTATCTGTGATGAAGTTGTAACAGACTAAAGGGAACCAAACAACAGCAAGAAAAAATACCCTTAATCCATATTCAACTATTGAAAGATGTGAGTAAACTAAAGGAAACCAAACAGCTGAAAAAATAAAGCCTTAATCTGTAGTGGACTATAACAATTATATGAAGATGTGAACAGAGCTGGTCAAATTTCCAAATGCTATCATTGTGTAAAAAAAACACTGGAATGGACAAATAAATTATTTTTCATTGTTGTACATATGTTGCCACAATGCCTTTTGTATTGTATTCTGAATAAGTAGCACATAGACACAGTCGAAAATATTTAATTAAGATGAATTAATTACAAATATTTTGATTCACATATCATGGATCATCATCAGTATAAAAACAGTTTGAAATCAAAAAATTAAACAACAATGGCAGTATATGGATAATGGAATCTCTCCTTATATGCAGTTGCAAGACAGCCAGATAAAAAACGATCCTATTAGGATCAGTTGAAGAGATGGAATTTTATCTTTTGGAGATGGTATATATATAGTGAGCTAATTGAATTTATCGTCTTAATAAGAAGAACAAATTGAGTCTCACAGAACTCGGGATTAGTAATATTAGTCACAGGATCCTTTGGAATGACACCAAATTACAACATAGATGTTCCTATAAATATGTGCATCTGTTTAAAGAAAGTTCCAAAGTACTTTCTATAAACAGATTTTCAACCTTAGCAATACTCTATATGCCAAAAAGCTGGGAAATTATTAACTAAGCTGTTTATTTATATAGGTTTGTCAGAATTAAAGTATCCCTATTTAAGGCCTTGTGGAGTGCCACCCAGTAATCCAACTTTGCAGGAATACATTGTACATTTGGAAGCAATATCTGAGAGTGGGGAGTAGTTCCAAAATTTGGTACATCATACAGCACCACCACTGGTGGTGCTGTATGATGTACCAAATGTACATGTAGTAATTTTTCTGTGTGTGTGTGTGAAGGAGAAAAGCAATACAAATATAAATAACATTTTTATTCATTTCCATTATGCATTCAAGGGCTGTGCTGCTCTTCCTGGTATGCCACAAACTGCATTCTTTGCACAGTGTATTCAATGGCAGAATACAGCTGTTTGGGACTGATGTTGCACACATGCTACATTATGCTATCTATCAGCACTGGCAAGTTATCAGGATGATCCCAGTAAACCCTGTCTTTGAGAAATCATGGGGGGGGGGGAGATTAGGTGAGCGAGGCAGCCATGTAGAAGGAAATTCACTGCTGATCACTCTGACCTATGAAATTGCATAGGCACTGGCACAACATTGTTTATCATATTGCAATACCCCACAGCAGTAACTGGCAAATGTCCTCAAAGAAGAAGAATGGTCCAGTGATAAACAAAGCAGTAAACCTGCACCAGACAATAATTTTCGTTGAATGCAAAGAAATTTGTTGGATTGCATGCAGGTTTTGCATAGCCCATATCTGGCATTTGTGGATGTTCACAGCTCTGTTCAGGTGAAAGAGAGGTTCATCTCCATACAAAAATCATCCATGACCATGCAGCATCCAATTCCACTCAAACAAGGAATGTTAAAGACTTTCAGAAAGTCTTGCAGGTGCAGTTCTTGCATATTTTTATCCATTCTTGAATGGATGGAAATGCAGAATCTTCTGTGGAATTTTGCAGACTGTTGTGTATGACACATCCATGTGTCTTGATACAGAACATGCACTGCAGGAACCAATGCTGTTATTCATGGTCTGCACCACAACAGCAGTTGCAATTTCATTCACTTGTCCTGACTGATTGGTTTGCAACCTCTGCCAGGTCTAACTCCCAATGATCCCATTTCTTCATAGCAACTAATCATTCATCACAGAGCACATGGAAATAATTGATCTTGTTGACATTTATCAGGTGACGAAATTGTGGAGTGCAGCAACAGCATTGCAGTTTTATAGGTGGTACTGCTTCATGGGCAAAGCATGTTGGGACAAGTTTAATGCTATTACTTGTGGTCATTATTAACAAACAGAATTAAGTGGAAAAACCCATATTCATCTTTTTAAGTTCTCCTGGCACCTGCTGAGTTGCGTGATATGCAAATCCCATGCATTTGATGTTCATAACTCCCCTTGGAACTATTTTTTTTCTCAGATATTGCTTCTGCATGCTGTGCAATGTATTCCTACAAAGTTTAGCAGTGGGTCATTGGGTGACACTCCACAAGGCCTTAAACAGGGATACTTTAATTTTAATTACTCTTTGTGTGTGTATATATATTATAATCATACTCACGTACACTTCAACTGATCCTAATAGTATAATTTTTTTACCTGGCTGCCTCGCGACTGCATATAAAGAAAGATTTCATTCTCCATATCTCTATGATGTTTAATTTTTTTTGATTTCAAAGTGTTTTACATTGATGATGATTCATGAAATGCGAATCGAATAATGCATAGTTATCTATCAATAAACTTTGTATTGCATAAAAAATAGTTTTCTGAATTTCTTTGGTTCTGATATATCGAAATCATCAATCACTATGTTCTCCTAAAGAAGATCCAATACATAGAATTTCAGGTAAGTTGGCAGAGCATTGCCTAGAGTGTATCCATTGCTAAGAAGAAAACATTTCCCATGAGGAAATTGCATGTTTATGCAAGAAACAGTATTAGAAGAGAACCAGGTATTATTGCCTCCATTGCAGTGCTGGACTGTAAAATAAGTGGAATATATTTTCAATTATTTCACAAAGAAATTATACAAGAATGGAGAATAGTTCTAAGTAGTGAATAAAGAGTAATTCAACTGTTTTGAAAGAAGACATTTCTTTTGTTAGTTGTAAAATTTTATATGTTGCATAAAAGAGGGAGAGAGGTTCCTTTAGTGTAAATGCTAAACTATAAGCGTGTTTAACTTTCTCATCATTAAACTACTTACATTTTTTTTTTTTAATTTCAAAAATTATTTTTAATAATGTATTACAGCTATAGGCCTATTTTATGTAGCTTTCTTATCATATCATTAAGCTACTTTAAAAAAAAAAAAAAATTATGCAACAAAAATGCTTTGTGTTTGTAGTATATTGTATTTATAGTATAGGGATGCAATTCTAGCTCGCCTGCTTGTGGTACACTCTGGATAATGCTAAAAAGCTAGAGAGACTTGGCAAACAGACTATATTCTCGATCTCTTGGTCAGGGTACACATGAACTCGAAAATATGAATTAGTCATAAGGGAAAGATGACTAGACATATTGGACCTGTTGTCCGAATTTGCCAAATTAACATCAAGGGTATATGTAGAGCAAAATGTGAATACCTCCCAAATATTTTATATGACAACAATGTTGACATTGTTCTTGTTCAAGAGACTCACTGTAAGGATGAGGACTAACTCCGCCGCAGTGGTCGGATTCCTGGTTACATTATCATTGGAGCCACTTACCATCATGCACACGGCCTTGCCACTTACCACCTAGAAGATTCCCACCTCATTACAGTCAACATTGTCAGCAGCATGCATCTGATAACAACGAAGATAGAGAAAGAACATGATCATTACCAATATGTATACCAACTGGTAGAACGGCTTCCACAAGTTCTACCAGTGCACAACCACCCTGTGATGTATATAAGTGACTTCAGCAGCCACCAAACGCTGTGGAAATATGCTTCCAACGATGAATGTGGAGAGACTTTGACTGAATGGGCAGAAATTCACAACTTGCACCTAATTTTTGATGCAAAAAAAAGACAGATCTTCCTTCAGGTCAGCAGCTTGGAACAGGGAGTACACCCTGACCTCTGCTTTTTCACTCAGGACAACAATGGATGACTGTTACCTACGTCGAGAAGAGTTCTCTCCAATTTTCTGCAAAGCCAACATAGACCAATTATATTAGAGGTAGGTCTGCAGGTACCCCCTTTCAGATTCATCCAACATCCCCACTGGAACTTCCAGAAAACCAACTGGGATACATTTGCTGCCTATCTTGACAAATGTGTCCATTGGATTCCTCCAACAAGCAATAATTAGAAGAGGTTTATGGGAGCTATTTTAGCTATAGGTAAGGACCATACCAAGAGGTTTCCACAAGGAGTATATCCTCCTTGTGACTTCTGAAAGAGCTTGAGGACAAAAATTATCTCCATCTTAAAACCAGGAAAAAAACAACAATGAACCAGAAAATTACTGATCAATTAGCTGCTTAGTGTCTGTTATAAGCTCCTAGAAAAAGCTCATCCTCAGTGGGATGATGATAACCTGTATCAAGAATACCTAGAGTGTGGTAACCCTGACATTGCAGATGAACTCGTTCGTGGCCTTGACACCAACCGATAGAAGAAATGGACCGAGACAGTAGAAAGACTCAATTTTCATCACTCCAGTAGAAAAGCATGGAGTTTTCTAAGAAAACTAGGTAGTGGCACCCTGACTGTCTGGAAACAATCAGCTATTTCTCCTACTCAGTATGCATCACATATTATCAACACATCAAGATATACTGCCAAGGACAAACAACACACTCTTCAAATAAAAAAAGAAATTACATATTTGAAAAATAACAGACCATCAGATTCATGACCTTTCACTCTTGAAGATATTAACACTGCTCTAATGGATATGAAACCAATCAAGGCTCCAGGTTTCAATAGGATTCATCCCTATTTCCTGTTGAAGTCAGGCCAAAAAGCCCGACAGTGGTTGGCTTGCTTCTTCTCTGACAGATTGGTAGACTTCCGAAAGAGTTTGAGGACAAAAATTATCCCCATCTTAAAACCAGGAAAAACCAACAACAAACTCAGTCACCCTGCTTAGTGTCTGTTATAAGCTCTTAGAAAGGCTCATCCTCAGTAGAATTGTCCCTAAGATAATAGAACAAGTCCCAGTGGAACAGGCCATATTCAGACATAAATGAAGCTGCTGTCACTCATGACACATATAGAGGCAGGCTACCAATAATGCCTGAAAACTGCTGTAGTTTTGTAGACCTTACTCAGCTTATAATACAGTCTGGGTGCAATCTGCAAGTTACTCCGTGCAGTCCCTTGTAGAACAATAGCTACACTAATGGATATTCTTAAATTAATTATTATTAATATTCTTTTTTTTTCAGCAGTAGTATCAACTGTAAATGTAACTATTTTATAGTAGCTTAGGTTATGTAATATCTTACAATAGCTTGCAGCTATAGCCATAGTTTAGTAAATGTAGCTTATATTATTGCCACTCTTATTATAAAATTAGTTTTCTATTTCCCAATTCTACTGTATTCCAATTTAAGCACATCACACAGCTAGATAGATACAGATAGTTTTTTCTGCAGGCCATCTCTAGAAATACCTTTCTTTGATATTATTCATCTGAATCACTGTCTAAAAATTCGTGGTTAAAATGTCCAGCTTCTTCTAATATCCCATGCCATTTTCCCTTCCCCTTCATTTGTTCTTTTAAAATGTGTTATTTGTGACAGTTCTTTTGTTATCATTTTTTACAAAAATCTTAATCTTCATTTTAAATGTAATCTTAATTAAGTTTTTTAATCCACATTTCAAACTTTTATCCTCTTGAATATTAGTGTATAAATTCTACAGGTCATGAGAGTGCAAGGAAATGTTGGGTGTAAAATTTATCAATTTTGTATAATTTTTCCCACCCTGTTATAAAACTTTTTTAAAAAAAAACCTAGCACTTTAAGAACCTTCCAGAGAGAGAGATTTTGTAGTTTGTGCGCAACTATTTAAATTTAGTTTGTCATGTTTATTTATCATAATGCATAAATAATTCATGTTGTAATTTTCAAGGTATTTTGGAGCAGCAAAAGACCTACCAGGAGTGAGAGAATTGTTTGAGCAGGAGCGTAAGTATATAGATCGTAATAAGTGAAAATAGTACTAAAAGCATTTAATGTGCTTATGAAGTATTAAATAAAAAAAAGAACTACTTTGATTTTTATGAAACTAAATCCAAAGTTCATGAAGCCTTATTAGCTGTTTCATTTCCTTCTTTTATACCATCTGATTTTTCCAGAACTATTTCGAGTAAAATCAATCATTAATAATGCACATTTTCTCATAGCTGGTACTGTTATATTTTGTTAGGTATTTCTCAGCCCTGCTTTGTCTTTGTTGTTCTTTCACTTAATATTCAAAACTTGTGAATGGGTGACTGCCTTAACTATCTGCTGTTGGCATTTATTTATTTCTACTAGATGTTATGTTCTCACACCCTATAGTTTAACAAATTTATTTGTTTTACGGTTGCCAGTTAGACTATGTATATTGAGTAAGAATATAAGATTTTAAACTAAAGACAAAGCAGATATTGTTAGCATTCCCTACTGACATTAATCTTTACCTTCAATCAGTCGTGGCTTGATTATATTTACAGTTCATCTTATGCAGGTTCAAAATTTTCAGGATAGTGCATTGACAGCAGAATCAGTCCAATGTGTTGTTTACAAACAATTTAATTAAATCGAAAGGGAATATTTACACAGTCTGATCTAGATTAATATATATATATATATATATATATATATATATATTAATGTGTGTGTGTGTGTGTATGTATGTATGTACCCGCCACCGGAAGGTACTAACAGGAACACAGATACAGAAATAACATGAGGCAGTAAGTAGTGTGAGGCAGTAAGTAGTGTAAAAAGCTTTATTAGGCATAACTGAACAGTTCAATAGTAGTTGGATACTTAATATGGTTTCACATCAGGTGCTCAAAGTTACGACCATTAGCAGTGATGCATGCCTGACACCAACGGCACATTGATTTCCGTACATTTTTGAAAATACTTGGAGTTTCCCAGATATTAGCAGTGGCAATTGCGATTCTTGCCACGAGGTCCATGGGCAATTGTGATTCTTGCCACGAGGTCCATGTTAGAAGCAACAGGCATTTCGTACACTATAGCTTTAAGAGTCCCCACAGAAAGAAATCAATGCTCGATAAATCAGGTGAGCATGGGGGCCATGCGACAGGTCCACCACGCCCAATCCATCGAGCCCCAAAGGACCTGTGCAAATACTGACGCACAGAAATGCCAAAATGGGCTGGAGCCCATTGTGTTGGAACCACATCTGTCGATACGTAGTCATTGGGACATTGTTCAGTAAATCCGGCAGAACTTCTTCCAGAAAGATCCGATACTTCTGGGAGTCCAGTTGGGGTGATAACAGGTATGGGCCGACTAAACAGTCAGCAACGATACCTGCCCATACATTAATGGTGAAGCGTTGTTGTGCAGCATGGGATCACACAACGTGTGGATTCTCATTGGCCCACACATAAGCATTGAAGACCCCTTCGCGGGTAAATGAAGCTTCATTCTTGAACAAAACACAAGTTGGAAAATCGGGTCTACGGCACTTTTCTGCAGAAACCACTGCGCGAATTCCACACGTCGAGGATAATCTTCGACCATCAGTAACTGGACCCATTGCAGATGAAATGGATGTAAGGAACATCCATGAAATTGCTTCTCTCTTTTTTTAGTTCTCCAACAACAAGAATCGACCTTTCCTTTTTGTGTTATATCAGCTGCCCTATGGGTGACTCAAAATATTTCTCCACTTTTTTAAACACATGAATCCCAGTTGTGAAAGGTTGTAAGCCTATAGTACATTAGTACCATTGGCAGACTAAGATTTAGAAAATCTGGAAATTCTAGAGATCAATATACAGCCTTTTCAAGCCATTTTAGACTTCTAATAAATAGGGTGGTGGTCTCACACTGGGCAGTGAAAATCTTCCACCACCTAGAGGCTTAAACAAATATCCATTCCTTCTGTAGGATAACTACTAAAGGTGGTTTGTTGGACATTATCCACTCAGTCATCTGATAAACCTACTTCTTCCTTATTAGAACCTTTCTGGTCCCATTTACACAAATAAGCAGCATGTTCCAATGAAATGAATAGTTTATCTTTGGGTTTAGTGTTGAATACTAGAGCTACACCTTCTTTTCCCCTGAACACTATTCTATAGCCTAATATAATATTTTATATTCAGGCAGTAGTGAATTATTATGAAGAATCAATTATCTCATCTGTGTTAGGAATCTTTGCCTTATAACTAGTTATGTCATCATTAGTATTTCTGTAATTCTTCCATCAGCCCCACTTCTTTTCTGTCAATATTTCTTACTTTGATGGGGACTATATTCAGTTCTTCATGTAAAGGCTTTGAAGATACTACTGTCTAGAGCAATGTTTCTCAACGTGGGGCATAATTTGAAAATGTACATGTACATATTTATACATATTTATGTTATACTTTTTCAGAACTTGGCTGACTGTTATGCTAGAGGGGGGCATCAAAATCTTTGAGATGTTGAGGTGGGGCATGATCCAAAAAACGTTGAGAAACACTGGTCTAGAGAATAGAAGTTTATTAAATACAATAAGCAATTATAATGAATATTTCAGCCTCCTTGTTGGCATGAATTTTGAATCTTTCTTGATGTGACAAAATCATGCCTAAAGCATTAGAGAATTTACGGGGGAGAGGAATATGTGTCTTCATTTCTTTTGACTTTGGCTGTTTTCATCATTAAGCAAAAAATTAACAGTGACTTTTTGCTGTTAGCCTGTCCTGATGGAAACCGTGTAAATGTTGTTTAGCCAGCAGCTCAACCAGTATGACATTTGACCAAGTTCTACCATTATATTTTTGCTTGTTATTAATTTAATATATAATACAGTTTGCACAATTAACTCCCAATCTGCCAGCTCATCCTTGTTAATTTTCTATCCACGTGGCTAATAATGGCATTCACCATAGGAAGGTGAGGATTAAACATTGGGTCAGGAGCTCTGGTCAGTCCTCTGCATTCATTATAGGCTGTTTGATCTCCCTGTTATCTAACTTTGACACACAAACAATCTGGGGGGGGGGGGGAGAAGGGGATAAATACATTTTTTATTTATCTGTATGTGTATACTCATTGTTGTCAAATTCCTGATATGTTAACTTCTGGGGGGAGGGGGAGAGTAGCATGTCATGATAATATGATATGCTATCATAGTATCATGATACTATGATGGCACTACATGAAAGTTTACTGCTAACCTATCTTTTTAATTTCTGTTTAAATGACCTATCACATGAGATTATCTTTGCTCACACATTCCTGAATACTAAATATATGTTCCTTATTCATACCTCCATTTTTTATTATGATTCTTATATTGATGCCATCTGTCCACTCTAATTTTTTTCTGAATTCTAATATTTGTGATTTCCATTCTTTGGTTAACTGTTATATTTCTAACCTCTTGCAGACTAATAAGTTAAAATTGATTTGAAAAATGTCTCATACACAGTCACTTTAGCATTTTGAATAATTTCTCTCTTATTCCATATAAATTTATGCAGTGTGCCATACCAGCTTTGCTTTTTCTGTTGTGTGTTTTCATATTTAATTTTCCATCTTTGCTAAAAAAAAATTGTTCTTCAATAGCCGAAATGTTTTACTAGTCCTAGAATAAATTTAGTTTAATAATTTATCCAAGTGTGAGCAAACAAAGTTTGAGCCTGAAAATATCTTCAGGACTGGGGTAAGGTAGTACAACACTGGGAAACTCGTAGCAAAGGTGGACCAAGCTAACATCGCTCCTATCTCAGTATCTCCCATAATGCAAAACACTACCTTACCCCAGTCATGAAGATATTTTCACGCTCAAACTTTGTTTGCTCACACTTGGATAAAGGATTAAACTAAATTTATTATAGTCTAACCAAGTAAAAAAAATAAATTTTCAACATCTTTCTCTAAATCCAGAGTAATTTAATAAAAAGGTAGCACACCTTTTGGCAACTCCTATAGGTAAAGATGACCTCGCTATTGCTTCTGCCTGGTATCTCCACGTCTGGGCCTGGCTCCCACTGAAGAGACCTCAATAAAGGTCGAAACCAGTCTGGGTAGTGGCACTTTCCTTAATGCATAGCATTATACATATCCGCAAGGAGATGTGTTTTGCATTATGGGAGATACTGAGATAGAAAGTGATGTTTGCTTGGTCCACCTTTGCTACGAGTTGCCCGATGTTGTACTACCTTACCCCAGTCCTGAAGATATTTTCAGGCTCAAACTTTGTTTGCTCACACTTGGATAAAGGATTAAACTAAATTTATTATAGTCTAACCAAGTGAAAAATAAACTTGTCCTAGAAGTTCACCATTCAGGATGCAGCTGATGTTCTTAGTGTTCTATCCACTTTCATTTACTCTTTTTGTTATTGGTTTTCATATCAAATCTGTTAGAAAGAGATGCCAAGAAATTATATTCTTGGTCTAATCCTTTATCTAGGCATAAGCAAATAAAGTTTGCACATGAAGTATCTTCACAACTGTGTTTACTTGTACATGGAAAATATGTAACTGCTGCATTATTTCAACCTTGGTATCCCTTCTGGGACTGACTTCTACTGATGAGATCTCAGTAAAGGTAGAAACCAGTCTGGGTAGTTGCTCGTCTCATAATGCATAGCATTATACACACCCAAAAGGATGTATGCTTTGCATTATGAGATACTAAGGCAATTTGATATAAGCACATCTTACTATATAGTCAAATTCTTAGTGAAGAAATGGTCATTTCACAATTTTTGCATGATATGGCCTCTGTTAAATTAACACAGTATGTTTATAGGCCTTTATTATGAGGCTGGTATGAAAAGTTCTCGGCTTAACAATGAAAAAACAAATAATTTCAAAATTTTTTTTATTTTTCAACGTAATCACTTTTAAGACTATTACGTTTATTCTAGCGATGCTCCAACGCCATTATTCCATCCCTGTAGTGGTTCTCAGTAAGATCTGCAAAATACCCCTCTACAGCTGCAATCACCTCTTTATTTGAAGAAAAACGCTGATTAACAAGGAAGAGTTTTAGTTTTGGCAAGAGATGGAAGTCAGAGGGAGCCAAATCTGGGAAATAGGGTGGATGTTCCAGCAATTCATAGTGCAGATCCCTTAATTTTCCCATTGCCAAAACACCTTTGTGGGTATGTGCATTATTAAGATGAAAGATGATTTTTTCTTCTGCACACCAGGTCTTTTCTCGCGAATTTTTTCGTCTAGTCTGGTTAAAAGATTGCAATAATATTCCCCGGTTATTGTTTTACCCTTTTCAAGATAATTAATAAACAAAATGCCTTTAGCATCCCTAAACACTGATGCCATGACCTTTCCTACACGTTCTTTTAAAATGCCTATAGTCTCAGCAATTTCACGCACTTTGACTTGCCGGTCATCCAATACCATATTGTGCACTTGATCAATGATTTCTGGTGTTGTTACACGTTTTGGACGTCCTTCATGTGGATCATCTTCAAAGCTGGTATGGCCACATTTAAATTCGGCAGCCCATTTCTTAATTGTCGAAAACAAAGGAGAAGAGTGCTCATTAACTTTTATGAGCTTTGAATGAATTTCTTTTAGCGTTAAACCTTCTTTTACAAAGAATTTTATAACTGCACGATACTCATTATTCATTTCAAGGGATACAGACAGCACTTTTGCTTCAGGCAGCTGTATAAAACAAACTACTTGATAGAATGACTTGCAATTTCACATGGATGCTTATGACAGATGTATCAACTTAGGAAAAAAAAAAAAAAAATCTTGCCGATAGCATTGCCATCTGTGGTCTAGGCTGAGAACTTTTCAGACCACCCTCGTACATCTCCATTCTTCCTAATCACTGCTGCCCACAATTGGGATAAGGCTTGTATTCCTGTCAGCATTTTTTTTTTTTTTAATGTTTGATTAGTTAGGTGACTTCATAAAATAAATAAATAAAAAATTTAAATGCTGGTCATTGTGCAGTCTAGATCAGATTTTTTCTTCGTTTGGCATGTACACCATGAATAGAACACAAGCGCATACTGTTTTTTACTGTCTGGCTTACTGACATGAAGAGAGGAACTATTACATCATCCCAAAAACATTTGATGAAATAATCTTTGTAAAACAGTTGATCAAAGACTTGGAGACCACATACACTCATACACATACCAGAGCCATAAGAAAAACTGGCAGGAGGAGGAGGTGACCACGTTGCATCAATAGCAAAATCATGTTAAAAATGAATATGTTAGAAGGTAACGTGATATCATTAGCATGCAAAAATACTTGGGCAGAACTACCTTTATTCTCTCATTCTGTTCATGATAATATAAACAGAAAGGAATAAGGTTAGCAAAACAGGTATTTGATGCTGGAAGGGTAGAAAAAAGATTGGTGTAATTAAGGTGGTGCCATAAAGGACGACTGAAATGTAAGACCTCACATTTTAGAAACCTCACAAATAACATATTAATTTGAACTTTCAACTTGCGGAACAGATTAAAGTCTGGAGGGCAATAAAGTTTTGATGTACAAATGCTGGTCCTTGTACACATGCTATAATGATGCCGGTCACATTATTACTCTGCAGTAATAATGTGACCTTAATTATGTTGTACTTTCATAATATTCTGTGCATTCCATGAAGGTACAAATGAGAAATTGATGATGACTTTTTCTTGATGTGAAATTATCACTCCTACTTAATGGCAAATGGAAGCCTGAAGTGGCTTGAAAAATACCATTTTTTTCTTTTCTCCAGCAGGGTTTCCATATCAAACTCTTATCTCATCCATACTACTATGTATGATAGGTACACAATATTTTTTAAGTTGCATACATATAACATACATACTTGTCATTTACACACACACATAAAGGCAGCAGTGCACTTTGGTTGAAAAGATCTGGTTTCAAATTCCATCTAGGGTATTAATTATATATAAGCACTTCTTAACTAAGTGGTTAGCTGGTCTCACCTGAAGGTGGACCTGTTTTTCCCTTTCAGAAACTCGTATTCTTTTGCAAAACAAAGCTGTAAACAGGTTGATTAGACAGTACAAATGAGATGAGATAGGATTCATTGTCATATGCTATCATTATTAAATATTTGTATAGTTTTATATAGATTTGGTTTTATTAAATAATACACCTCTGAATCAAAAAATTAGAATAATCAAAGAAAATATGTTGAATGATTTGCAGTTCTAATTTATTGCATTGAAAATAATTATTAACCAAATATGAATTAGCTTCATCTAAATCTATGTAATTGGTAGACTGTATAACCATGTAAACACAAAAATGTAATATAAATTATAATAAAACTGTTATTTGAAAACATTCACAAAATTAGAATAATTTTAACATGGTTCAAAATATTAGAATAACATGAAAATAAATGCACAATAATTAGTTATCATTTTTTATTTTGATGACTGTAATTATTGTGCATTTATTTTCATATTATTCTAATATTTTGAACCATGTTAAAAAAAAAAAAAAATTCTAATCCTGTACACCCCTTGAGGGTACATGGCAGGAATTTGATGATGATGATGATGATAATTACAGTCAAAGGGAAAGAACATGATGATTAGTACTTTGTTGCATTCCCCCCCCTCCCCCAGCTTTAAAGACCATTTGTAAATGGTTGAGCATATTATTTACTAGTGATTCAGTCTTTTTTTATCAAAACATCCCTATTTGGTCTGTAGGCTAGAAACAAGTTCATTTTTGTCTCTTGGGACAACTTCTTGAAGACATTTCTTCATAATTTTTCACAAATTCTCAGTGGGGTTTAAATCTGGTGAGTTTGCTGGCCAAGGAATTAGATTGATTTTCTTTTCTTTGCACCATCTAGTAGGTCTTGGAAGTGTAACAAGAAGCTGAATCTTGCTAAAAAAAAGAAATCACCATTGCTTAAATCTTCAGATGCCAGTAACATAAAGTGCTCAAGAATTTCTTGGTACACTTCAGAATTGACTCTCTTTTGTACACAATACATAGCTACCTGGATCCTCTGTGGTCATACAAGCCCATACCATGACAGAGGTTGCAAATTTCATGCATTCTTTATCAAATGCTTCTTGCTTAAGACACCAAACATGTATTCCTTGATGACCATGGGACACACGAAACATGCTTTCATCGCTAAAAAGTATCTTTTTTCAATCCTCCTGATCCCACAACAGTCTTTGCTTACACCATTGCACTCTAACTGCCTTTTGCTTGGAAGTCGTAAGTCTTCCAAACAAAAATTTCAGTTATTATCTTTCGACAATGATTGTAGCAATTATTTTGAAAAGTCATGTTACTAGAATACTGTCTCAATACTCTACTCACACTTGCTTGAGAACATTTCAATTCCTTAGCTATAAACTGTTAAGTTTGGCCTTCTTTGTGTAGAGACACCATATGAAACTTCTTAGCTTCTGATTTATCACTCATTCAACCCATGCTAAGTAAATGATTAACTGAAATTTTTGTGCAAATGATTCATTACACACGAGTTAGTCCCACAACTACTGAAATATATGCTGAAATTGAGGAGAGCTATTTCTATGCTCTCCTCAAAACCATTCGGAAAAATCTGGAATATTCTAATATTTTTGAACCATGTTAAAAATTATTTTAATTGTGTCAGTGTTTTCAAATAACAGTTTTCTTATAACTTATTGCATTTTTATGTGTTTACATGGTTATATAATCTACAAATTACGTAGATTTAAATTATGCTAATTCATATTTGGTAATAATTATTTTCTGTGCAATAAATTAGAATTGCAAATCATTCAACACATTTTTCTGGATTTTTCTAATTTTTTGATTTGAAGGTTTAGTACTTTAATTATATAACTAAACAAGAAGTTCCAATTAAATTTTTAAATTTTTTTTACTAATTGTAAAAATTTTATTTGCTGTTTTAGCTCCTCCTCCACCAAGAAAAACACGAGCTGAATTAATGAAGGATATTGATGCTGATTATTATGGATACCGTGATGATGATGATGGTATCCTTGTTCCTCTAGAATTGGAGAAAGATAAAGAATCTATAGAAAGTGCCTTAAAAGAGTGGAAAGCTCAGAAGGAAGCTTTACTGTCTGGTGATATAACTGCAAGTGGAGAAAAAGATGAAGTGGATATCTATGCAGTAGCAGATGAGCCTATTGTAGGATATCTTTTCTTTTCTCTCTCTCTCTCTCTTTTTTTTTTTTTATTGAACTATTTGCCATAATATAGCTACAGCCAGTCATGCAACTTTGAAAAGTGATCAGTAATTTACAGAGATACATAAGGCATCTTGTTATTGCACTAACTAAAATCCAAAAAAGCCCATTATATATTCTTTTTATCAGTGCTTTGTTTTTGATTAGAGGTTTCAGTGATGTGACATCTTGCTTTTGAATTTCCTTTCAGAAGTCATGCAGAATAGTTTTAGCATCTCATGTATGTAAGTTAAAATTTCCCTTGTGATACCTGTTGATCAGTGTGCAAGTCATAAATAATGAAGAAAAGGGTCTGGAGGTCTCACTTACAGAAACTATAACTTTTATATATGCACTCTTAAAGCATTCTGGGATTCTGCCTAATAAGTTTTCCACAGAGGATGGGTAAAACCCTTCACTCAAAACTCTCATAACCTTTAACTAAAAATACCAAAAGAAAAAAGACAAATATACAAATTTTCCATTCCTTCTGTTTTAAGTAGTGTATCAAGCTAACTTTTGCCAAAAATTAACTTAATTTTTGGTACTCCAGATGAGGAGATATATTTAGAGCTTAAAAACTAAGAAGTAATAGCATTGAAGCACATCTTGATATGTAGAGATGGTGAACTGGTTGTGACTAGGAATATCGTTCTTGCTTTTGATATACCTATAAACCTCCATCAGTATTAAAAGTCAGATATCCCAACTACTTGGTGAATCTTTATATGGAAGGGACTCCTAATTCAAGAATAGTGGATCTAGTAATACCATCTGAGAATATGTATATAAATAGGGGGGAGTACTTAAGGGTCAAAGCTGCATAACTAAGAGGACACCTCCACATAGCTTTTCAAGGTATGCAGAGAACCGACCAGGGCTTTAGCTGACCAAATTGTGTTTTTATTCTCATAAACCACAATATAAAATGATGGTACAACATGACAAAATTTGATGCTGCTGTGCATTGCCCGAATAAACATGATCTCTGTTTTCTGCAGGAAATCAGGGCAAATAGCGAAAAGTCAGCTACTAGAACAAATCCTGAAATACACCACACCCCCAACTCAACATCACCAGAGTTCAAGATCAGTACTATCATCATAAGATGCCTGAATGGCAAAGAAATGAAGTTAGCTGAGGAATTGGATAAATAACAGATCGACATAATGGGTATGACTGAAACAAAAAAGACAAAAACTGGTGAGATCTTTCTGAGCAATAAATACAAATGTTATATTCAGGTGAGAAAAATAAGGAGTAGCTACAGTATTCAACACTAAATACGAGGCTAATCCTCTTGAATGGTGGGCAATATCAAGTAGAGTGATGCAGGCAAATATCAGAATGGGGAACTAGACAATGAGACTTATTTATGCCTATAGTCCCACAGAAGGTTCTACTAAGGTAGAAATGGGGGGGATTTTTTGAGGCTTTAGAGAAAGCATCTGATACAATGAAAACAGAAAAGTTAGTCCTTCTTGGTGATCTAAATAGCAGAGTAAGAAATGATTGTCAGACATACAAAAATGTTTTGGGAAAATTTGGAGAAAAGAGCAAAGCTAATAATAATAATGGCAAATACCTGTTGGATTTCTGCTCAGGACATGGACTGGCTATTACTAACACCATGTTTCAACATAAAAATGTGCACAAATTCACATGGAGAGAAGATGCAAGGAATAAGAAAAGTCTCATTGACTATGTTATTGTTGTTAGTGATGTTTTCTCTCTGGTGCAGGACACTAGCGTGTACAGAGGATTTGAAATTAGAAGTGATCACCATTTAGTCTTGAGCTGGATAAAATTGAATTTCATATTGAAAAGAAGAACATCTAAGAAAGTTTTAAAGCAAATAAAAGGTGAGCAGCTCTCAGATGTGAACTGTAGACATAATACATAAACGTTATGCAAGAAAAAATGAAAGAGTTTGAGAACAGGAACCAAACCTTGGAGTTCAGTGGCAAATCCTGAAGAAAACATTCATTGATTCAGCCAGAGAGACATGTGGTGAGTTTGTCTGCAAGGTTAGAAAAATCAGAACTCTATGGTGGACTCAGTAAGTTCAAGAGGCAGTGAAGGAAAAGAAGAAAGCATTTTGAAAGCTCCTGGCAAGTAAGCCAGCTTGTGCCTCATAAAGAATACAAAGAAAAATGTAAGAAAGCAAAGCACTGTGTACACCATATCCTGTACACCCCTTCAGGATACATGTCAGGAATTTGATGATGAAAAGGTAATTTAAATTAGAATGGTGAATCACATGAGAGTTTGAAAAAAAAAGTTTGTTGAACTGTAAAGCAAGTGATGGGCTGAGAGGGCAGCTGAAAGTAGTGCCTTAGAATGAAGAACTGCATTGCAAAGGAATTAGCATTGCCTTGGAAGTTGTTGAAAGACATCTGAAGGAATTGATAACAGCATCCAGTCATAAAAAGGAGATCACATAAGAGTTAAATGTTAAATGGATATTCATCCACTGAAAGAAGAATTGCATAAAAGAAAAAATACATAAAATATTGTGGATCCATCATCAGGAGCAGTATAAAAAGATGGTTAAAACAATAATGACCATGGTGAAGAAGGCAAATTGGGTTATGAAAAGAAATTAGTCAAACGGGGAAAAAAGAAATCAAAGAAAATGTTTTGCCATATGGCAAGTAAAAGGGAAAACAGCTATGAAAGAATAACTGTAGTGAATGTGGAAGATAGGAAAATGTCAGATAAATTAGAAATAGCTATTTTGTAAGAGTTGTTAAACAATCTCTTTAATAAGATAAACACCCAGGCAGATCCATTAGCTAAGCTACCCGGATGAAAGGATAGAAGTGGAGATGGTGACGATATTTATCATTAATATAATAGCCTGTATTAGTCTTCTTCCAAAAAACCTAAAAATGTAGGCTACCATCGTTAACAAAGAATTAAAAGATAAAAAAAACGCTAACTGTCCAGGATAAAGTGCATTTAACTTAGAAAGAAACTGCATTAACTTCATTTCAGGATCCAATTCATCTTAGAAGAAGTAAATAAGCATTTAGCTTACATTTTTCAGTTTTTCGAAGAAGACTCATACAGGCCGATGTATCCATGCTGAATCTCACCACCATCCCAACCAAAAGACTAGAACTCTTAAAACAGTACATCATGCCATTCTTTATGTCCTTCAGACGTAAGCATTATAACGAACATGTAATTCTATCTCTTACAGAAAGTATTACAACATGTTAATTCCACTATTTTATCTAAGGGTTTTAAGGATTCTTTCATCAAAAGAGCTTTTAACAGTTATGGTATCTCTTCCTCTTCAAATACAGAAGAAATAACTTTCATTCCTATCCCTTATGTGCAAAGCATTAGTGAATGCATAGCAAAAGTATTAAAACCACTGAATATTTTTGTTGCCTTTTGTCCCATCAGAAAAATCTCCACTGTCATCACTTCTAAGGATAAGTTCCACCTCTCCATTATCCAAGTGTCTACTAGATTCCTTGCTCTTGTAAGTTATCTTTTCTCACAAACAGGAAGATCATCTTTATTCGGCTAGATGAACACAAGTCGTATATTAAATACCATGAGCCTGAACACTCTGGACTTTGCAGAGCATGCTATCAACGCTAAACAGAGTTCATTGGAACAAGACGAGTTCTTCATAAAAGTCATTTCCTCATAGAATGGCTTTATAAAGAAACGTGAAACTATACTTCACTTGAACAGATACGATGGTCTACATCTATCCCCTTAATGAGAGATAGTACGTTTTAAATCAGTTAATCTTTCTTAACTTTATATTGTCTATATATATATATATATTTATTCTGTCATATTGTATCATCATTTAATATTGTGGTTTTAAGTCATTAAGAATACAATTTGGTCACCTAAATCCCAAATTGCCAGCGCCCATCCTCGTTCATTCAGTATCCAGGTAGATATCTAACAGGGTGCATCACAAGGTGAGGATTGGATGTTAGCTCAGAAGCCCTGATTGGTTCTCTGCATTCCTTTAAAAGCTATATGGAGGTCTCCTCTCGTTTATACAGCTTTGAAAACACACCCCCAGCTCGATATCACCAGTTGAAGATTGGTACTATCAACATAAGAAGACTGAATGGCAAAGAAAGGGAGCTAGCTGTGGAATTTCATAAGTACCAGATCTACATAATAGGGATGACTGAAACAAAAAAGACAAAACCTGGTGAGATCTTTCTGGGCAATAAATAAAAAATGTTATATTCAGGCAATGACAATCAAGGAAAAGAAGGGGTACCTATAGTGTTCAACACTAAATACAAGGCTAATCTTCTTGAATGGCAGGCAATTTCAAGTAGAGTGATGTGGGCAAATATGAGAATGGGGAACTAGATAATGAGACTTATTTGTGCCTATGGTCCCACAAAAGGTTCTACTAAAGTAGAAGCAGAAGAATTTTTTGAGGCTTTATAGAAAACAGTTGACACAATGAAAAATGAAAAGTTGGTCCTTGTTGAGGATCTAAAGTAGAGTAAGAAATGATTGTCAGACATACAAAAATGTTTTGGGAAAATTTGGAGAAAAGAGCAAAGCTAATAATAATGGCAAATACTTGTTGGATTTCTGCTTAGGACATGGACTGGTTATTATGCCATGTGAATTTGTGCACATTTTATGTTCCAAACATAAAAATTGTGCACATTTTTATGTTGGAACATAAAAAATGTGCACAAATTCACATGGAGAGAAGATGCAAGGAATAAGAAATGTCTCATTGACTATGTTATTGTTGATAGTGATGTTTTCTCGATGAAAACATCACTATCAACTAGAGTTTACAGAAGATTTGAAATTGGAAGTGATTACCATTTAGTCTTGAGCAGGATAAAATTAAATTTCATATTGAACAGAAGAACATGTAAGAAAGTTTTACAGTGAATAAAAGTTGAGCAGTTCTCAGATATGAACTGTAGACATAATACATAAACATTATTCAAGAAGAAATGAAAGAGATTGAGAACAGGGACCAAACCTTGGAGATTCAGTGGTCAGCTTGTGCTCTTAGAGAATACAGAGAAAAATGTAAGAAAGCTAAACACTTTGTAAAACTAGCTAAACAAAAGTCATGGGAAGACTTTGGCAATGACATAGAAAATAAATATCAAGAAGGTGGGAAGATATTCTGCAGGTTGATGAATAAGCTCAGAAATGGAGGAAAGAGTGCTGTAAAAGGAATTAGAGATGATAAAGGTGATATAAAAACTGGAGAAAAAAGATATCCTTTAAGTATGGAATAATTACTTTGAAAAATTGCCAAATAAAACTAACAGTGATGACAGCAGTGATTAAAAAAAAAAAACACTGACCATGCATGCAATCAGGACACGTATCCATACTTGAAGTAGAAAAAGCCATCAAAAATCTGAAATCTGGAAAGGCAGCTGGAGTAGATGATATTCGACCAGAAATGCTCACTATGGAGGTATAAAAGTCTTACAGTGGCTGCACTGCATAGTTCAGAAGGCTTGAACAGAGGGACGAATTCCAGATGATTGGAGTAGAGCTCTCATAGTACCCATATATAAAAAGAGAAATAAAACTGAATGTGAGAATTACAAAGATATTTCTCTACTGGTTTTTTTCTAGTAAGATTTATGCCAGTATACTTGAGAAACAATTGAGAAGTATTGTGGATGAGAAGCTTGGTGAAGAAGAAGCTGGATTCAGGCCAAATAGAGGCTGTCAGGATCAGATTTTCACTTTACGACAAATAGTTGAGAAAGCTTGGCATATAACAAAGATCTGTATTTAAGTTTTGTAGATCTGGAAAAAGCATATGACAAGGTGCCAAGATAGAAGCTATTCAAAACGCTACTGTTGTATGGTATCAGTGGGACATTATAGCAAGCAATACTTTTCTTTATTTGAGTTGTAAGTCAGTAGTTATAATTAAGGAAGTACAGGAAGGTGGTTTAATGTTAAATCTGGTGTCAGACGAAGATGTACATTATCCCCCTCTGTTATTCATTATCTATAAGGATCACATTAATGAAGGAAAGTGATATTAAACCTGATATCAAAATTGGAGATGTTAATCTCGGCTCTTTTCTTTATGTTCATGATGTTATACTTCTACATTAATCTGCTACAAGTCTGCAAGATTCACTGACTAAATTGAATAACTGTTGTAATAGATTTGGTGTATAAAGGTCAGAAATAACAAGACAAAGACAATGAAAATAGTAGAAACATTGAAAATATCAACTGCATTGTGAATGGAGAACCTATAGAACATGTAAAACATTTCAGCTACTTAGGCACTATTTTTAGTGAAGATGGTAAATTAAATATGGAAATAGACAACAGAATCAACAAAGCTGGTATGGTAGGTAGTCAACTGAATAAATTTATATGGAATAAGAGAGAAATTAGTCAAATTACTAAATTAGCTGTATACAAGACAGTGTTCAAACCAGTTTTAACTTATGGATCTGAGAGCTGGGTCAGAAGTAAAACACTTGACCAAAGACTAGAGACCGCAGATATGAGAGTCCTGAGAAAGATTAGAGGCATGAACAGATGGCATCAACGGCAATATCATGTTAAAAACAAGGATATTGGTAAAGAACTTGATATTGTTGGCATCCAGGAATGTGTTAGCAGAGCTAATCTCAGGAGGAGAGATATGGTCACTTAAACATGGGAGAGGTATGATTAGCAAAACAAGTGTTCTCTGCCAGGTTGGTAGGGAAAAAAAGACCCAGAGAAAGACCAAGATATAGGTGGATTGATAAGGTAAAAACTGCCTTAGAAGATAGAAATATAAGACCTGATAATGTTGAAGCCTTGACAGGTAACAGATTGATTTGGAGGAAAATTGTAGATAGGAAGTTAGTATTGATGTAAATTTTTCATGTAGTACTATCATATCCTGTACACCCCTTGAGGGTAAATGTCAGGAATTTGATGGTGATGATGATTATAATATATTTATTTATTTATTTATTTTAATAAGTTAGGAAATTTACTGACTGTTTTAGTTATCTTACATTAGCTACCTAGGTGGCACTTTTTAGAATTGTCTATTAATGTTTAATTGCCTTTTTGTGATCTTGTACTGATGATGCTTGTGATACTTCGGCAAAAATTCTACACTAATAAAATATTTTACATGAGTTTTCCTTTGGTGTTATAATTTTTTTTAAATATGCCTACTCATGCTATTTTGTGATTGAAACAAATATTTACGAATCATGTTAATAAGGTGCTTAAGTCATCACATCAGATAATTGCATTGTTAAAGAGAGCTCCAACTTATAGGGTAAAGAGGTCATTCTGCTTTACAAGCCTTTGATAAAATCATATCTTGATTACTGTTCTCAGATATGCTTACCTGGGTTTCAGATGAGATTGAGACATTAAAAAGATCCATCAGTGGGTAATTAGTATTATGTCTGGCTTGTGGAATTGCATATGAGGACAGAGTGAGTACTGTTTTTTTTTTTTGTGATGTATCCAGACAGGGAATAGTAATTGTGTTACAATCCGTCTGTTGAGGATTTTTGATTCTGTTGGCATTATAGCCATTATATAAGAAAGTATGGCATGCATGGTTAAGTTAAGCTGTGCTGTCAGGAAGGCCTCATTGAAACAGTGATTGATGGCTCTATTAGAGTTTAATATCATACTTCTGAAGTCAACTACAAATGTAGGGGGTGGGGATACAGTTGTAAGATTTTAATTTGTTAATTACTTCTGACCATATCCAGGCAGTCAGATATCATCAGTCCACTAATGATGTCTGGTTGCCTCAATGTAGTTTTCTAATAATATGATTTGTTTCAATAATGGAATACTGTGATTAGGCATAATGATAATAAATATACAAATGGAGGGAAACTTACGTGAAATGTTTGTCTAAGTGCCATAGGATCATAGAAAGGCAATTAAACAATTACAGACAATTCTAAAAAGTGCTACATTAGTAGGATGTAAGATGACTAAAACAGTCAATAATTTCATAACTTAAAAAAAAAAGTGTGTGTAAAGTTAGGAAAGATTAGCAGAGTTAAGTACTGTCTCTCACAGAGGGAATAGATGTGGAGACCCATCAGATCTGTTTAAGTTAGGTAATGAATAATGTTTCACATGTTTATTTGTAAGGATGTTCTATGAGGAAATGACTTTTATGAAGGACTATTGTCTTATTCCAGTAAACTATGTTTAGTGCAGATATCATGCTTAGCAAGTCCCAACCATTCAGGCTAATGACATTTAATATAAGACTTGTGACCTTCTGGACAAATACAAGCAGATCTTCCTGCTTGTATTCGTCTTACGCTTGTCTTGCATTCGTATTTATCCAAAATAAGATAAGCTGCAAGAGCTAAAAATCTGGTAGATGCTTGAAAACCAAGAGGTGGAAGCTTTCTCTTAGTAGAAGCAAGAAAGGTGACAATTTTTCTGACAGGGTGTAAGGCAACAAAATATTCAGTGGTTTTAAAACTTTCACTATGAATTCAGAAATATATCAATATATGATATGAATGCGAGTTATTTCTTCTGCATGGGAAGAGGCAGAGAGAAAAGTTTTTTGATGAAAGAATCCTTAAAACCATTATATAAAAAGGTGAATTTAATATGTTGTAATTCTTTCTGGAAAGAATTACAACAAAAGTAAAAGTTCCTCTGAATAACATAAGAATAAGCATGGTATGTTAAGTTCTTAATAATTCCATCCTTTTGACTAGGATGGTGGTGAGACATGAATATAATTTCCTGCATGAGTCTTGTTCTGAAAAATTAAAAATTGTAAGCTCCCATCTGGTGGACAAAAATTAGAAAATCTTAAATGGTTACTTGGTTGTTTATTTCTTCTTCAAGGGTGAATTAGATCCTGGAATGAAGTGCATTTTATTTGGAAAGAAACTGCTGTAACTCAGAGGAAGAGCCATTCCAAATTGCAAAAATATCCACATATCTGTTCCTTTGATTTATTGATGTGATTTGTTTTTGAATGAGAAATAATTAGAATGTGTAACAAAATGAAATAATTTAACAATATCTGATGGAAATTCTTCCTCAAGTAATTCAATGGTGTCCGATAAAGGAATGTTAGTAAAAGAGGGTCATAATGTTGGAAGCATCCAGATGAAGATCACAAATTTTATTTTTAAAATCCAAAGTGTTTTTTATATAAGTAGAAAATCTAGTAGAAGTAGCAAGAAAATTGAATAAGTATTTAGATATCTTATAAGCATGACATCCTATACACTCAACAACAGATCTTAATGGATTATCTGGTTTATGAAATTTCAGAAGAATGTATAATCCAGGTGGGTGATCAAAGAAGGTTTTAAGCTTTTTCTTTTGTTCTTCATCCTGACTAGAAACATTATTGATATGGGCACCTAATTATAGTTGCCTATAAGTAGAATAGTCTCGAAGTAATAAAGAGATTTTCCTTGTCGGCTTAAGTAATAATTAAATTATTGTTATTCTTCCAGGACTTCAGCACTTTAAATTCAGAAAAAGAAAGATTAGGATGAGGAAGCTTAGCACTAAGTTTCTCCAAATAAGAGAACAGTCAGGACTTGCTGAGCATGCTATCTGCACTAAACATAATTTATTGGAATAAGAAGAGAGTCCTTCATAAAGGTCATTTCCTCATAGAACATTGTTATAAAGAAATGTGTGAAACTTGACTTCATTGTCCTAACTTAAACAGTTCCAGTGGTCTTTGTGGAAGATACTACTTTTTAAATCTGCTAATCTTTCCTAACTTTATATATATACTTTTTTTTTAGTTAGGAAATTGACTATTTTAGGCATTTTACATCCTACTAAGGTAGCACTTTTTAGAATTGTCTAATTGTTTAATCGCCTTTCTATATATAATCCTACACTGAAGTAGCCTATGATACTTTGGCAAAACGTTTACAATAAGTAAGCTGTTTATATGAGTTTTTCTCTGTTTTTATATTTATCATCAGTAATATGATTATGGAATTGTTTTTACAAAAGTTTAAATTGAGCATGATTGGTCAGTCATCTTTTTAAAATCTTTACCATTAAGGATAATAGTAGTAGTATTCTTGATAGTAGTGTAATAAGTTGCAGTGAATAAATATTTTCTTAATTGTGAAAGATTCCTTCACTTTCTTGTGATCCTCTTGGAGTATATATTTTAAGGGTCTTTGCAGAAAAATTCCCTATTCATTGAATTCCTGACTCACTCGACCTGTCTTCATTTATCTTTTATACTTACTGGATATCTCTTCTCCTTGCGCATTTTTTTGGCTAGATTTTTTTCAGTTGTAATTATTCTCAAGACAGCTTTGCTTTTTAGTTTTATGTATCTCATGAAGGTAAAGTATAACTAAGGAGATTAATTATGTCTCATCTGAAATGTATCACAAATGGAGAATAGTAACTTCTCCTGATACTACTGTATTATAATTGTGACTAAATGTACCAAGGACGTCTTTTAACTTGAAAAGAGGAGAGCTAATTTAATGAAAGTTAATTAATCGTGTTTGTGAAATAAATTGTATTTAAAACATATATAGCAATACCTCACATAATGCAGACTTGACTATACTGCTGTTTATAATTAATATTATTATTACGTGATCCCTCCAGGGAGTCCAAAGACTCATCGAGGGAGGGCACCTACTCTACAACTCTCTGTCTCCACCACTTAATCCATCAACTACAACGAACTGCAACTACCACCATCATCTACGCTAACATCATCTACCACCCACCACTAGTATTTTCACAGACAATCACGAACATCCATGCCTAGAGCATATACACTAACCACTCTGGCGATATAAAAATTAATATAAAAATATAAATTGCATTATAATTTCATCAGAAAGGCAGCTGTATTGATTATTTTTTACATTAATATAAAGTTAAGGCGGAATGTATTTCCAAGTATTACAAAAAAAAAAAAAATCCTTAAATGTTCATTTTTTGAAATCACAGAAAGTTCTCAGACATTGTTGTTCATATTTATCACATTAAAATAGCTAGCCACAGTATGGGATTACAGCAGCAAAGATGTGGTCACTTCACGAGTGAGAAATGGAAAGGAGTTGAAGGACCTAAGAAATGCAAATGGTTAACAGTAGAATGAAAATTTATCATTATAAATATCATGAAGATATATATAATGTGCATAAATTGATCGTTACATCAAATGATGCCTCTTGAGAATCTGTCTGATTTTTTCTACCAATACATAAATTGTCTGTTTGGAATGCATTTTATAAAACTTTCCCCTTCTCCATATATTAATGTTCTACTCGGTGTGGTTTTAGTTAGTTCTAAATATTTTTGGCACCAATTAACTGTCCTATTTGAAGTATTGCTGTATATTTAGAAATGTCAGTGTACTATCATCAGACATGTATGTCACTAAAAGTCTATTACAGTATATAAAATATAATATCAGAAAATTTATATATTAATTTACAATTTATTGTTCATGTTTTTATTTATTTTCTTCAGAGTGATGAAGAGGACAGTATATCAAAGACAGAAACAGATGAAGATGGTCAGCTAAGATTCATTGCACATGTTCCAGTTCCCTCACAAAAAGAGGTTATCTTGTTCACTATGATTCATTATTAAGTTATTTTGCTCACATTTACAATATTTTGTAAAAGATGCCTCCACTTTCCTCAGAGTCTCTTAGAATATACATTTAAAGGGACTTGGCAGAAAAATTCCCTGTTCGTTGAATTCCTGACTTACTGACTTGTCTTCATTTATCTCTTATAATTACTAGATAGCTCTTCTCTTTATATATTCCTTTAAAATTAATTGCTTGACATAAAATTTATTAACATATTATTAATTGGTTTGTGTCAAATCATACCATTAGGCCTCTTCCTTCCCAATTTTCTTTCCTTCCTTCCCTTTTATGAGATAGTTTCATGGTAAATGATTATATAAATTTTTCCTTTCAGCTTTATGCCATTATTGATACAATCATATTATATTGCATTAGCTTTGATACATGATATATATTGCATTAGCTTTGATATCATTATTGATACATTGCATTAGCTTACTGTGCACTCTGCACAGTAAGCTAATGCAATGAAGTAATGCCCTAGGAATCTGAGCATGTCAGTTCTGTGTTGTATTGTCAAGTTCCGATACAAAGTACTATGTGTATGAACTTTCTATTCTTGAGTCACTATTGGTATAGTTGTGAGGTATCATCATCATCAAATTCCTGCCATGTACCCTCAAGGGGTGTACAGGATATGATAGTACTACATGAAAAAAATTACATCATTACTAACTTCCTATCTATAATTTTCCTCCAAATCAGTCTGTTACTTGTCAAGACTCCAACATTATCAGATCTTATATTTCTATCGTCTGAGACACTTTGTACCATATCAATCCACCTATATCTTGGTCTTCCTCTGGGTTGTTTTCCTGCCAACCTGACAGAGAACGCTTGTTTTGCTAATCTTTCTTCGTCCATTCTGTTTAAGTGACCATACCACCTGAGATTAGCTCTGCTAATGCATTCCTGAATGCTGACAATGTCAAGTTCTTTCCTAATATCTTCGTTTTTAATATGATATTGCCATTGATGCCATCTGTTCATGCCTCTAATCTTTCTCAGGACTCTCATATCTGCAGTCTCTAGTCTTTGGTCAAGTGTTTTACTTCTGACCCAGCTCTCAGATCCATAAGTTAAAACTGGTTTGAACACTGTCTTGTATACAGCTAATTTAGTGTTCCGAATAATTTCTCTCTTATTCCATATGAATTTATTCAATTGACTTCCTACCATACCAGCTTTGTTGATTCTGTTGTCTATTTCTATATTTAATTTACCATCTTCACTAAAAATCGTGCCTAAGTAGTTGAAATGTTTTACTTGTTCCACAGGTTCTCCATTCACAACACAGTTGACATTTTCAATGATTCTGCCTATTTTCATTGTCTTTGTCTTTTTATTGCTGACCTTCATACCATGTCTATTACAACAGCTATTCAATTTAGTCAGAGAATCTTGCAGACCTGTAGCTGATTTATTTAGAAGTATAACATCATCTGCATAAAGCAGAGAGCTGACATTAACATCCTCCAATTTTGATATCATGTTTAACACCACTTTCCTTCATAATGTGATCCATATAGATAATGAATAACAGAGGGGATAATGTACATCCTTGTCTTACACCAGATTTAACATTAAACCATCTTCCTGTACTTCCTTCAATTCTAACTGCTGATTTGCAACCCAAATAAAGACTAAGTATTGCTTGATATAATGCCCATTGACATCATATAACTGTAGCGTATTGAATAGCTTCTCTCTTGGCACCTTGTCATATGCCTTTTCCAAATCGACAAAAGTTAAATACAGATCTCTGTTATATTGCCATGCTTTCTCTACTATTTGTCGTAAAGATCTGATCCTGACAGCCTCTATTTGGCCTGAATCCAGCTTGTTCTTCACGAAGCTTTTCTTCCACAATTCTTCTCAACCGTTTTTCAAGTATACTGGCATAAATCTTGCCAGGAACACTCAGTAGGGAAATACCTCTGTAATTCTCACATTCAGTTTTATTTCCCTTTTTATATATGGGTACTATGAGAGCTCTACTCCAATCATCAGGAATTCGTCCCTCTGTCCAGGCTTTCTGAACTATGCAGTGCAGCCACTGTAAGACTCTTATACCACCATACTTCAGCATTTCTGGTCGAATACCATCTACTCCTGCTGCCTTTCCACATTTCAAGCCTTTGATGGCTTTTTCTAATTCAAGCATGGATATGTATTCCTGACTGCATGCCTGGTCAATGTTTTTTACCACTGTGCTGTCATCACTGCTTGATTCATTTAGCAGTTTTTCAAAGTATTTACTCCATACTTCAAGGATATCCTTTTCTCCCGTTTTCATGTCACCTTAATCATCTCTAACTCCTTTTACAGCACTCTTTCATCCATTCCTAAGCTTCTTCAACAACCTCCAAAATATTTTGCCACCTTCCTGATATTTATTTTCTATATTCTTGCCAAAGTCCTCCCATGACTTTTGTTTAGCTAGTTTTACACACTGTTTAGCATTCTTGCATTTGTCTTTGTATTCTCTAAGAGCACAAGCTGACTTATTTGACAGAAACTTTTGATATGCTTTCTTCTTTTCCTTCACTGCCTCTTTAATTTCCTGTGTCCACCAGGGAGTTCTGATTTTTTTATCCTTGCAGACAACCTCACCACATGCCTCTCTGGCAGAATCAATCAATGTTTTCTTCAGAGTTTGCCACTGAATCTCCAAGGTTTGATTCCTGTTCTCAAACTGTTTCATTTTTTCTTCAATAATCTTTGTGTATTTTAGTCTACTGTTCACATCTGAGAGCTGCTCAACTTTTATTCGCTTTAAAACTTTCTTACATGTTATTCTTTTCAATATGAAATTCAATTTTATCCTGCTCAAGACTAAATAGCGATCACTTCCAATTTCAAATCCTCTGTACACTCTGGTGTCCTGCACCAGGGAGAAAACATCACTATCAACAATAACATAGTCATTGAGACTTTTCTTATTCCTTGCCTCTTCTATCCATGTGAATTTGTGCACATTTTTATGTTGGAACATAGTGTTAGTAATAACCAGTCCATGTCCTGAGCAGAAATCCAATAGATATTTGCCATTATTATTAGCTTTGCTCTTTTCTCCAAATTTTCCCAAAATATTTTTGTATGTCTCACAATCACTTCCTACTCTGCTATTTAGATCCCCAACAAGGACCAACTTTTCCTTTTTTATTGTGTCAGTTGCTTTTTCTAAAGCATCGAAAAATTCCTCCACTTCTACTTTAGTAGAACCTTCTGTGAGACCATCGGCACAAATTAGTGTCATTGTCCAGTTTCCCATTCTCATATTTGCCCACATTACTCTACTTGAGACTGACTGCCATTCAAGAAGATTAGCCTCATATTTTGTGTTGAATACTATGGCTACTCCTTCTTTTCCTTGATTGTCATTGCCTGAATATAACATTTTGTATTTATTGCCCAGAAAGATCTCACCATGTTTTGTCTTTTTTGTTTCAGTCACCCCTATTATGTCGATCTGGTACCTATCTAATTCCTCCGCTAGCTCGATTTCTTTGCCATTCAGGCTTCTTATGTTGATAGTACCGATCTTTAACTCTGGTGATGTTGAGTTGGGGTTTGTTTTCAGTTTCGTTCCAGTAGCTGACTTTTTGCTGTTCGCCCTGGTTCCCTGGCGAAAACAATGGGGACCTCGTTTAACCGGGCGACGCCCCAGCCGGCATGAAATTTTGTCATTTCATACCATCATTTTTTATTTTGGTTTAACCAATAAGAATACAATTTGGTCGGCTAAATCCCAAATTGCCAGCCCATCCTCATTCGTTCAGTATCCAAGTAGATACCCAACAGGGTGCACCACAAGAAGGTGAGGATTGGTCATTAGGTCAGAAGCCCTGGTCGGTTCTCCGCATTCCTTTAAAGACTTTGTGGAGGTCTCCTCTCAGTTATACAGCTTTGACCCTTAAGCACCCCTGTGAGGTATCATTGAATCAAAAATTTGATTCTTGAGATATATTTGCAAGTCTTCTTTTCATACCTCACTTATTATGCACTTGTGTAATGAGTGGATAGATTTGGATGTAGACCAGATTTATTGACTACATCTGAATGATGAGCTATTGTTCATCTTTTTAGAAATTAAACACTTAATTTGTACGTTACTTATAGATCATCTCTGTAGAGTTTGTGGAAATGCTTGGAATAGTTTAAATTAGTTAAATTGATCATAAGTTATTATGACTTGTAATAGTTATATCATATTTGTTTTGTTTATATTATCTGGTATATCATCCATTTCCTATGATCATCATTGTCGTGTAAGAGTGAATTTTTGGAGAGCAGTAATGGTAAATGATTAGAACGGGTTACCAGAGTTTAATAACTAATAAATATTAACTTGGGTTCTCTCTCTCTCTTTTCATGCTTTCATAGTATTATTATTACACAGACATCTCCCTGGAGTCTTGATCATCATGAGGTGCCCACACTGAGCATTACTGGCACAATAATTATCGTACTTCTTAAAGTTGTTCGGTAATAAAATGCACTCATGACCAACTCTGGTAACCTATTCTAATCATTTACCATTAGTGCTCTTCAAAAATTCACTCTTACCCAGGATAATGATGATCATCATCAGTTTCCTGATATGAACCCTCAAGGGATGTATAGGATACTACGACAATATTACCCAATTAACTTTCCATTATTACTAATCTCCTGTCAACAATTTTCCTCGAAATTAGTTTATCACTTGTTTCCACTTCAGTATTGACAAATCTTATACTTCTAACTGCACCCTCTGAGTCTTTTCTTGCCATCTTGGCATTGAACACCTGTTTTGATAATTTTCCTCTCCTGTTCTGTTTAAGTAACCATACCACCTTAGATTAGCTCTGCTGTAACATCCATGAAAAATGCCAAGTTCTTTCTTTATCTTCCTTTTCAGTTGCATCTGCAGCAGCATCAGATCATATCTGCACACACTCATACTTTTTCTCAGAATTCTCATATCATATCTATGCATAAGGAGGCACTATCTTGTATACTGCTAGTGTAATTTTTGGCTAAGTTCTCTTTTATTCCATAAAAAATTATTTAACTGGCTCCCTAACATACCATCTTTGCTTATTCATTGTCTATTTCTATATTTAATTTTCCATTCATACATTGTAAAGTTTCTTTAGCATCTACTCTATTAAACCCCTTCAACTCTCAGCCTAACCTCATAGGAGCACTCTACTAACCAGTCACTGTTATTGTTGCTCTCCTCTGAATTTCCTCTTCCACTTCTGCATACAAAGAAACCCAGGCAACTATATTTGTATACAATAGTCTAGATGTGGTGACATCAATGCCTTATAAAGTGGGATAATAATTTCCTTATCCCTTGTCTGTATGTTTCTTAAAACCCAAGCGATCCTTGAAGTATTTTATCTAGTTCTGCAGTATGTCCTCTGAACTTCAACTCTGTCAGTTGTGCAGAAAAATGAAATAGTTTAGTGACCCTGTGGGGTTTTAATTTGATGAAAGGACATGTAATGTTGATAGATTATACTTCAATGAATTCAGAGTTAGGTGCTAGAGAGAGAGAGAGAGAGAGAGAGGACTTTGTTCACTGAGAGCAGGAGTGGAAGGAGGGCAAAATAATTCCTTTGCATAAGGAGGCTCTAAGGTGGCAGTAGCATATTATAGACCAATACTAATCAGTGTCTCAGGAGTGGCGGTGGTAAAAATAGTGAAAAAAGTCAGTCAGAAAATCCAGGAATAAGTGTATGAGAATTTGATATGCTTTGAGGAGCAGCATGGCTTTGTGAAGAATTGCTCATGCCTTAGTAATTTTCTAACTTTTTATAATAGAGTGATAGCTGAGTTGAATGGTCACTCTTTTCTTGGTTGAAAAGGAATGGCTACACAAAGATACTGCTGGATTTTGTGAAAACATTTGACAGGATACCACATGAAATTTTGTTATGCAAATTGAAACAGTTGGGGTTGGATGTGAAACTGATGATGTGGATACAAGAGGGGGGGGGGTGATGGACGGACACCAAAAAGTATGACCGAGCAGAATCCAGGAGAAAGCGAGTGACTAGTAATGTGCTGCAGGGCTCTGTGCTTTGGACCACTGCTGTTTAATATGTATGTAAATGATATAGGAAATTTTTTGAAGGAAAATATTCAGTTGTTTGCTGATGATGCCAAATTGTTTAGTATAATAGTTAATCAAGATGATTGAGAGCACTTTCAGGATGATTTAAATAGGCTGATAGTATGGGGAAATGATAATTGGTATCAGTTTAATTTTGATAAATGTAAAGTTATGCATTTTCGGATAAAAATTGCAAGCTGTGTGCCACATTTCTGTTACTGTACTCCAGGAAACTGATGAAAAACTAGGGATTTGGGGTATGATATTAGATAGAGCATTGAAGGTTAGAGGGGATATTGCTAAGGTGGCTATGATAGCTAAATAGGCTACTTGGTTATTGAAGAATGAACATATTTTTTCTGCTAATAAGCAGAAAAAAGAAATTTATCATTCCTCTTTATAAGGTCTTGATACATCCACATCTGGATTACTGTGCTCAGGTCTGGTCTCACCTGGGTTTCTTGGGGATGAGAAAGTAGTGGAAAGGATAAAGAAATGAGTGACCCAGATGGTGGGTCTGTGGAATGCTCCCTATGAGGATAGACTGAGGGTTTTGGGGTTACAAAAGTTGGTTAGTAGGTGAAAGGGGGGGGGAGATAGAAACATTTATGGTTTTATATGATGAATGCAGAGGAAATTATTTCAGCATTTGGCTAGAGGGCAGTACAAGTCGTTCTTGGAGGTTGTATAAGAGTGTGGTTAGCAAGAGTATGTGTACTGGATTTTTTGCTTGGAGCTTGGCAAATGGATGGAATAAGTTTCCTGAGTCATTTATCAGTGAGTTGTCTGTCACTGGGTTCAAAGATAGGTATGATAGATATTATGTGGACAGTTTGGGTCGCCCATGATGAATCCTTAGACTCTGTGGATGTGTCCATGCAGTAATAATAACAGTAATGTATGTAATGCATAGCGTGCAGTTTTTTCATCCAAAAGTGCTAAACTTTACACTTTGATACATTGAATTGGCAGCCATTATTACTTGCTTAAACTGCCATTCTATTTAGATAATTTCCTCTGCATTTATCTGTCATTCTGGTGTTAACTGTTGCTCTCCCCCCTGTTCAGTATCATCAACTAACAATTGTATATTCTCCTTTCGCTTGTTCCAGTATCACTGATGTGCAAATTGAACAGTTGCTGAAGCTCAGGTACACACCACTGTGGTACACTACTGATCACATGCCTTCTTATTTTTGCCATATACTATTCTCTGAATGTGAGTAAATTATAAGACAAGACCTTCCCTTTACAAAACAGTGTTCCTCCAGAGTCATATTCCCATCTATCTGATCCTGAATTTCCTTAACCAACTTTTTTTTTTAATAAATTAACCACAATTCTCAACATACTAATTGATATTTAATTTTCTACCTTCACCTTAGACCTTTATATGTGTAGTTTTTTTTTTTTCTATGTATGCAATGCTGCAGGTGCAATTCATTTTGTATCCACTTGATTTATCCAGAAGGCATCCTTGGAGATGATTATATGTATTCTTATATTCATATAGGAATATGGTGGATAGTTTATAAGAGGTATTGATATAACTTTCCCAGTGATTTGCTCGATTCACTCTGAGTATTCTGGAATATGATCTTGCTGTTTCTTTTTTTTTTTTTTGTGGTCAAAATTATTTTTTATGCTTTCTCTATTAAACATTTTTTTCTGTAATTTTTAATTTGGCATCATCCTGACATATACCCTCAGGGTGTGTACAAGATCATATGATAGTAATACATAAACAGTTACATCATTACTAACCTCCTATCAACAATTTTCCTCCAGATTAGCCTGTTATCTGTGAACATTCCAATATTAGATTTTATATTTCTGTCTTCTAAGGTACTTTTTACTGTACCAATCCTACATCTGGGTCTTTTTCCTGCTTAAAATCTGTTTAAATGGCCATGTCACCTGAGATTAACTCTGCTAACACATTCCTGAATGCTAACAATGTCAAGTTCTTTCCTAATATCTTCATTTTTAATATGATTCTGCCATCTGTTCAGTTCCCTTATCTTTCTCAGGACTCTCATATTTGTGGTCTTCAGTCTTTGATCAAGAGTTTTATTTCTAACCCAGCTGTCAGATCCATAAGTTAAATTTAGTTTAAACACTGTCTTGTATATAGCTAGTTTAATGTTTTGATTAATTTCTCTCTTATTCCATATACATTTATTCAGCTGACTTCATACCAACTTAGTTGATTCTGCTGTCTATTTTCAAGTTTAATTTGCCATCTTCATTAAAAATTGTGCTTAAATATACGAAATATTTTATTTGTTCTGTACGTTCTCCATTCAGGATGCAGTTGAGGTTTTCAGTGTTTCTGCCTATTTTCATACCAAATTTATTACAACAGTCATTCAATGTAGTCAGGGAATGCAGAGTTGCACTGAATTTATTAAGAAGTATAACATCATCTGCATAAAGTAAAGAGCTAAAATTAACATTGCCAATTTTGATATCACATAATGCAATCTATATAGACAATGGAGATGATGTGCATCCTTATTGCAGACCTGATTTAACATCAGACCATCTTCCTGTACTTCCTTCAATTCTGACTGCTGACTTAGTCTTAAATAAAGACTATGTATTGCTTGATATAATGTCCTATTTACACCATATAACTGTAGTGTTTTGAACAGCTTTCCTCTTGGCACCTTGTCATTATGCCTTATCCAGATCTACAAAACTTGTTATATTCCCATGATTTCTCAACTATTTTGTCAAAGAGAAAATCTGATCTGGACAACTTCTGTTTGGTCTGAACTCAGCTTGTTCTTCTCCACCACAATTTTTCTTAGCTGTTTCTCAAGTTTACTTGCATAAATCATACCAAGAACACTCAGTAGGGAAATTCCTCTGTAATTCTCACATTCAGCTTTTCCCTTTTTTATAGATGGGTACAATGATTGTCTATTCCAATCATTTGGAATTTGACTCTGATCAGGCCTTCTGAATTATGTAGTGTAACCTGTAAAACTTTTATACCTCCATATTTTAGCATTTCTGGTTGAATATTATCTACTCCAGTTGCTTTTCCACATTTCAGGTTTGTGATAGCTTTTACTACTTCAAGTACAGATATATATATATATATATATATATATATATATATTCCAGATGGCATTCCTTTTGAGTGCCTTCTACCACCATGCTGTCATTGCTTGTTTCATTTAGCAATCTTTGAAAGTAATTACTCCATACAACAAGAATATCTTGATTCTCGGTTTTCATGTTCCCTTTAATCATCTCTAATTCCTTTCACAGTACTCTTTCCTCCATTTCAGATCTTTAACTTTTAATAGCCTCCAGAATATTTTACCACCTTCCTGATATTTGTTTTCATTGTTCTTACCAAAGTCTTCCTATGACTTTTGTTTAGCTAATTTAACAGAATGCTTTGCTTTCTTACATTTTTCTCTGTATTCCCTAAGAGCACAAGGTGACTTGACAGGAACTTTTGATGTGCTTTCTTCTTTTTCTTGACTGCCTCTTTAACTTCTTGAATTCACCATGGAGTTCTAATTTTTCTGTCTTTGCAGATTATTTCACCAATTGCCTCTCTGGCTGAATCAGTTAAAGTTTTCTTTGGGATTTGCCACTGAATCTATTTTCAAACTCTTATTTTTTCTTGAATAATGTTTGTGTATAAGTCTACAGTTTACATCTGATAGCTGTTAACTTTGATTCATTGCAAATGAATCAGAACATAAAACTTTCTTACACACCCTTCTTTTAAATATGAAGTTCAATTTTATTCTTCTCAGCACTAAATGGTGATCATTTCCTATTTCAAATCCTCTGTATACTCTTGTGTCGTGAACCAGTAGGTAAACATCACTCTCAACAATAACATAGTCAATGAGACTTTTCTTATTCCTTGCATCTTCTCTCCATGTGAATTTATGCACATTTTATGTTGGAACATGGTATTAGTAATAACTAGTCCTTGTCCTGAGCAGAAATCTAGCATGTAGTTACCATTATTATTAGCTTGGCTCTTTTCCCAAATCCTTATGTCTGGTAATCATTTCTTACTCTGCTGTTTAGATCTCTTACAGGGACCAACTTTTCCATTTTCATTGTGTAAGCTACCTTCTCTAATGCCTCAAAAAATTCATCTGCTACTTCCTTATTAGAATTTTCTGTGGGACTATAAGTACAACTAAGTCTCATTATCCAGTTCCTGCATCCTGATATTAGCCCACATCATTCTACTTGATATTTTCTGCCATTCAAGAAGATTAATCTCATATTTAGTGTTTAATATTATGCTACTCCTTCTTTTTCCTGATTGTTATTGCCTGAATATAACATTTTGTATCTATTGCTTAGAAAGATGTCACTTATTTTCGTCTTCTTTGTTTCAGTCATATCTATTATATCAATCTGGTACTTATCCAATTCTTCTGCTGGTTCTATTTCTTTTCCATTGAATTTTTATGTTGATGGGACCAATCATGAGCTCTGCTGATGTTGAGTTGGGTGGTGTTCTGGGATTAGCCCCGGTTTGGATAACTCGTTTGCAGAGTATATAAGTTCTTTTCGCTATACACTTTGGCATTAGGTCTAGCTACTCACTGATGAAGCCTCAAAAAAGGCTGAAACCGGTCTGGGTAGTGACCTCTCTCCATAATGTAATAACAGCATACATTTCCTAGGAAATGTGTTTTTACATTATGGAAAATACCTAAGAATAGCAATCTGAACTTCCCCCACCTTTGCAACGAGTCGTCCGGTATTGTACTACGTACTAGGATCACTTGCATTTGCTAACGCTAGTGTCACCGATACTTTATAGTTTACTATATTCGGCAAGAAACTCTCTGATTCCAATCTAAGAGTTTCTTATTCGGTTTTAAAACTATGTGGGATTTAATATCCCCTTAATTTAAGTAATGTTTTCATTGCCGAAATGAAGCTTATTAGCTCTTTATACTCTTAAGTAACAGGGACCTTGTTTAACTGGGCAGCGCTCCAGCTGGCATGAAGTTTTGTCATCATTTTGAATTGTGGTTTAAACTAATAAGAGTATAATTTAGTCGGCAAAATTCCAAATTGCCAACCTATCCTCATTTGTCCTTATACAAATAGATACCTAACAGGCTGCACCATGAGAAGCTGGAGATTGGACATGAGACATCAAGCCCCAGTCAGCTCTCCACATTCCTTAATAAAAGCTGCATGGAGTCTCCTCCCAATTATATAACTTTGTTTCTTAAGCATCCCATTCGAGTATTCTGCAAATTATATTTAATGCCAGATAATCTCTGTATATGGAATGAAATATACATTGCACAAATAGAGACATGTTATCATTATTAATTCTGAAAGATTACACTAAAAATTTCAGCAACACAACATTGCTGTAAAGGCTACCATTCAAGGTAACAAACATATGAAATGTGAAGATCTTAAACATCAAGGATGTTTAAGATCTTCACATTTGGTATGAAATCGGTTATATATCATTGTCATTTGTTTCTATTACAGCAATGTGAAATCATGGGTTCATAGATAAGTGTGGAAGTTATATTGTTAATACAGTAGACTCTCGACTATCCGGCCTATTGTGGCGGAAGGGCAGGCCAGAGTTCTAGGCCTACCTTTTCACACAAATGTGAAAAGGTAGACCTAAGATGAAAGAATCAAAACTTACAGTTTTTAGTTTTTGAAAAAGTCCTTGATAAATGACTGCTTCACCCTTTTAGCCCTCTTCTGCGATGCAATGTCCCTCCACTTATGCAAGCAGATGATATCAGCTGGCTTCGCTTCCTCCTGCTCACTAATGTACTGCAGCACTGCCTCAATCGTCTTGAACCCTTCCGAATGTGGGATGAGATTTTTTCCTGTCATCTAAGGATGTCTTCTCCTCCTCCTCTTCTTCTTCCCCCTGTGTCACCATTTCCACAATATCGTTGTCAGTTATTTCATCAACTTCGTCGTTTGATATCCATTCTGTAATGTCCTCTGCATTGACATCGTTACAGCTTGGTACATTTTTGAGCAATGAAAGAAGGTTATCGTTTTCATCTTCCACTTCGGTTTTACACACTGGTTCAAGGTTGAAATGTCCACCTTCATGGTCCAAAAGAATTTTCCAATACTTTACAAGTGATGTGTTTCGAATCTCTTCCCATGCTTCAGCCAACCACCTTATGACATCTAGCAAGTCAATCTTTTTCAGAGTGGTTACGCAGTCTTCATTATTATCAATCGCTGATATCAACAAACTGAGAAGACGGCGGCGATGCTTTTTCTTTAGCATTTCAAGGATGCCCTGGTCTATCAGCTGACAAACAGCAGTCACATTGGGTGGTAAAAATAAAGCTTTGATGTCTCCATCTGTGAGTTCGTCGTTGGCAGGATGCAAAGGTGCATTGTCAAGAAGTAGCACACTTTTCTGGGCAAATTGTTGTCTTTCAAATGTTTTTCTACAGTCAGTACGAATTCATTTTAGAACCAGGTTTTAAAGATTTCTGAATTCATCCATGCTTTCTTTTGATGTGTGTAATATAGGGGTAGTGATTCCTGATTTTTCAGTTTTTTAAAAGCTCTAGGTTTCTTTGATTTTCCTATTAACGTAAGCCTAAGCTTGTGGTTGCCGGTTGCATTACTGCAAGCCAAGATGGTGACTCGTTCCTTGCTTTTCTTGTATCCTGGTGCAGCGGCTTCTTTTTTTGATCTAAGCGTTTTTGTAGGGAGCATCTTATAATTTAAACCGGTCTCATCGCAGTTGTACAACTGCTCCCCAGAAATTCCCTCCTTTTCAATAATCTTAAAAAGATAGTCTTTGAACAAAGTTACAGCCACTTTATCAGCGGATAAAGCCTCCCCACTTATGGTAATCTGGCAAATACTGAATCGTTTTTTCCACATCTAACCATCCATCACTGGCATTAAATTCTGAATCTTCTCATTCTACATGTATTTGTCGCTTAAATTGTAATGCTTTTTCCTGCAATATTGGCCCAGTAACAGGCAAGCCTTTTCCTCTTAAGTTTTCATGCCACAAAAATAAAGCTTCCTCAACATCTTTATGCTTACCTTTCAGCATCATTTTTCTTACTTTCATTCCACTTCCACTAGCTTGGGCAGCACACCACTTTTCAATTTCTGCTCGATTTTTCTTCCAGTCTCCAACTGTACTTTTCCCGACTCCTACCTCCGAAGCAATAGTTTTTGCCGTTACCCCAGAGTCTAGTCGCTTTATAGCACGTAGTTTCTCCTTCATAGTCACTACAACCTTTTTTTATCACCTATTTTGTAATCTTTAATAAAAAAAAAACGAAGCACACCAAACAACAATTTACTAACGTAACCAGGAACAGTGGCAAACATATTCCGCACTTGTGGACATCCGATACACAACTGATGAAGCGGGGAAATCTGCACTTTGCATGTCTCAACTTGTATTATGCACATGGCACGTAGGAGGATTGTAGCAGACGCCTGCTTGCAGCTGCTTAGCAAAGTAAATTACAGTACATATTCCTCATTTTATCACGGAGAATTACTGTATTATTATAATTCTCCATGATAAAATCCAGGCTCCGGATAGTATGGAGGCTGGATGGTTGAGAGTCTACTGTAATTTAAGAATTCCTCATACATTTTTATATTCTTACATGTTCATATCAGTGATGTGTGTCAATTATAAAAAATATTGGCAAAAGCATTTTGTTTTATCCTTAAATATAATTAAAATTCTTGTATTGAGGTGAAATAATTCAAAATGAATAATACTACTTTTCTGACATCTACATATTATGTTTTGAATATTAGGTCTAAAAATGTAATATATTATAGGTAGAGAAAGCATTGGTACAAAGAAAAAAAGATGAACTACTGAGGATGTATACAAGTGATTCACTTCAGCAAGAAACAGATGAAGTCAAAACATTACTTGGAATGAGATGAACATTTCATAGAATTTAGTCCTATTTGCATTGTAATTGGTAATTGCATTTTTACAATACCCATTCTGTGTATGAATTTTTTAAAATTATCTTTATATTTTTTTAAAAAATTTAATTAGCTCAGCCAGCACCTTAGCATGGTAAACGAGATCAGAACTGGTGCCCCTTAAGACATGGCACCTGGGTCAAGGGTACAGCTCGCTTCGCCTGCACCATGGCACAGCTTGGCTCTGGCAAGGTTCCAAGAAAGTGGAAAGAGAGTAAAATATTTCTATTACATAAATGAGGCATTAAGATAGAAGTTGCAAATTACAAACCAATCAGTATTTCAGAAGAATAATGATTAAGGTATTGGAAAAGTTGGCTCACATTATATAAGTTGAAGCAAATGTAAATGGATATGAAGTTGGTGGCATGGGCAAGTGGGGGTAGCTGACGCTGACCAACAAACACCAGCAAGTAGTTGTGTGGAGTAGAATCCAGGAAAATGAGAGTAACTAGGGGAGTGCTTCAGGTCTCTGTTTTAGGATCACTGATGTTTCATTTGTATATTAATGATACAGGGAATGATTTAAGGGAGAATATTTGGTTGATTGATTGATCGATCTCATCCATCCATTTAGGATGGGTAGAGTCCACTAATGAGGGGTTCACGATGAAATTAATGCGGCCAGTTCGTCACTCCTTGCTGCATCCCCTAAGAGTAGTATTCATGACTGTGATCCGTGTGTGTTCACGGGGCCAGTTTGCCTGCTTGGGATCAGAAACCCCAGATAAACTGGTGGAAAAAACCCTGCTGCCCAATCCCGAGACCGGCTAACTTGGCTACGGCTGAGGAAGATCCTTAAGCTCCTCGTGTCGTCAACGGGAATCGAACCTACGACGCTCCTTCCCCAGGCATATGGTTGCAAAGCGCAAAGCCACTAAGCTAACCGCATGGACAATATTTGGTTGTTTACTGTTAATGCAGAGATGAGAAGGACAATAATTGATAAATTATTAGATGTGCATTATCCTGCAGATCATGTTATATTATTAAATAGATCTAGTACAAGTCTGCAGATTCCTTTATTAAATTGATATACCAAATTTGTTGCAGAAATTTGGTATGAAAATCAGCAATAAAGAAGACATGGAATAGGAAAATACATAGGAATATTGAAAAATCAGCTGTATCCTGAATTGGGAAGCCTGTTGTAAGACACTTTAGTTATTTAGTTGCAGTTTTTAGTAGAGTTAGCAAATTAAATATGGCAACAGACAAGAGGATAAGGAATGTTGGTAATACTGTGGTAAGACAATTGAATAAATTTATATGAAATAAGAAAGAATTAGCCAAAATACTAAACTAGCAGTTTACAGAACAGTATTCAAACCATTTGAACTTATGGATCTGGGAACTGGGTTAGAAGTAAAAACAGTTGATCAAATACTAAAAAACCCTCATATTTGTAGTCTCTGAGAGATAAAGTGTGAGAGTGGACAGATGGTATCAGTGGTATAATCATATTAAAAATGAAAATATATAAAAGAGGAACTACTTTGACACGTTATAATTCAGGAATGTGTGAGCAGAAATAAGTTTGGGTAGTATGGTCACCTTAACAGAATGCAAAGAAAGATTAGCAAAATCTTTGTTTGGTGCCATGATAGCAGAAAAAAAGACTCAAAGCAAAATCACTGTCTAGGTGAATTGATGTTCTTAGAATTCTTCTTTAGAAGACACAAATAGATAGCACACTATGCGAGTAAAATTGTCAATAAAAAATTAGCATTAATGTCAACTTTTCATGTGGCTCTCATATGTCTCTTGAGGGTATACACATATCAGGAATTTTATGTCGAGAAGCAGTCTGGTCTTGACAACCCCTAAATAATGGCCTGAACTAGTTTGTTCTTCTTAAGTTTATCTTCCACAATATTTCTTAGCATCTTCTCAGTTATGTGTGCATAAATCTTTCCTGCAAATACTTAGTAGGGAAATTGCGTTCCCTCCAGAATATTTTCTACTACAGTTCTGTCACTGCTGAACTTTTTCATTTAACAGTCTTTCAAAGTAATTAATTCATATATCTAAAATATCTTTGGTAGGTTTTTATGTCGCCTTTATTATTTCTGATTCATTACGATACTCCTTTCTCCATTTCTGTGCTTTTTTTTTCTTTTCTAGGAATGCCTATATAACTTCTTGAATCTTCAAGTTTGCATTTTTCTGTTTTTGCAAACATCACCACAACATGACTTCTTCGCTGAATCAACATTTTTTACATCTTCGTTTGAACTTATGTAAGTAATGACTAGTTGATGTATTCAGTGCAAATCCAGGAAATATTCATCCTTATTATTAGCTTTTGTGGTTTCCTCCAGATTTTTCCAAAACATTTTTGTATGTCTGGTATTAATTTCCTACTCTTTCATTGTGAATTACAACAAGAACCATGTTTTCCTTTTTGTGTATGTCAGCTGCCTTCTTATCTTTGTATTTAGTATTGAATAGTATAGCTAATTCTTTCTTTCCATGTTCTAACATAAAGACATGCACAAGTTTATTTGAAGAGAAGAACACAAGAAATAAGAAAAGCCTCATTGACTATGCTATTGTTGATGGTGATATCTTCATGCTCACAAAGCAAGAGTATACAGAAGATTTGAAATGTGAAATTATCATCACTTAGTTTTTAAGTAGAATAAACAGGAATATCACATTGAAAAGCACGAAAGTTTTCAAAAGAACTAAAGTTAAATGGCTTTTACAGGTGAATTGTAGACTCAATTATACAAATATTATTCAAGAAAAAAACAAAACATTTGAAAACAAGAATGAAACCTTGGAGCCCCATTAGCAGACTTTGAAGAAAACAAAAACCGATTCAGGTTAGTAAGGCATGTGGTGAAGTTGTCTGCAAGGATAGAAAAACCTAAACACCATGGTGGAAATAAGAAGTTAAGAAGCAATCTTAGAAAAGAAAGCATATCGATTGAAATTCCTAGCAAATAGGTTTTTAGATGCCCTAAAAGAATACAGCAAAAAATAAGAGAGCTACGATATGCATAAAAGTAGTTAAACAAAAGTATTGGGAAGACTTGGGTAAAAAATATAGAAGACAAATATCAGGAATGTGGCAAATGTTCTGGAGGCTGTTGAAAAAGCTTACAAAGTGTTGAAAAGAAAAATTGTTCTTATTGACAAACTCTTATAGATCTGTAAGTCAACCATGCCAATCTGCAAAATTAGCATCTACATATCTGTAAACATGAGGATGGTTTAGGGAAAGAAAGAAGACTACCAATTGACGTGTCTTCAATTTATGTTTATTCTAGCATGTGAAGTGGCCAGAGTCAATTACAAAATCAAATTGGTGGGTAGTATCTGCCATAAAATCTTGCTTGAGGAAGTAAAGTGTTTCATCTAAAGGAACATTTGTTAATAAAAACACAATATCTAAGCCGAAAAGGAGATCACATGGGCAAAGATGCTCTGATACCTTTGCTTTGAAATGAGAACTTTACTATACTGCCTTATGCTACAGATATGTAGATGATATATTTGCGGTTTAGCATGGTTTTTTCCCTTGCACATCTACAAGAGTTTGTCAATGAGATAAACAGTTTCATCATTCTATCCAGTTCACTGTTGAGGTAGAAGAGAACAGTTAGATTGGCTTTGTAGATATCCTATAATTTTATTTCATACTGCCTTATGCTACAGATATGTAGATGATATATTTGCGGTTTAGCATGGTTCTTTCCCTTGCACATCTACAAGAGTTTGTCAATGAGATGAACAGTTTCATCATTCTATCCAGTTCACTGTTGAGGTAGAAGAGAACAGTTAGATTGGCTTTGTAGATATCCTATAATTTTATTTCATCAATAGATGGTAGCTTCATTTCTTAGTTTTTAGAAAGAAAACACATACTGGACTTAATGTTCGTGCTCTTTCACAACATGATAATTATCAGAAATCTGGCACCATTAATACCTTGTAAATCTATCTCACTCTTTGCTCTACTGATATGCTTCTTTCTCAGAAAATATATTACTTTAAGTCATTACGTCCTTCTTGCTTGCTAATGGCTGTGCTGAATCTTATGTCAATAAGATCATTCATAGTTATAGAATTGCCTTGTCATCTGCTTCTCATCTGATGGTGAAACAGAAGTGATCCATCATGTTAACATTCCTTAAGTTAAAGGTGTCTCTGAAAGGAAGTATAGCTAGACTACTTAAATCAGTTGGCCTACAGTTTCCTTTCGCTCTTTCAACAAAATTTCCAATTTTCTAGGCTCTGCAAAAGATAAACTTCTGCCTTTGGCACAACCTGGAGTGTATTAAATTTCTTGGTAATGTTGGGTTATCATATTTTGTCCAGAAAGATAGATTGGTGGCCATACATTGTGAAGAACATTAAGACTATGTTAAATTACATGAGCCAAAATAATCAGGAGTTTGCAGAGCATGCTTCACCATCAGACATCAAATCTTTGGGAAGAAAATTAAGGTTCCCCATAGAAGTAATTATCTTATGAAACACTTATATAAAGAAAGTTGCGAAACCTTGCTACATCGTCCAAATTAAACAGAAGTGATGGATGAAAATTAACCCTTTTATGGTAAGCAGTTCTTCACAAGTTACAGAATTTTTTATTTATTTTATTTTTTTAATTAATGACCTCTTGGTATTCAGATCATGTACGTGTAGTTCACGTGTTTTCAGCGTTGAATCTACAAGTTTCTGTTCTAGTATGCTCTTGATAATAGACTGAAAATTCTATTCTAATAAAAATAAATATATAAGTAAAATCCATATTATATTCAATTAGTTATCATGACTTACATTCGTTCATCAAGTTCAAAGTATTTCATCATCATTCATCAGTATTTGCATTCAAATGGTAGGATGTAATCAGATATGTTACTGAATACATTTTTTCTCACCTAAATTCACTTTAGAAAACTTTCAATAGAGTCCACTGTATTGTGAATTGGCCAGAAAAGATGAGTTGGTGTAAGTAATAAGAAACTAAAAATTAGTTGATGAGGATAAACATTTCCTATGTAATCTGTTTTCATTTTTAACAGGCATGCTAATGATGTACTAATAGATTATACATCAATATTCTTTCTGTTGTATCCATATGATTGCTCAACAGTAGTGAAATGGTAAAAATTATGAAGTGATATTGCAGTACATTTATTTCACATATTTAATCTCTTAATTTTATGAGTCATATTTCCATAAATTTTGTATGTCAGGCATTTTCAAATGCTTATGTATCTTTTAATTCTGTTAAGACTCCCAAGGTTTGTGTTGTCATTACCAATGAAAATTGTCCTTATTTATGTATTGATGTATATCTAGTTGCCTAAAATTTATTAATTTTTATTTGTAAATATTCTATAATCAAGCAAAAACGTATCACATTTGTCTTTCAGATTCATGAATTCATGCCATGGAGTTGAAGTGACACATATACTAAAGCAAAGAAAGGATTTGATTCTGGAAATCCATTTATCAGAAGCCCAAGAAATTAGTAATGTAAAATAAAATGTTATTTATGATGTGTATATATATAAGTGACATTGAGAGATTGTATATAGTATTTTATAAGCATTCGAGCAATTTTTATCCTGTGTGTTTGTTTATTAAAGAGCATTTTAAAGGATTTGTATTGTGATATCAGAAAACATTATTTTATTTTTTACCTGTTTGAAAAATAAAGAGAACCAGTTTTTATGAGTGACTTGAAATAATTCATGGATTGTTTCTTAATTTTCTGAGAAATTAAGAAATTTCTCTGAAAACAAGAAATTTAATGATATACAACATTATCAACATTTAATGATTACAATTCTGAAAATCAAGGAATCATAATGGATGGAGATGTGGTTTATTTGCAGAAAGTGTTGATGAATTGTGGGCATTGGGTAAATGTAATGATAGTGTTGTCATTAAAACTAATTTAATTCCAAACAAAAATACTGAAAATAAAGGAACATTTTAAAAGGGATCAAATTTTAGCTTTAAATAAATTTTTTATAGGCATTATAGAATGTATAAATTTAATAACAGATGAAAACATTGGCAGACATACAAAACCAGAATTAATTCAAATTAAGTTATTGAATAGTTAAGTCCACCCAATCAGTAAAGTTTAATCATCTGTTAATGAATAGGCTTACAACAGTTTTGGAAAAATGAACTGCTTAGGTAGATAATTGAGTTAAAGAGATGAGTTGAATAAATTTAAAAATATCTCCCAAAATGTGTTCAGAATCTTAGCTTTCATATACTTCAAACAACTTTTATCGCATTATAAGTATTCAGCATTTTATTTTTTTCTATGACTGTGAAATGTCCAATAAAGAAATAAAATTATGACATATGTCTTGCTGGCTTTGTTTATTTTTTGATGGAAACAAACTTTTTTTTTTTCATGTATCTAACCCACTCATTAAAGATTGCAAAACCTATAACATATCAGTGCCATGTGTGACTAAATTATTGACACATGTGTAAATAAATCCTCTAATGACTTTCACAAAGAGAGTAGGCCATTAATGAGTGGTGAGCAATGCTCAATATATAATCTCTCCCAGTCAAGTCAATCCCACTACCCCATGGCATGGCCTGTTTCCACAAAAATTCTTGTGGAGTATTTCCACTCCTTAAGCATATTTGCCCTATTTGGTAGAAATGCCAGTTGGACCTCAAAGTGAGAGATGACTTTTCACCCAGAAACACCTACTTATTGGAGGGAGGAATAGAAACTAGAGAACTACTTATAGACCAGGGGGACTTATTATCAGTGGACCAGATGCTCTAAAAACTTGTGCTCCAGAATTAACTCCAATCCTGTGTTGCCTATATGAGCTATCCTGCCCATTTGGCACCTACCTAGCTGTGTGGAAGTAAGCCATTTATTTAGCTTGTCCCTAAAAAAGAGATGTCTCCCATCTCCCTCAGAACACTTGAGAGTAACAGAGAAGAGTGTTAACACCATGGAGAAACTCACATGGTTGTGTTTGATGTATTGAGGCTCTTACCAATCTGCCATCTTGTGGTCTCCCTCCTATCCTTTGATTCGATTGCCAGCTTTCTTGTTTACTCATTCATTGTATCATGATAGATGATTTCTCTCATCAGATTTATCTATCATTGCTAGGTATTCCAGAGTTTTCTTCTTTCTCTCTATCTATATATGTCAGTGGTGAAATCTTGAAATTCTATATATATAGTTTTGCTGACAGCACACTATTCCTCTTCTTCATTCACAAAACCTTTTAGTGCTTTACAGTGGCGTAGCTGGGGGGGGTCCTCCCCAGGCAGCACTTTAACAACTATACTTACAACTAAAATAAACATAAACAGTGATTTACTTTATTTCCCTATACTTCGTTTTGACTTTTTTTTATAGTATTTTTGGTGTGTATTGATAGGAGTGGCAAACTCAGGAACCGGTCCTGGGGACAAAAGCTCTAGCTACATCACTGGTGCTTTAATGATTTCATGATCTTCCATAACCAATGCCCTGAAACTGATCTCTCTATTTAATCAGAGGTGAAGAGTGTATCAAAATATAATCCTGTCTTATTACTCAAAAGTTTGGAAATCTCGCACCACTCCCCATTCATTTCTGTTAATATTCCATTTGCCAGTGAAAGGTCAGCATTGCTTCTTGGAATGACTTTCAAATCTGGTCTGTCTGTCTGTCTGTCCTGGCATAAAAGCATCTATCCACTATTCATCATCCAAAAATCTTGGCACTCTTTCCATTCTAAACACCACTTCTGGACAACTCCTAACACTTTATAAATCCACTTAAATAAACATTCTCTTTCTCTCACACAAATTTCCTCCAGTTGCCTTTCTCAGATGCTGTTTTGGCATTGTGTTTCCTGTAAATATTTTTTATGTTCACTACTCCACCACCACTCTGCTTCTCTTCTCTAATCACATAAGAACATGGGCAGCAATATCTATAAGCAGTTTCAGCTCCAATCCTTTTGCAACTTATCTTTTATTCCATCTACCACTGTTCTTTGGAACAACCTTCGTGATACCATTTTCCCCCAATGAATTCAACCCTCAGCTCTTCAAGAATATGCATTAGCATTATTCCTTCTTTATATTAAAGATGCCAATGAATTATAGTATCGGTTTAATTCCTTATTCAAGTGCAAGCAAACAGTGTTTGCTTACACTTGAATAAGTGAAGTATCTTCACAACTGGACTACTTGTAAATAAAGAGGCTAATTACTTCGCATCAATTACTTTAGAACGTCATAATGCAAAGCACACACCCTTTCAGATGTGTGTAATGCAATGCATTATGGAAAAGGTATGTTTAGGTGCAGGGACATCTCTCCAAAAATTCTGCGTGATCTACAGGATCACTCTAAATCTCACTGACACTAAAGGATCACTACTATATTATTCATCTATGATATACTATATCTATCATAGATGAATAACTATATTCAAAATCGATGAATCACTCTAGGACAGGAAACTCACCAGTGTTTCCACCCAGTGACAGGCAAAAATACACCAACAAGTAGAACCTCTCTACACTCCAGGAAGTAAGCAAACACAATGACGAATAATAAACATCAGTGGGAGCTAGACCAGAAGAGATACCAAGGTTGAAGTAATGCAGAAGTCATATTAGCCATATATAAGTACTTGAAAGGTGTCACACATTATTATTAAAATACTCTGGATTAACCATCTAACCGGCCATTATGGATCAAATATGCATCCTCATATGCTTTATATCCATCATATATTTCAATGTAATATCAATGGTATTACAATTTTAATATGCACTTTCCATCCATGATAACCTTAACATCTATAGACGTCTTGGCCGCTAGTGTGGTTAAGGATAGATGTTGAAAGAAGTTTTTTCACTTGTTATACTATAAATTAGAGATGCCAAGAAATTATATTCTTGGTTTAATCCTTTTTCCCAAGTAAACAGGTAAGTCAAGTTTGTGTCTGAAGTATTTTCAGGTCTGAGGCAACTTGTAGTAACAAAAAAAAAAAAAATTCTTCGTTTAATCCTTTTTCACAAGTAAACAAACAGGTAAGTAAAGTTTGTGCCTGAAGTATTTTCAGGTCTGAGGCAACTCGTAAAAAAAAAAAAAAAAAAAAAAAAAAAACCTTTCAGTCTCTATATAAGTAGCCCTGTCACTGAGTGGAACCACTGAGTGATCCTTTGGATCACTCACAGAGATTAGAGTGATCTGGGGGATCACCTGAGTTTTTGGAGACCTTCCTTTACTTATATATATATATATAGTATTTGAGCTATTGCTGAGTTTCCTGTCCTGTAGTGATGACTAGTAGTGATACTTTGGTTACTGGTGGAGATCTCGTAGATCGCCATGAGTTTTTAGAGAGGACCACTAACCAGACCTGTTTCAACTTCAATAAAGGTTGAAACAGGTCTGGGTAGTGGTCCTTCCCATAATGTGTTGCATTGTACACATCTCAAAGGGGTGTGTGCTTTTGCATTATGGGATGCTAATGCAATTGATGTGAAATCAACCTCTGTATACAAATAGCCCAGTTATGAGACTTCACCTGCAAACATTGTTTGCTTACACTTGGATGAAGAATTAAACCAAGAATATAATGAAGGAATAATGTTGAAAGTTTTTTTTTCAACATTCTTTGGTGATTCCAATGAGAGTCAACTCACAAAAACCAGGAAAAAAAATTTCTAGGAGTAGAGAGGACCTTACTTGCCTTCTTGAAAGATAAACCGATGCTTAATCTTTCATGAAAACAAGTAGTTTTTTATTTATTTTTTTAAACCTCTAAACAGACTAGAATCAAAGCTGTAATTGTTTACAATATCTAACATCATTAAAGTTCCAATAAGACCACTGCTAACCCACATTCGAGTACAAAACATGCACAAAAGTATAAAGCAAAATTTTTATTATACGTAACATTTGCTTTAAAAAGGAAGGATAATATATATACTTATACGTAGGTAGTCTGAACACTTCTCGGCCTAACAACGAAGAAACGAATTTATAATTTCAAAATTATTTTTATTTTTCAACATAATCTCCCTGAAGTACATTTATTCCGGATGCTCCAGCGCCATTATCCCATCCCTGTAGTGATTCTCAGTAAGATCTGCAAAATACCCCTCTACAGCTACAATCACCTCTTGATTTGAAGAAAAACACTGACAGCAAGGAAGAGTTTTAGTTTTGGGAAGAGATAGAAGTCAGAGGGAGCCAAATCTGGGGAATAGGGTGGATGTTCCAACAATTCATAGTGCAGATCCCTTAATTTACCCATTGCCAAAACACCTTTGTGGGTAGGTGCATTGTCCTGATGAAAAATGATCTTTTTCTTCTGCAAGCCAGGTCTTTTCTCATGAATTTTTCCATCTAGTCTGGTTAAAAGATTGGAATAATATTCCCCGGTTATTGTTTTGCCCTTTTCAAGATGATAAACAAATTTTAGCATCCCAAAACACCAATGCCATGACCTTGTCTTCTTTGGCACTGAACAACTGGATTCTGTCCACTGTTTTGACTGCTGTTTGGATTCTGGTGAGTCCAAGTCTCTTCCATAGTACACGAAATCAGTTTTATTCTTGTTAAAACGCTCCAAGCACTGTTCAGAGGTTTACATGAGAGTACGTTTTTAATCTTCTGTGAGCAAGTGCAGCACCCAACTTGTGAAAGCTTTTTCATTTGCAATTCTTCATGCAAAATATATATTATACGTTCTTTTGAAATGCCTATAGTCTCAGCAATTTCACGCACATTGACTGGCCAGTCATCCAATACCATATCGTGCACTTGATCAATGATTTCTGGTGGTGTTACACTTTTTGGATGCCCTTCACGTGGATCGTCTTCAAGACTGGTACGGCCGTGTTTAAACTCGGCAGCCCATTTCTTAATTGTTGAAAACGAAGGAGAAGAGTGCCCATAAACTTTTATAAACTTCGAATGAATTTCTTTTGGTGATGAAACATTTAAAAAGAATTTTATAACTGCACGATACTCATTATCCATTTCAAAGGATACAGACAACATTTTTGTTTCAGACAACTGTATAAAGCAAACTACTTGTAGAATGACTTGCAATTTCACATGGATGCTTATGACAGATGTATCAACTTAGAAAAAAAAAATCTTGCCGATAGTGTTGCCATCTGTGGTTGAGGCCAAGAACTTTTCAGACCATGTTTACAAATTTTAACACATTTGGTTGAATTTTATTGCTGCTTTGCAGGGGAGGACTCACACATGTAACTAATAAGTTTTTAGTTTGTTTTGTTGCATGGGTAAACTCAGTTTGCAGTGCGACATATTGTTTTGCTTGAGTCTATAGAGCATAGTATTTGTATGAGGGGACATGATTTATTAATTAGTGTCGTTTTTATCCCGGTTGTCTCTAATTGCACTACTTGTTGGGAAATATATTACACAGACTGCTCATACCTTATTCACTGACATAATAATGGTACTTGTTTTTCTTGCCTCTGCAGTATAGTGGCTATTAGGGTGGTTGTGTTGTTTACCACGGGAAGCAAGTTACTATCGCCAAGACGTAACGTATTTAAGCTTTTTATCATGTCCTGGGTATCAGCGAAACTTTTTAATTTCTTTTTTTCGAAAAGTAAAATCAGGGATGCTGGTTGTATGCAGGGTCGAATTATATTCGAGTGAGCACTGTATTTCAACTATGGATAAGTACATAATTACCTTCTTTAAATGAAAAAACAGCTTGAATGACTGTGATAATACAAAACGAGTTTGTAATGACAGTTTGTGTGTAGTTTTTGAAGAGAAAGATCTGTAACGAATCCACAGAAACAGAATTCCCACCAATTGCAATGCGATAATATTATTACATTGAACGAAAGGAAAGATTTGCCAAATTGCTGGATACTCGATCAGTGGATCGCAATCAAAGATAAATACAACTGGTTATTTTGTAAGGACAGTGGTTTGGGCATGTATAACATGTGCAGAGGTACAGACCCTAGGCCAGGAGTGGGCAACCTTTTTAAGTGTGTGTGCCAAAATCGCCAAATCTTTGATTGATGCAAAATTTTCTCACGTACTAAACGAAATTTAGGGGAATATGACTTGGTGTCTTTTAAGTATTGGGAGAACCTTTTCAAATAATCAAAATCACACTAGAGCAGTAAAATCAAAGAATATTGTAGTAAGTCATGAAACACTGAATGAACGTAAAAATTAGCGACGGAATTTTTGTCTTTCTATCCTGTTGATAGCATGGATATTTTTATTGCCTTTAAGTGTAATTCTAGCTGCCATATACTGCTACACAATTTAAAGATGCAATTTTTAAGATCAGCAAAAGAGTAAACAATAATCTTGAGTTTTTTGTTTTTTTATATAAAGATCAATCAGACGTAAGTTTTTCCAATATATTACAGTGTACAATCTCCTAATCGTTTTACTTGACTAAAGCACAATAAAAGAAAATAAAATGAAACATATATTCTTTTATTAATTCTTAATCCCTTTCGAGTAATACATAAAAACTGCAGATAAAACAAAATGTTATTTTACCTACATACTATCTTAAACAAGTTAATCTTTACAATTTTTAGCAGAAAACATCAAACCACAACTAGAGAAAGAAAAATAGTGGACGTTTTATTTATTTAGCATTAATGAGACTTCCGCTGCTGTTGCATCACTTATGGCAGATAATTTAACATTATTATCAACATTTGACCTCCATGGAGTCAGAGACTCATTATGGGAGGTACTCACTATTGCATACAATGCTCATCCAACTGTGTGTTAAATTGATTCAGTGTGTCCATATCCACAACACACTGAGGCAATGCATTTCACTCACTAACCACTCTCCATGCAAAGAACCTGATTCTCACTCCTTTGCTCACATCCTCCTTGTACAGTTTCCAGCAATGGTCTCTTTTCTACTTCCCTCTCCCATTCTATGAATAATCTCTTCCATGACTACCTGATAACAACCCTGACCAGCTTATATGTCTCAATCATATCCCTCCCCTTCCTCCTATTCACGAGGCTCTACAAATTACATTCTCTCAATCTGTCCTCGTATTCCTAAGACCACTGACTACCTTTGTGAATCTTCTCTGTACCCTTTCCAACATATTTTCGTCACCATGAAAACCCGACGACCAAATCTTTGCACAGTAATCCATATGAGACCTGATCAAGGCCTTATAACAATGGAATCATAACCTCTCTATTTAAATTAAGGGGATATTAAATCCCACATTGTTTTAAAACTGAATAAGAAACTCAAAGATTAGAATCAAAGAGTTTCATGCCGAATATAGTGTAGTAAACTATAAAAATATCGGCGTGAGCTAGTAGTCGCCGATATTTTTATATACTTACTTTTATATTTTTATATACAGACTTGGACTACGTGTCCAACATACTTGGACACGTAGTCCAAGTATGTAGTACAAACTTGGGCAACTCGCAGCAAAGGTGGTAAAGTTCTGATCGCTATTCTTGGTATTTTCCATAATGTAAAATACATTTCCTTGGAAATGTATGCTGTTATTACATTATGGTGGGAGTTCACTACCCAGACCGGTTTCAGCCTTTATTGAGGCTTCGTCAGTGAGTAGCTAGACCAAATTAATATTAATACCAAAGGGTATAGCGAAAAGAACTTATATACTCTGCTATACGAGTTGTCAAAAAGGTGCACCCATTAAGTTCCTTAAATATAAAAAGCCAATAGGCTTCATTTCGGCGATATAAATATTATTTAAATTAAGGGGACATTAAATCCCACATTGTTTTAAAACCGAATAAGAACCTCTTTATTTCTGCATGTCAGGGTTCTCCACATCATTGCCATTATTCGATGTAATGTCTTCACAACTTGTGCAATGTGGCCCCTGAATTTCAAGTCCTTGTCCACCATCACTCCTAGATCTCTCATCTCCTCTACTTCTGTTAAAGTTTTCCCACCAAGTGTATACTTTGCATCCCATTGTTGCTTAGCAAATCTCAAAATCTTACACTTGACAACATTGAACTGACAGTTCCACATACCTGCCCATTCATGCAATCTATCCAAGTCCTCTTGTAAGGCATTAACATCAGCCTGACTGTGCATTGCTCTCTCCAGTCTTGCATCATCCGCAAACAGCTGGATATCACTAGCTAAATCCGACCCAATATCATTAATCCCCTAACGTACCAATTAAAAATCAGAAAGCAGCGTCGTTTTTCTGCCAATTTTTTGGGCGAGGGTAATTTGCTGGATCAAATTTACCATTATTTGAAAAATAATGAATTTGTGCAAATGCAAACGAAATAGCCGATACATGCCGTTGGCAACTTTTCTCGACTGAAAGGAAATAGGCACAAGATTGTCTAGCGTCTATATTCGGTTGTATTTATATGTGAAACAAAAATTCAAAATCAATTTTGGTGCAATAAACAAAAGACGTGTCAGAGACGTCTTTGTATGTTAAGGGGTTAACATACAAATTGAACAACAAAGGCTCCAAAACTTACCCCTGCAGCACACCATTGGTGACCTTTCTCTTTCAAAATACTGCACCCCCATATACAACTTTCTGATACCTATCTGACAGTCAGAAGGGTGTATACGGGGGTGCAGTATTTTGAAAGAGAAAGGAAATCATTCATGCTTAAGCTCCACATTCATCCATTTAACATGTAGTGTCTTGTCACTCTGGATTGAGGATTGTAACCAAAAAAGAATACCTTTTAGTGCAGGAAACATTCATTCAAAAGCTCTCAATATTTTTACCTCATTGAAAGTGACCAAATTTCAAGAGGAATCTCTCGGCAATACTCATAGAAGGGTTGTAAGTTCTGTTCGCTACAAACTTGATATTAACTAGGTCTACCTACTCACTGATGAGACCTCAATAAAGGTTGAAACCGGTCTGGGTAGTGACCTTCTCTCATAATGTAGAACAGAAATACAGCTCCTAGGAGCTAAGTTCACATTATGGGTAAATATCAAGAATAGTGATCGGAGCTTGCTCCACCTTAGACATGAGTTGCCTCAGCTTGCACTACCTTTAGGGTCAGTTGCTGCAATATCAAGGTATTTGCTTACGCTTGGAATCGCCGAACTTTATATAGTTTCTACTATATTCGGCATGAAACTCTTTGAGTTTCTTATTCGGCTAAGAAACGATATGGGATGTAATATCCCATATCGTTACTTAGCCGAACAAATAAATCCATTTAACACCTACCTTATTTAGCCTTTTGGACACATTCGTACATGATGGTGTTATGTATTTCTTTGTAAGTTCCCACGCACCATTTATTTCCTTACCGCTCAACTCCTCGTTTCATGTTATAGCTCAAAGTTGTCTCCTAAGCTTGTCATAATCACCAACCTTATAATTCCACATATGCAGGCTTTCCTCGCAAAAACCTGCATATGACTAGCCACAACATAGCTGATTCCTTCACGATCACTTTCACCAAATGGAGGAAAATGTGAAACCCCTCTAATAATTACATCCTCTGATGAAATGATCAGATCTAGAACTCATGATCCTCGCCTGCCTTCCTTTATGTGCCACCTGAGATAGTTATCTCTCAAGAACTCGAGAAATTCACCTTCCTTATTCCGAAATGCTACATCTTCATTCCAATCTATACTTCCATAATTAAAATCACCCACAATAACTATTAGGTTTATATCTTGTAAACTTTAGAGATATGCATGTGATACTAGTTTCATCTATAAGGCTTCTTCTATTACGAGAATTAACAAAGTTCATCATTGAGAACAATGATTCACAAGAATATGTAGGTACAAAAATGGATAGTAATGCTGTTGCAAGGGTTTTTAAACATACCAAAGTTTCTGGAATAGTATCCCAAGTCGTTAGTACCTCGTTTTCCGAGCTTATCTCTGTTACTCCCGTCTCCAATCGTTCCCTTTCAGTATTTTCTAAGTCAACTCTGAGGTCAACAAACTTCTGCCTCCAAATTGAGCTACTTTGAAAATAAATCAATCAACTGCATTTCAAAATCATCCATATTTATCCACGAAAAAATCTACAAGGTTAATTCATACAGCTTTATAGTGGCTGAAACTTAATGAATTTTGTAGTCTCTTGCAATTCTCTGAACCAAATCTTAAAAAGAACTGCTCAACAATTGACACAATGACGTTTAAAAATGACCTTTTGAAGACATTGGCAGTCTCTTTTGGAGATCATAGGTATATTTCTTTAGGTTTGGAAAATATTTAATCTCATTTGTTGATTAGTCAAAAAGAGATTTAATCCATCTTGGTTAATCTAGGTGATTAGCCAAGTCAATCACCTAGATAGCTAAACAAGAGGAACAGTGTGTGTGTGTGTGTGTGTGTGTGTGTGTGTGTGTGTGTGTGTGTGTGTGTGTGTGTGTGTGTGTGTGTGTGCGTGCGTGTGTGCGTGCGTGCGTGCGTGAGAGAGAGAGTATTTCTAAAAAGAATCAGCAAAATCAGTCAATAAAATTAGTTAAGAATACAATTTCTGGAAAACTAAGTGAACTTTAAGTACTCACGTAATTAAACAACAATGTGCTAAAATGAATAACAATATATAGTATTAATAGTGATAAAAATGGAATAAGTGTACAAAACTGAATGTAACTAAGAATGTAATTATTATTATTATTACTTGACACCTACAGGGAGTCCCAGACTCATCGAGGGAGGGTACTTGCCCTACAACTCTCCGTCTCCACCACTCAATCCTTTACCTACAGCGAACCACATCAACTACATCAACGCCATCTACTGCCCACCACCACTAGTCTTCTCATAGACAGACAATCACAAACATCCACGCCCATGGCAGGATTCGAACCCGAAGCCTTTTGGCTGGAGAGCGGATAAGCTAACCACTAGGTCAACCATGCCAGCATGTAACTATTCTTATGTAATTAGAAATAAGTATGGAAACATCAGTGTGTCACAGATTTAACAAGAAGTACCTTAAATATAAAATAATTTTAAAAATTGGTCAAACTAAAACAGAAATGAACTTACATATAAACTATGATCCTTTGTAGGACTATAGAATGTGAGAAGTAATTTCACAAAATTAAATAGTTGTAGCAAATAATGATACCTCTCAGGGTAAAAGCAGTTGTATGTATTGTGAATATTATTTACTGTGGTGTATGTATTTATGTATGGTTTAACAAAATAGTCTCAGTGGAAGATCTCGTACTGTTTAAGACACCAACATATTATGTTAGGAATCAAAATATGGCAGCACTTCTTTGACAGTCTCCACTGGATGTATTTATAATTAGTAATAGTCTTGGGCCATCTATCTCTGATTACACTGGACAACACATAATTTGTCTCTGAAATGAAAATAGCAATTCTTAACTAATTTCTCTGTGATGAACACGAAAATGACGAAAAACTATCAATTGGTTCTTGTTTAGGAGAGAGACTCCGTCTGCGGTGCATACATAGGTATCATTTGGCAATGCTGTTTTCAACTCCTGATTGCAACATAGTAGTGTCATATTACATCAGCCAACCGTGCATAACCCCAGGAGCTATTGCATCATTGACTTTTGCAATGCAATTGAGTCATGGCATCGCTGTTGTAAAACGATGCAAACATTAGTATAAAGTGAAGTCTTGTAGGGTGAGCAAGTGTTTGTGTGACTTCCTGGACTACACTTCCATTTTGTCTTGGATCATTTGTGTAGTACTTATGACATGTGTACGTATGATGTGATGCCTCGTACTTAATAATGAATTAAATAACTTTTGTTACATTTGCAGGGAAGTGAAGTTTGCAAGCCAAAAAAAAAAAAAAGTCATCATTCCGTTAGTGAAAAGGGCATATCAACTTTATTTCAAATGTAAAATCGTGGACCAGGAAAAGGCCTGTGCCCCACACATATGCTACAGTACGTGTGCTAGAAATCTTCCGAAGTGACTGAAAGGTGGTCGAGTGTCAATGCCATCTGCTATTCCTATGGTTTGGATGGAACCAATCAATCATGCAAATGACTGCTACTTCTGCATAGTACCTCCTGCTTTGGGAGGCATCACGAGAAAAAGAAGTGGACAATAGCGTAGCCGAATATACCATCTGCACTCCGACTAGTTCCGCACAGAGAAGGAATATATATTTCCAAACCGCTGAAAGAATTTTCCATCGATTCTGAGAACGGAGATGCACTGATGTCCGGTTCTCCTGAGCCTATGGCGTCTAATGATGATCCATATATCGGCCATGGTGCATCATCTGCACAACACATTCTCACACAAGAAGAGCAACGATCTTGTTCATGATCTGGAGCTATCCAATGCTAAAGCGGTGTTACTGGGATCAAGACTTCTTCAATGGACTCTTCTCAAGAAAAATGTCTGAATGGCTGTATCACACTCGTCATGAGCAGTTTGCACCTTACTTCTGAAAAGAAGATGACCTTTTGTTCTGCTACAATGTAGACAGACAATGAATGCCCTTTGAATCAAATATGACCTGCACGAATGGCGACTATTCATAGACTCGTCGAAATTGAGTCTCAACACGGTGTTGCTGCATAATGGAAACCAGCTTTCATTCGTTCCAGTCGGACAAGCTGGCTATATGAAAGAAACCTACGACAACCTAAAACAGCTGGAGGACTGTTTTCAATACAGCAAGTATGGCTCGCATCTCTATGGTGACTTGAAAGTAATGTCTGTGTTGATGGGTCTGCAGCTGGAACATACGAAGAACTGATGTTTATTGCGGGAATGGGACAGCCAAGCAAGGACTACACTATCCGAAGAAAGAGCCTGCGAAGAAATCTCTGAAGGTTGGAGAGAAGAAATGTGCAACACCCAGCAGTGGCAGAAATGCACAAAATTCTGCTACTACCGTCCTTACACATTAAGCACCGCCTGATAATAAAAAAAAACTTCGTAAAAGCCATGGACCAGATGGGATCAGCTTTCATATACCTGGCTGACAAATTCTCTCGACTCAGCGAAGCGAAAATTAAAGACGGAGTTTTTGTGGGTCCTCAGATCCAATAGCTTTTCATTGACGTGATGTTGGACAACCTGCTTTAGAGCGATGAGGAAAAAAAAGCTTGGGTTAAAAAACTTGGAAATGTCAAGGCAGAAAACTACAACTGTTCGAGGACTTGTCTCTGTATCAGAACCTTGGTTGCAATATGTCCTTAAAAATAAGCTTGCTCTATTTCCACTTGGACTTCTTCCCTGACAACTGTGGCATGGTTAGTGATGAGCACGTGGACGTTTCCATCAGGAAATTTCGATGATGGAGAAATGATACTAGGAAAAGTGGTCCACTTCCATGTTGGCTGACTATAGTTGAACGCTCGCCAGAGATGATCCTGAACGATAGGCAAAGCGACGTCGGACGTACAAGTGGACATTTACCGGAATATGTGATAAGTATGTATTATTCTATTATATAAGAAACTATTGCGGATCTCTCACAAACAGTAACCAATTTTGCATTTTCATTGTCACATTCGTCTTCAGTCACTCGAAATCTATAGGAAATGACTGAATTAATCTGGGAGAATGACTTTTATAAAATTTTGTTTTCCAGTTTCAGCTATTGGTGGAGACTGAAGTCTCCACTCAATCTTGAAAAGTAGACAGGACTAAACGGCATCGCCTACTTCCTATAAAGGAATAGGTGTTAGTGGATTTTTTTTCCGCTTATGCCACTACAATCCTGTTAAAACAATAAAATCCACTAATTCCTTTAATTTCTTCAGAGGAAGTAGGTGAGACGGTTCTAGTCCTATCTAACATTTGGAGGCTGAGTGGTCAGCTCAGTCTCCACTGATAGCTAATCAGAGATGACTGGTTGAAGACTACCACTAATTAAGCAGCATCCAGTAAAGAGAAAGCAGAGTGCCACTATTTCTTGGTCCCTAGTCCTAACAAAATGTGTTAAATTTCTGAAATAATGTGGATTCTAAAATTTATTTTCTCCGTTTTAAGGGATGAGAAACCTGGATTTCTGGAGAAAAAAAAAGGCTCATGCCAGATCTCTTCGATAATTCAGGAACCAGTGGAAAAGACGCTTAGAAAAAGTTGCTCTGTTCAGCAACTAGAGAAGAATTGAACTTAGGTTTTTCTTCGGGCGCTGCACGTGCCGCTGTGGAAGCAAACGTATTTCAACTGAGCTACGCAGGCCTTTATTACTAATTTCATTAAATAAAACAGCTTCATTAGTAGAATAAAAACTGCAATCATTGCAAGAAAAGGAGAATGTTGCTACGTCTCATTACTTATTTTCTAAAAGTGTATGTGTTGAAATGAATTTAAGATGTTCATTGAACATATACAAAGAATTGTGCTATAAATTAAAAAGTAATAAAATAAAATAATTATTATTATCATCATTAGAGACCTCGAGCGAGTCAAGGACTCATCGAGGGAAGCCTGAGATCACCCACAGCAGATACCATATCTTCTCTTAAATTAATTCACTCTGAGTGCACTCGCTATTTTAACAGGTGAACTGTTCTAGTCACTCACGGTTCTATGAGAGAAAAATCTACTTCTCACCCCTTTCTTAACTGCGCACAAACTTAACTTCCATGAATGTCCCCCCCCCCCGTCCTTCACCACACCTGCCATATAACTAACAATTGACTCATGCAACATCCTATAACACTCATGGAGAATTTTATAGACACTTATCATATAATCCTTCTTTCTCCAGTTTAAAAGGGTCTGTCAGTTCACACAATCTACATCCATAATTCCGATATAATTTTTTAAACTATTTTTTGCACCTTTTCGACAGTGTCTTTATATCATTCAAACCCAAGAGATCAAATCTACAATGACGGTATTCTATGTACTGTCATATGAAGGCCCTGTAAGTAGGCAAAATTACTTCTTACATATGAATCGTTTCAACACAGCAATTATTTTTCGAATAAAATTTACATCTTTTGAACGTGCAAGTTAGCCGTATAAAGTTTTATGCACTACTTGTGGAGCTGAATTTTCTATTGAATATGATAGTCGTTCAGATATTATATAGCACACTGCTAAAATGAAGCTTAAAGAAACAATCCAGCAAAAAGTGTAAACTCTAATTTAACTCTTTCATGACAAAACAAGACGTAAATAGTGAATGGAAATGTCTCACTGCACAAAAATAATCGCTAGTTTTCCATATCATCATGAAAAATTATTCGTTTAGTTGAGCACATCTACCATCATATCATTTATTCTAACCAAGATTCACATACGTAAGAGCAAAATGAGAAAGTATAGATGGGAACGTATTGGCTTCATTTGAATATCGTGAAGTGATAAGTGTCTTACGTGAAGCAAAATATGTATCTTTTATGGCAGACTCATCAAATCACTGTAACTTGATGTCAGTCTCAGTTTTGGTGAGGTAATTTATACCTACGAAAAGAATGTAAATGAAGTTGTTGGAATTTCTTTCGCTCCGTGCAGTAGCATATTTTGCCGCCCCGTGTAAATGCACTTCATTAGAGTCGGCCCTGCACGTAGGGGAGAAACGGTTGAGATATTAGTGGACCACATTCTGTCCATATTAAAGAAATATAAATTAACCGACAAAACAGAAAGCATTTTGCGGTGACATCTGCATCACTATCTTCTGTGTCATTGCGAGAAAAGGCAATAATGAATCTGTCGTAAGTTTAGCAAAACGTGTAAATGAACATCTTGGAGTTGATTGTACTGCACATATCGTACATAATTCTTTGAAAACAAATTCAAGTATGTTGCCAGTTGATGAAGAATCAAATATTAACAAAGTGTTTCAACATTTTTGTTTTCACTACTATAGTCAAGTCTGAAATTTTGTTGAATTTTTATACAAGAAAGTTCTAGGGTAGTGTGAAGATGAAATGGCTTTTCATGCTGCCTGATGTAGAAGGAATGATCAAAATGTTTGATAGTCTCAAGTCATATTTTATATCAACATAAAATCCCCAAACCCCTGATGGATTTTTTTTTCAATAATCCACAATCTCTTCTCTGGTTCGAGTTCACCGAAGCCAATTTCAATTATGCAATAACACTATAAATAAGATTGAACGATGTAGCATTTGTGTCAATGAAGTCGGAAAGAACTGATTGTCCATCAGAGATGTTGAATTTACTGATGCTTGCATCAATTTCTGCGATACTTTCCTACAATACGTGAAAAATTGGACCAAAGCTTTTGCAGAGGTAGGTGATTTAAAATGGGCTTTATGGAATATCCTACCGTTTTGAGGTGTGGTTCAAAATTCTGTCTAAAACATATCGAAAATTAATATCAACATTCTAAAAGTGTGTTTATGTCAATTTTTGAAGTTGAACTATTCAGGGAAGCGAATCTAGGATTGATCATTGGAAGAAATGTGGTGCAACAACTAGCGAGAGTTGCACTGAGACAATTTCAGACAAATGAAGAATCAGTTTTATGAATAATATTTATCGAGAGTTTTGGACAAGAACTGATTGTCCTGACAACAAATTCTTAATAGAAAGGAGCACCTTATATATATATATATATATATATATATATATATATATATATATATATTTAAAAAATACTTAAATTTGGTATTTTTTTAAATTTTGTTTTGATAAAATACTTATAAGCTCTGTATTACTTAACCTTAGTATTTCCCAGCCTGACTCCCACTGATGAGACCTCAATAAAGGTCGAAACTGGTCTGGGTAGTGACCCCCCTTGCCTTTAATGCATAGCATCATGCATCTCGTCAAGGAGATGGGCTTTGCATTAAGGATAAATATTAAGAATAGTGATCAGAGCTTATTCCAACTTTACCACGAGTTGCCTAGACTTGTACTTGTATATATATATACACTTGTACTTATATATATATAAATTTAACTGATTAGAACCCGAGAAAGTATAACAAAAACCTTTAACATGTTCATTGCCAATCAAGCGATATCGCGTGATACGAGTTCTCACCAAACGGCCGATCACGCGTTATCGCGTGGACGTCGCTAACTAAATAAAAAAATAAAAAAAATTTGGCCACCACACGAAATTCCAATTTTCAGCTTGGCAATGAAAGTGTTAATCCATCACGACTAGTTTCATCGGTGCTCCGACTTCTTCAGGTGAGAAATAAAAAACATAAGACATAAAAATAACAAGGTAAAAAACATGGACTTTCCAGCTTAATAAAAAGTAGAATAGTAACAGTCATATTTGAATAGGTGACCGCGTGCTACCGTTGGCATGCGTTGAATGTGTGCGGCAGCTAATTTTAGAGCGCCAGTACTGGATTACTGCGCTATCAGGCAAATTGTAGCTTAGATTGTTGTTCAAATGTGAAGGGTCCAGAACTATTTCTTTTGATTCGATACTTCTTTCGAATTCATCCTTACATATATATAAATTAGTAGTGCGTTCCCAGTCAACTTGATGTGGCTGTTCTTCAAGGTTAGAGTTTGCCGAGAAGAGGACATGATTGGAAATGGTGCTCGCTCATGTTCTATTGTAAGAGATGACACGTCTATGTTCCTCAAGACGAAGTGAAACAGATTTATCTGTCTGGCCAAAATAAGGTCGACCACAGTCGCACAAAACTTTATAAACACCAGGAAAATGCAGTTGGTTGTGTTTTGGTTTGGGTCGACTCAGAAAAGAACGAAGTTTTTACAGAGTAGTATAGTCGGTCTTTATGTTGAATTTCTTCAAAATCTTAGCTAGTTTTGGGGTAAGAGAGCTGATAAATGGTAACTGTATATGAGTGATAGGGTTGGAATCATCTTCTTGTCGAGGATGTTGGCGTAGTCTCAAACGTTTAGTGATGTTACGAGAAGAATATCCACTATTTAAGGTGTTTTTCAGGAAGTTAAGCTCTGTTTGAAGGTCTTTTTCTGTGGAAGTGAGACATATTGCTCGGTAGGCAAGGGTGGAGATGATAACCAGTTTCTGAGGAGGGAAGTGATGAGAAGAACCATGTAAATATCTATCAGTGTGGGTGGTTTTTCGAAAAATTGAAAATTTAAGACAGTCAGGTAATCTGTTCATCTTTAGATGCAAGAAGGGGAGAATGCCGTTAATCTCTAGTTCTGATGTAAATTTAATGTTCTGATGTTGGTTATTTAAATGGTTTAGGAAGTTTTGCAGTTCCTCTAAACTATGTCCCCAGATAAGGAAGACGTTATCAATGTAGCGTAACCACAGTTTAGGTTTTAAAGTAGCTGAAGAAATAGCTTTCTCTTCAAAATCTTCTAGGAAAATGTTAGCTAAGACTGGGGATAGATGGCTGCCCATAGCTAACCCGCTAGTTTGTATATTTTATCTTCGTAGCAGAAATAGCCGGAATTGATGCAGTGAGTTAGAAGAGCAAACATTTTTTAGAAACCTTGTCCTTAAGAAGAGTCAGAACTTCATCTGTAGGTACATTTGTAAACAGATATTATTTTATCTACTGATGAAACTAGTCGTGATGTATTAAAGGTTTTTGTTATACTTTCTCGGGTTCTAGTCAGTTAAATTAATTTTTATAAATGTATACATCCCGAGTAAATCCTAATTTCAATCATATATATTATATATATTATTGAAATTAGGATTTACTCGGGATGTATACATTTATAAAAATTAATTTAACTGTGTGTGTGTGTGTGTGTGTGAGTGATTGAAGATTTACTCGGTTTGATATCATATTTAAAAATAATTTAATGACTAGAACCGAGGTTTAAATAAAAAATTTTAAACTTCGTTCCATCTTAAGTCGTTCTAAAACGAAACACAATAATCTTAAATATCCTGGTGTTTATAAGATTCTTTGCGATTGTGATAAGGCATACTTCGGACAAACGGAAAAATCTATCGAACTCCGTTTAGAGGAACACCAGAGAGACATTACTTATAACAGAACTTGAGCCAGTACCTTGTCCAGTCATGTGTTATTTTCAGTGAACTCAAATGATGCAAGTTTTCCACATCAGATACTCTGGGATGAAACTGTCAACGTACACTGATGTTATGAAGAGTTAGAGAGAAGAATTTTAGTCTAAGGAGATAGTTATCAATCCCGTCCATATTAATAACAACCAGACTCTCACAGCTCAACCATTCAATATTGGCGCTCTCGAGATCTTATACGCGAGCATGTGCATAACGATACAGTCAGTTCATTCTTCTATTTAAACTCTAGCCTTTATTCTCTTTAGTGTTAGATACGTTACTCTGTTTTTAAAAAAAACAATTCCTTTATATTGGTGAATGGTATTTATATGTTTATCTCACACCTGATGAGGTCTAGATTTAGACGAAACTAGTAGTGTATTCTCATCTCATCTTCTTTTTTCTCTCTTTTACCTTGCGGTGTCGAAGATTTATTAATCATCGGACCTCAAGCCGTTCACAGGATAAGGTGATCAGCCATACGCCTCGATGTATCCTATGTCCGTGGTGTTGAGTTCTCAATGCCAGTTTGCCTGCTTTGAAAAACCCCAGGATAGACTGGGGAAAAAACCCTACTGTCTACGCCCAAGACTAGCTGACTTGGCTATGGCTGAGGAAGATCCTTCAGCTCCTCACGTCACCGACGGGAATCGAACCTAGGACACTCCTTTCCCAGGCATATGGTTGCGAAATGCACATCCACTAGGCTAACCGCGCGGCCAGTAGTGTAATTAAAGTTTTTATTTAAACCTCGGTTCTAGTCATTAAATTATTTTTAAATATATATATTACCAAAGCTTTTACAGAGCTAGGTTAGGAATATCCCACCGTTTTGGGGGGTGTGGTTCAAAATCCTGTCTGAAACATATCGAAAATTGATATCCACATTCTAAAAGGATGCTGATGTCAATATTTGAAGACAAACTATTCAGAGAGGGGAATCTAGGATTGATCATTGGAAGAAATGTGGGGCAACAACTAGCTAGAGAAGTGGACCTAGACAATTTCAGACAAATGAAGACTCAATTTTATGAACATAATACTTACCGAGAGTTTTGTGTTAGGAATACCGGACACAAATGCACCATTAGCTGTTTTAATGAGCGCATGATGGATTGATAAAAGTAACCAGATATCCATCGAAACCGTACAGTCAATAATAACAAAAACATATTTTGAAGACATTTCTTGTATTGACAGTTTCATAACGGAGCAACTAAAACTTTTGGAAGAAATTCACTCATCTAAAAATATGACAAAGATACTAGATGGTCTTGGAACATTTGTTCAATAAATATTTATGTAATTTGACACTGTTAATGTGAGAGTAAGATGGAGATAAATATACAAGTAAGATTTGTTAATGTTGGTCAAGTAAACAGTTATGGCTAGTTGGAATGGAACTAATACAAGATGGTTTGAATTATAACAATCGATTCATGTCAACTCACCATGAGTGTCCCATTTTTTGTTTTGTTTTATAAATCTGGTCAACCTATATTAGGTGTGGGGGGAAAGGAGAGAGTTTAGTATTTTAACTACTATAGGGAGTTATAGTCATGCGTACCAAAAACTAGTGCATTTGATGGCAAGAATAGCATTATTAGAAGAGCAGTGACTCTCTGCCTTAGAGCTTTTTGAATACTGTAGAAAAATGAAATTTTTAAAAGGACTGTGACTACTATATCTGAGGAGGGAAGCCACTTATTTGATTTATTTTGAATTGTGAAATGGATTTTTACACACATCAGCCACTGGATTAGAAATCTTTATGCAAATGTACGTGAAAGTCATTTATGCAGCGTGTATACAAAATACTTGGTCACATGTTCTAGGCATCTATTTGCGCATGATGCTGGTCAGTAATCGTCAACAGTGTGGATCACAAAGGGATAAACACATGATCATGATCTTTCTGAGTTCGATAAAGGGCTTATTGTGGATTCCCGTCTGGCTGCAGCCATGATTTTGAATAAAACAGAGCTTACTGGTTTCTCAAAAGGTAAGTTATCCCAGGTGTTTAATCAGTGGAAAAATAATCTACATTGCTTGTATAAGAGGTGTCATTGTGGAACTAAGACAGCATGTCAGGAACGAGATCGCCATTATCTGAGAAGGCTTGTACAGACAAACAGAACCTCCTCTGTGCAGCAACTGACCAAGGCATTTAATGAAGGCTGTTCCCGACCCATACCACACAGAACTTTGCATAGGGAATTGAAGAGGATCGATATTGCAAGTTGCGTACCTATACGGAAACCAGATTTCAATGAAGAAACAGACAGTTTGCCTACATTGGTGTCCGTGACTAAACACTGGAAAAAAGTCCGACTATTTACAGTACACTATGATCTGCACTGGTGGCAGCCAGAGAATTTGGCAGGAGACCCATGAAACAATGAGCCCAGCTTGCCTTGTAAACAGAAATCAAGATTCTGGATGTGGCCATGATGTGGGACATGTTCTGTTGATTTGGAATGAGTCCACTGATATTGCTGGAAAGTGGGTGTCCTACAAGGATTATATGAACATTGTTGCTGATTAAGTACATTCTGTAATTATTATTATTATCCCAAGACCTCATGGAGTCAAACACTCATCTGGGAGGTCTTTTTATCACACACACATCTCATCATACCATGTCTTAAACACACTCAAACTCCTTGCAGACACCACACTCTCAAGCAAGGCATTCCAGTCATTCACAACTCTGCACGAAAAAAACCTGCCTCTCACACCCTCTTTATAGTTTCCAGGGATGACCTCTGGTTCTCCCACTATTCTCTGTAGAACTTCTCCACCATTGATCCTATAACAACCCCTTACCAACTTGTGTCTATCCTATCTCCCCTCTTCCTCCTGTCCACCAGACTGCAAATTACATCTTCTCAATCTTTCCTCATACTCGACATTCCAGAGGTCAGAAACTGCCTTGTTAGTCGCCTTTGGACCCTTTCCAAAATCTCTTCATCCTTCTGAAAACCCGGTGACCAAATCTGGGCACATAATCCATGTGTGGCCTAATCGAAGCCTTATACAACGGAAAAAGAATCTTCCTACTTCTATACATCAGTGTCCTCCACATCATTCCCGGAAGCCTTTGTGTTGTGTTCACAATTTTGGCGATGTGTCCACTAAATTTTAGATCATTATCCACTATCACCCCCCCCCCCCCCAATCTCTTATTTCCTCTACCTCCAATAATATATTCTCACCAAGCATAAATTCTGCATCCCATCTTTGTTTTCCAAAGTTAAAAACCTTACATTTTGCAACATTGAACTCACATCCCCATTTCCGTGCTCAATCACTCAATTTATTCAAGTCTTCTTGTAAGGCCACATCTTTACTCTTTATGGTTCGTCCCAACTTTGCATCATCTACAAACAACTGAATATCTCCATCCAAATCTTCGCCAATATCATTAATATTCAAATTAAACAGTAATGGACCTAAAACAGACCCCCTGAGGCACTTTACTAGTGACTTTCCTTTTCCTGGATATCACACCCCCATACACAACTTGTTGATACCTATCAGATAGCCAGTCTCCAATCCAATGCACTAATTTAACATCCAACCCCATATGCTCTAGTTTGACTGTCAACTTATCATGAGGTACCCTATCAAAAGCCTTTGCGAAATCCAAGTATATTACTGTGTATCCTTCTCCTCTGTCCAAGGAAGCAGTCACTTTATTGTAATAAGTAAGTAGATTACTAAAACATGACCTCCCTTTAACAAATCCATGCTGTCCATCAAAGATAATACCATTGTTGTCAACTCAACTCTGGATCCTAGTTCTCACAAGCTTCTCCAACACCTGACACACAGATAGGCCTATAGTTTGATGCTTGCATCCGATCACCTCCTTTATGAAGTGGCACAATCTTGCCCTCCTTCCACTCCTCAGGAACTTGACCAAGTGCAATTACTCGTATTAAAAAAATATGTCAAGGCATGTGTCAACTCCCTGGCACATTCCTTCAGAATATGCGGTGATATATTATCAAGTCCCACAGCCTTATTTACACCTAGTTTATTTACTCAACTCCCCAAACGCTTCTTGCTCACTTACAGTCAGTCTCTCCTCTCCATCATCAACTGCTCTCAATCTCTCCATGAAGTCACATTCACAAGATTGAAAGATTTTTATGAACTGCTCATTAAGTATCTCCACCACACATTCTGCAACAGCTGTCTTTATACCATTTTCTCCAATCAATGTCATCCTTCCATAATCATTCTTTCTTTTGCTGGTAGCATATCGAAAGAACTCCCTAGGATTCTTTTTGGCTTCATTAGCTAACTGCTGTTCATACCTCTCTTTAGCTACTCTCACCAACCAAGTCACCCTCCTTGCCTGGTCTCTGTAGACCTCATGAAATTGGTTATTTCCACTTCTCTTATGCTGCCTCCACAATGCCCTTTTTCTCTGTATCGCATGCTTAATCTCTTTATTTATCCATCTCACACCTACCTTATTTAACCTTCTCACCCTTGGAATACATTTAAACATTGCATCTACTAGATAGTTTTTGAAAATCCCCCAATCTGCATTGATCTCTTTTCCAACTAACTCCTCATTCCATGCTATACCTGCAAGCTGTCTCCTGAGCTCTTCATAATCATCACCCCTTGTAGTTCCACATATGCCCTTTTCTCACAGGGGTCCTCACACTGCTGGCAACCACCCAGGTAATCACCTCATGGTCACTCTCACCAATTGGTGGGTGATTGGACACTTCATTTATAATTACATCCTCTGATGAGATGACCAAATCCAAGACTCTCAATCCTCGTATGCCCTCTGTTACATACTGTCTGAGGTAGTTATCCCTCAAAAACTCAAGAAACTCATTTTCTTTACTTCCAGTTGCTATCTCATCATTTCAGTCTATATTGCCATAATTAAAATCACCCATAATCATCACACTTTTATTTACTTGACTAATTTGACTATACATTTCACTATCACCACCATCCACATTACCTGGATGGTGTTGACTTTTTATACAGAACGTGACAATTATTTCCATGGAAGACAATGCCAATGTCCATATTGCAAGAATTTTTGTTCAGAAAACATGGCAGCAACTTCCCCTATCTGTAGCCACTAGAAAACTCAGATATGTACCCCACCGAGAATGTAAAACATGGGAACAAAGTTCTCTTCCATCAAATCTGAGCCAGTTAAAGGACTGTCTTTGAACACCTGGTATGTTGTAGATAGATGCAATCAGTACCTTGTGGAATCTATGCCAAATCTGTACACAGCAGTAATTCGAGCTAAAGGAGGTCCAACACAGAATTAAAGTTTTTAATCCACTGGCCAGTATGTGTAGATATTGATTGCTCAAATGCACTAGAAATGTTTATTTATAAACCATGAAAACGAGTAAAAAGACATCTCCAAAAGGCAAACAGATCACCAAGCAGGTGGGAAAAAAGCCTATTTCTGTCAAATCAAGTTCTCTGTATTTTTTATTCTCCATGTGAAATAGCCAGCATATACTGTAAATTGGGATAATTGAATGTGTCTGGAAATGGGTCAATATTATTATTATTATTGTATGAGTGCCTCCATGAAGTCCTAAGACTCATCATGGGAAACCTAAACTATTGACACAATATCTATTGTACCTCTCCTTGGAAACCATTACAGCCAAATCATGAAACCCATTCCATTCATTCACCACTCTCCAAGTGAAAAATCTAGTCCTTACGCCTCTACTAACCACATTCTTATTCAATTTCCAGTAATGTCTTCTTCTGCCCTCTAACCAAATGCTAAAATAATTTCTTCTGCATTAATCATATAAAATCCTTTAAGTAACTTAAAAATTTCTTCATATCACCCCTTTTTTGCCTATCAACAAACCCTCAATCTAACCTTATAGGGAGCATTGTGCAGACCACTCACCATTTTGATCACTTGCCTCTAGATCCTCTCAACCCCTTCTTCATCCTCAAGAAAACCAAGTGACCAGACCTGAGCACAGTAATCCAGATGTGGTCATATTAAGGCTTAATGAAGATGAATGATAACTCCTTTATCTCTGCTTGTTAGTGAGTTCTTCAATAACCAAGTAGTCCTCTAAGCTATCCTGCTATTACTGTAGCAATGTGTGTTCTAAACTTCAACTTCTATCTCTACTATCACCAAATCCCTTGCTTCATCAATTTCTTGGAGTATAGTTCTCTCAATGTGGTACTCGGTTGTAATCTTTGTGCTTTTATGGCATGGTCTTGACTGAAAGTTATATTTTCAAAAAGTGAGTTTTCAGTCTGTACACTTGTTTAATGCACAGGCTAAAATAAGTTTACATGAACCCATTTCTATATGTCAGCTCTCAACTTTACCAAACCTCCACCACCAATACAACCAAAATTTTGGGAGTCAGAGGAATTACCAAGACTATGAATTTCCATTCATAGTCTTGGTAATTCACTGTAGCAATGTGTGTTCTAAACTTCAACTTCTATCTCTACTATCACCAAATCCCTTGCTTCATCAATTTCTTGGAGTATAGTTCTCTCAATGTGGTACTCGGTTGTAATCTTTGTGCTTTTATGGCATGGTCTTGACTGAAAGTTATATTTTCAAAAAGTGAGTTTTCAGTCTGTACACTTGTTTAATGCACAGGCTAAAATAAGTTTACATGAACCCATTTCTATATGTCAGCTCTCAACTTTACCAAACCTCCACCACCAATACAACCAAAATTTTGGGAGTCAGAGGAATTACCAAGACTATGAATTTCCATTCATAAAGCCACGCTGATCCAATAGAATATCACATTTCTGTCCACTCGTTTTTGAATTCTACCTTGTACCAACTTTTTCAACACATTGATCAGGCTATAATGTACTATATAATGTCTTGGCAACTGTGACATATAATGGAGCTAGTTTGTCCTCTATAATAGGATCTGCACTTAATATATTAGCGATAGTATATATTTCTGTAAATTTTATTCTTACTTTATCTCCTCTCATAAAATTAGATACGCTACCATTTATTTTTTTAATATATTTTTATATGCTTCATATTCATTTTCACAGAGCTATGATTATAAGTTATCTAAGAAACCTATCTATTTTCTAGAATTATCTGTAAAATATTTTTTGACATGTCAATGGAGCTAAAGACTTACTGTAAGAGATTGACTCTGTTGTTTACACAATACCTATCATACCTCTCTTTAAACTCATTCACTGACGAAGCAATCAACAACATTAAATATAACCATTATGGTGAAGCAGGCCTTTCAGACCACGCACTCAACACCTTACACCAAATCAACTGGAAAAGTACAGTAATATATTTAGATCTTGCAAAGGCTTTCGATAGATTGCCACATGACAAACTAGTAGTTAAATCGGAACAGATAGGGTTGGATAGTAGATCAGTATTGTATTGGAGATTGGCTGTCTGATAGTTATCAGCAGGTTATGTATGGGGGAGTGATATCCCAGAAGAGGAAAGTCACTGGTGGCTGTCCCAGGGGTCTGTTTTGAGGACACTATTGTTTTAACTTGCATGTAAATGACATTAGAAAGAGCTTAAATGGTAATATACAGTTGTTCGCAGATGATGTAAAGTTTGGAAGAGTTATGTGAAGTAGAGCAGATGTTATAGCAAGAGGACCTAAATAGACTGTCTGAATGGGCAAGTGTGTGGGGATGTCAGTTTAATGTTGCAATGTGTAAGGTTTTAAAATCTGGAAAGCAAAGATGGAATGCAGAGTATAGAATTAGTGGGAATATTTTAGAAAAGTTGGAGAAGATGAAAGATTTGGGAGTTATGGTGAATAGATTTGAAATTTCATGGAAATATTTTTTCTAAAATTGTGAGGACAACACATGGGATTATGAATGATGCAGAGAACCCTGATGTGTAGAAGTAAGGTTGTTTTGATTCCACTTTACAAGACTTTGATCAGGCTGCATATGGATTACTGTACACAGATTTGGTAGCCAGGTTATCGAATGGATGATGAGATGTTGGAGAGGGTTCAAAGACGATTGAATAAGTTGGTTTCTGGTCTTCGGAATGTGGAATATGAGGACAGATTGAGAGAATGCAAATTACAGAGCCTAGTCGAGAGAAGGAAGAGGGGAGTCATGATCGAGACATATAAGTTGGTAAGATGTAATCAGCAGATTAGCATGGATATTGTTCATAGAATATTTGTAGACAGGGAGATATAATACACATAATACAAAAAAAAAAAGGGACAGGGAAGTTGATCTTAGGTGAGATCTTAGTAGATCTAATTTGTTGAGCCCTAGTTCTAAGGATAAGTAAAATAGATGAGCAAAACAGTAAGTCACTTTTTTCCACTAAGTCAAATAAGCACAAATAAAAGGATTTTTCATTTTTTAAAACAGTGAGATAAAAGAATCAGTCTGATTTTTAAAATAATAGTTTATTATTATTAACAATAGTATTTTCAACATTAACAAAATAAATTATTAGCAAATTATTGTTCTGTAGTCAAAATATATTTATCTGTATTTAAACATTGAAATCAACACAATATTGCTCATTTAATAATATGTAATACAGACTCACACACACACACACATATATATATATATAGCTATGTATAAGTTAAATGTCCAAAAGAACAAACTATGGAACAAATATTTGCCTATTTACAAAAAACATTTTATGTATTTCCAAAGAGATTACACTTTTTTTTTTAGTTAATAATATACCAATCATTTATTATCCTCAAGAACGAAATCCTAAGTAAATAAAATTTTGTAGCACTATGAAAGTATTAAATTATAACACAGTTTGTCTTCTGTAATAGGTGGAATGTATTAACTGATAAAAGACAACTAAAATATAACTGCAAATATAAGACAACTGCAAGGACAAAAGTATTTGAATAAATGGATGAACTACTAAAATTAGGTTTATTTTCAAAAAAGTCATTATTACTTCTGTTAAATCAATAACTATAATTTGCTCAGAACAGGGGAGGGGGAAGCAACCTGCAACTTTCAAGCCAAATGCATCTGAGAAACTTTTGCAGCTTTTCAGAGAATAGTTTATTTATTTATGAAAAGAATTGGAGAATAATCTATTTCTATTTTCTGAAAGCCTTTTTCATGGTAATATGCATATAATCACTTTAAATCAGAAAGTGCTTGTATTACTTATAAGAGTTGCAGCTCACAAAACATTCAATTGAATGCAATTTTCATCAAAATACAGTAAAAAAATGCCAACCACTGGTTCAGATGGGCCATCAAGAATTATTGAATGGATTACTTGATCATGAATTTATATCATATGCCATAATACAGAACAAAGAAAATGTATGCATCATAATTATTCTAATTACTCTAAATTTAGTTCCATTCTTAAAACATTTCAGAAAATTTCCACTAAGATTAATCATGTTCTCTCTCTCCCTTTGATTTTCATTTTTTGAAAGATGATTTGTTTTTTTCTTGAATGAAAGATGATATCAGAGCAAGTAAGGCTAGACAGGGAGATTGAACATTTCTTCCTAATAATTGCATTTGTTCTCTGTAAGCCATGTTGGAAAAGAAATGTGATGTGATAAAATAATAATTGGCATGAATGCAAGCATACAGATAGGGAGTGAGAGAGGGGGAAATGTATTATAAAAATACTAAACAATATAAACTTATATAAAACTTAATATTCAACAAAATTAATGCAAAATTTATTTAAAAAAAAAAAACAGAAATTTAAAAAAGTTTATTTTTCAGAAATTAGAAATGAAACTATACTGTATGCAATACAATGTTATAAATGACAACAGTAAAAAATAGTTTCAGGAGAATGGGCAAAAATAAATTCAAACTAGTACAACATCCTACTTTAAATGCTATTACTGTAAATATGTTGCTGAAATGATAATTGCCTAATTATCATTTCATTATTTTAAAAACAACTATCATTCTAAGTATCCAATAATTTTCTTAAAGAGAACTTTACAAGATAAATTTATAATTAAAAATTTTTTATTTTCCAATGGTGATGGTGATATGTCATTAAAACTGTAAAATGTTTTTACAGTTTTAATTAATTCTGATGTTTTCTAAGTAAAAGAACTGGAAGACAAAATGTATTCATTGGAAGCCATAACATTTCCCAATCAGCTTAAGCCAATGTGCAATTTTAACAGTACATGTGAAGTTATAATTATGGAAGAGTGTGCATATACACATACACACACACACACAATTCTCATTCAAGCACATGAATACAATGAGCTTGGAAACCATTTGCTGAAATTACTGTTTTTCCTATGCCAATTATATCTAAAGAGGCTATACTATATATCTATACATAGCAAGTATCAGTTTGGTACAGCTAGTGTTGTTGCCAACACTACTACCATTAAACTTTAAATGATATAAATAGTAATAAGAGATATGGAAAGACTAGTAACATATGCCAATCTATAATTAACTATGTCATATCTTTAGATAGCCCATGGATATAAAAATATACTAAATGAAATTCATGACACTTCATCTTTAATTCAACATGTTAGGCTCAAGGCCTTGTCATAGCCAAATGAGTTAACTGTATACAAATTAAGCAATGATAGGATAGTTAATCCTATCTAAATACACTGATGTTTCAGACCCTATATGTTTTTGATTAATAGTGCCTGTTTTATAGGATGAAAAACAAACCAAGATTTTGGGAGAAAAGCCCTTTTACTTCCATATGAGATTGCTAACTCATTTTCAGTTAAAACTTCTTAAGGATACTTTGTATATTGTGGCAGGACTCAACCAAATGATGAATATACCTAGGTTTTCACATGAAGAAGAAAAACAAAGAAATGAAAGGAGTCGCATATAAGAGACTAAGAAGGTGAATCTTTTTTATATCAGTAACTGACTGGTTGATTGACTGCTCAGTTTCTGCTGTTTTGGACTAATAGGCTGTGGATTTGAGTCCCACTGTGACATGAATGTTTGTGAATGCAGTTAAGTGGCAGAGGATGTTCATTATTCAACATGAGACCACCTACCTGCTTACTAGGCCTGAAACAGCTTGAAAAAAATTCCATATTTGGTCTTCACACCAGGAATTACCCAATCAATGATATTAATATGCTATAAGTTAACTTTTCATAAATGGAACTGATGGAAAAAAAAAAAAATCTAAACCAGATACAAGCTGTGCTCTGTTTTCATGTAATACCTTTGTAATATAGATAAAACCCTTTGAATGGAAAGACTGATTTAAATCCCATTTAAGATGTAAGGAATCTTTTTAATTAGAGGGCATTCTATGCAGAGTTAGCCAATATCACACAGAAGTCAGAGGGTTGTGAAACAGACAATCAATCACGTGTACTAACTACCAACCCAGGAGAGTATGGAAATAATGATAGGATTAATCACCCATCATTATTAAAATCAGATGTTATAAGAAGCCAAGCTATTTGAATATAACAGACCAATCGGTATAATAAGTTTAAAGAAACTCATGTGGCTCACTTGATATTTCCAAGGCATTTAATAAAGTCTGGCACTGTGGTTTTCTTACCAAGCTACCATTTTATGGTAGTGATGTGTTATCACTTCCATAAAAGCATCACGCGTGGTGATATGTCATCAAATCCTATGGCCTTATTGACATCAAGTTTATTCATTTCCTCATATACCTCCTACTCACTCACAATTAAGCCATCCTCTCCATGCTGAGTACTTCAACAATGGCTTCAGCAGAAGTTACCATTCTACCATTTTCATCCATCAACTTCATCCCACCAGAATGATTCTTCCATATCAAAATATCTTTACTATGATAGTATTATCCATATTTTTAGTGCACTCACTGCATTCTGTCTCAGAATGCAGTGAATCTTTGACTACAAATGGAGTTAACACAAGAATTTATATATGGATATCTTACACTACACACTTTTCTTTCATTTCACAATTCATAGAGTAATAAACATATACTGTACTAATCCAATGGTTTTACTGATTTAACACTTGAACCACACTAGTTTTAATAACATACTAGGAAGGAAAGTGTTATTTAAAATGATTCATTTCATAATAAGCAGATTGCTTCATTTAATATTCTGCTGGTATTTGGTTTGCATCACTGGTTGTGGCTGCTTCCAAAATTACAGCAAAACAACTAAGATGATACAGCCTGTACTCTGTCTCTAAACTGCAAACAGAGTACATTTCATTGTAGATGAAAAAATCCTGCCACTTCAGTTAGCCATATGAGATCGTAACTACATTATCTGTATTGTTTGAAATTATCAAAGTGAGAATATAAAAGAACACTGGTATCTTCCAAAGATAACATGAGACTAAAGAATGGAATAAGTAGTGACTACAAAGTACAAAATGATATTTCTCTAAAATTTCTTTAAGCATAGTGACATCCATTGGTGCACTCCCAGGGAGGGGGGCCAGGGGGCCCTGGCTCCCCCCCCAAAAGAAAAAGGAAAAAAACACTAGAAAAATTTCAAAAAATCTTTTCCTAATTAAAATTCGTTTTTTTTAAAAAATTTATGTTGTGTCGTGTCTTCTATTTCTATGCTACTTATGAATTATTGGTCACATAAGGTGGGAATACTCTACAGCACTCGGAAATCCTGGTCACTGTGAATGCAAGGCGAATGAAGTAGTGCTCAGGCACAACTTCGTTTGCCTGAGCCAGGCCAGAGGAGATCATGTATTGGCAGATGCTCAGTCATAGCTCGTATGCAATGCGTAGTGTGTATTCTCAAATTGTCTACTCACCCCCCCCCCCCCCCCAAGATTAAATCTTGAGTGCTCGGCCCCCCCAAGATTAAATCTTGAGTGCGTCACTGGTGACATCACATTTTGCATAACTCCATCACTACACTATTACAAGCCAACAGTTTCTGCAATTTTAAGTTGATTCTGAACTGTAACTATTGTCACATTCCAAAAATCAGAAAATTAAAATTCTATAATTACATTTTGGATAACTTATTCCATAATTTCTGAAGTGGCTGTCTTGACTCAAACAATTACCAATACACCAAAATAGTTGTTAGTAATGCTAATCTGTCTTGGTATATTATTCATTGAATTATATGAGAAGCAGGGGAGAGAGGACTTTTCCTACTCTATACCATGGCATACTTAAAACTTCCTTGTGCCTTAATTTCCAAAATGCTAGAAGAATATTTTGATCAGTGAAATATAATTTTCACTCAGAAATTGAACTGAATTGTTCAAATTAATCTAAATAAAATGTTGCTTAAAAAACTTTTGTGAACATTCCTATACATTATCTCTAGGCTAGTTGTAATCCAATTTAAACTGATACTTTAATGTCAGATAATAATTGTACTTCGAGTTCAAACTTAGTCAAAAACAAGTGACACAATAGGTATCCAGAATTCCAGAGTACACTTGTATGTTTCAGAGGACTAAGATGCAATAAACTTCATTAGAGTAGAAAGAATATAAGTACAAACACTGCACTCAATATTACTCTTAACTGGTACTTGGAATGCTGTGTCATCATCCTTTGCAAACTACCTGAGAAAACAATGGAACCTTTTATATACTTCAACAGTACAGACTTTTCCCTCTATTTATAAAGAAAAAAAATCTGGAATATTTTGTATTAACTATTGTACACTGAATGAGCAAATATTATTCAATATGCCATAAATAACACATAATTCTCTATATTTCATGTTATTCACTGAATATGCTTGGACAATGGACAACTTCTCTATTTCATTAACTACCAGTTATCCGTTCAAATTTCACTGTTTAGGTGGAAGATGATTTTCAGTACTCAATTATTGCCACTCATTCTCTTAACAGCAGCCTGAAGTGGTATGATAAATATATGTCTTTATCATACCACTTCATTTAACATTTATTCCACATCAGAACTTGGTACCCATGTTCTGATGTGGAATAAATTTCCAACCTCTCTTTGTCACCAAGATTAAGATTAAAAATAAATAAATAAATAAAATGAAATATTCCAGGAAGTATTAACATTAAAAAACTAAGTTTTTTTAATACTAATATTTATTTTAGTTTATCTCCCATGTCATTTTCTCTTTACTACTATAAGTAATCCCCTAATTTGAAACTATAATGTAAACTTATGTACAGTTAATAAAATACTTTTTTTGGGGGGATTAAATTTCGTTATATATATTCAAACTGTTACCTTCATACATGAAGGGCTAAATATACTTTTTAAAATTTAACACACTTTTTACAGTTTTAATCCAATTAATGCATTTTAATTTGTTATTCAATCATATTAAAAGACTGCATTTCAAAAATTTAGATAATTTTCAGTGAACCAATAGATGTGTGTGTGTGTGGGGGGGGGGGGAGCATCATCAGTATCATCAGCAGTTAACTATTGTTTTCTATCATATGATAGAAAACAATAGTTAACTGCTTCAAAAATAAATGAAGGCACAGGATATTACTACAATATGCTAATGTATTAGAAGATAACAGCACAACTATATTTCAGAAGTAGGTAAGAGAGGGCAAAATCTTACAAGTGAGAGTAAATCAATTTTGGCAAATGATACTTGCAAAAAAGATATGATTTTGAAGATGGTCACACACCTATAAAAATTTCTTTTCAGAACGACACCTGATCAATAAGCTGTGCTTTCATACACTTCTGAAATAACTATGGAGAACTATGCAATTGTAATGTTTCATGCATTACAGATGCTCATTGAGGGGGGGGGACATCTTTTTTCAGAAGTCAATCAATCCTGAATCCTTTTTTACTATAATGATGGTTTATCTCCTTTTTTTATTTTTTTAAAGAATAATAAAAATAGTGCTTGATTGAAGAAAATCAATCATAAAAAGATGCATTTCATAACAGCATTATGTTATGAAAAAATGAAACTAGAGCGATTTTTGGCTTTATGCATTACAGATATAATTCTTTTTTTGTCTACTTTTCTGATTCTAATCAGATCAAATTTCATGATGGCTAAAGTGCAATTTATTACTGTATTTTTGAATATTTTGCTGAATTTTGTCAATAAAAAAGTTTAGTTGTAACTAAAGCAATGAGCAGACACATTTTAGCATACATCCAAAGCAGTAAATCAAAATTTCCTGCAATTTCATCCAAAATTATACTACTTTGTATAATTTCACAATAGAACCACTTAAGGATAAAGTTAGATAAATGGGAGATGTCACATAGCTTATAAGAATGTAGAGAACCAACTTATATCCAATACCTAATCCACATTCTTCTGCGGTGCACTATCACTAAGTATAATCATAGAAGCTGAATGAATGAGGACAGGCTGGCAATTTGGTACTCAGATGCCCCAAATGCATTCTGTACTACCTGAAAGCACATCTACATAACTTGAAGAATAAAGCAGCTAATAATACAACAGGTGGAAGAGTTTGCAGCAACTTTGTAATAGTTATCTGAAACAACATATATGTGAACCTACTTGGTTCTTGGATTTCATAAAAATACCACAGAATTAACATGAACCATATGATAATTAGAAAGCATTAGAGGTGATATTTCAAAAAAAAAAAACCTTTGACAGTATAATAATTATGAGATGAGAAGTATTAACTGAGACATTAATTAATGAAATGATATTAATGCAAAATGAGTAACACAGAAGGACATCAAGTTTAATTTATTCTGAGAAGTAAACTTCAAACTAAATCTTCTAATGGTTAGATGATTAAGTTTTTAAAGAATAATGTAAGAAAAATACTATGGAAATAATAGATTTGATAAATCAGATACTAAGTAAAAGTATAGATAAAAAGTATAAGCAACAGATTACATTAACTAAATTGTTAATTAAACACTTTGAAACTATATTTGAATTACAGCTGGCTAAAAATGATAAGATTATTCCAACAAGGTTTAACAGACAATACGTAAAGAGGGATAAGGATAATAGAAATAAATGAAACATGACCAGCTAATCATAAATAATTCCAAATGATCTAGATGGAATTGAAGAAGTTAATTACTACTTTTATGTGACACCTCCAGGGAGTCCAAAGACTCATCGAGGGAGAGTGTGCCAACACATCGAACGATTGGATCCCCTTCCAACTACTAACCATACTCAAACTTGCTTAAGCCATTAGTAGCAGAGGCTCTACCAATCGACCAACCTTCGCTGGCTTAATAGATATTTTAAAAGTGTATATGGTTGACACACACATTACAGCAAATAATGCAATAAAAAAATTAAAGATAAAGTACTTTTTCTCACTATCATAAACCAGCAAAATGTCCAGACCAAAGCTTCATGGTAGAATGCTATGCATAAAAAAAATTCATTATAGCAAACTATCTAACTATAACAAACTATTCCTCTGATCCCTATAGTCTGCAATAGTGAGCATTGATTGTATATATATATTAACATTAGTAAAGTTAGATGAGGAATTACTACAGGCAAGACTTGCCTACTGATGTAATATTGGAGCAGGAGTTTGTTTTGGAATTACAGCTGAAGCAACTAGGACTACAGACCAGCGTATTATGTCTATTAATTGATGTATTTTCAGGCTGATTTTTCTGTTTTTGCAGATTGAAAACCAGTTTCCACGTTAAAAAACCTGCTACCTCTATATGAGAGCAGGAGGAGGAGGATACTATTACTATTTTAAATGACCTAGCACTAGCAATTGATAAGGGCAGAGGTAGGAATGATATATCTCAAGTCGTGGTAAGGAGATGCATGTTAGGGTTAATCAATTCACTTTTGATCATATGATACTAGGAATTTTATGTTCAGAGTGGAAATTTGCAGGTGTTATTTCAATCCCTAAGTGGGGGGGGGGGGTATGGCATAAAATGGAGAATTATAGACTACTGCTTGGTTAGCTAAGCCATAGCCATTCTCCAACCAGAAGGCTGTGGATTTGAATCCCACACTAGTATAGATGTTTGAAAATGTTTCTAGGTGGTAAATGAGCTTTTAATCACTCAGTGTGACACCAACATCCTATTATATAGAATATCTGAAGTGCTCTGAGAAAGCTTCAAGTTTGGAATCTGCTCTAGGAGCAGAGTTTCCAGATTTTTTTATTATTATTCATTTGCATACAAAAATAATAAAAAGAATAAAAATACATATACATGAATATGGAAGGGGGGGGGGGGTCTTAAATTATGTGTATCAGTTTGTTTTCACTGCTATTTTTCTTTCTTTTTTTTTTTTTTTTAATCTTTTCCAGAAAACTGGTCTCTGTAGTGGGATTGATTTTCTTCTAGTTGCTGAATTATATTACATATACTGTAAACAGGCCCGGCTGGTGGCGTGTGCGAAGTGTGCAATATACACAGGCACCGCAGAAGAAAAGGCACCTAAAAGATGTCAAAAAATATGAGATAACAGTTTAAATGAACAATGAATGGTACATATAATTATGAATGTACGTTATCTGTTCGGGCCCCTTCAGATCTTCCTGGAAACGAAGAAATAAATTCTGAAATTGTATCCTGGGCCCGATTATATCACTGTAATTTTTGATTAAAATTTACGAAAATATACCTAAAATAGTTCTTTATTTTTTGATGTATCATAAATCAACTTATGATTAATTGTTGAGTTCTGTGTAAGGGCCGTATACTAATTTTAATCGGATCAGATGCATGTGGTCCGGCCCTAAAAGTCAGCTTACTACTGATAACTCATTCTTCTCGACTTTATTCAAAAAAAACGTTTTTGGAAAGGAGCCAAACATTAATCGCACACACAAGAAAAATACTATGCGCCAGTCCTGACTGTAAAGGTATGACGTATGAATGTGAATAATGCAAGTTCTTCCCCATTACCTTCCTAAATGGAGTAAGTCTCCTATTGGAAGCCGATAATAATAACAATAAATGTCAACATTTGTTTGATATAACTTGGCTATGAAATATACATTTTTCTCCTTCATTCCTAAAATATTTAGTTAATTTGTGTAATTTTACAAAAACATTTCCACACAAAATTTAATAGTTGACTGTCAATGATTGATAGTGTAATCAATGTGGTATCTCTAATATAATAAAACAGTTTTATTTAAGATGGTGTGATATGATGGATATGTTTCCAGTAACACTTTCTATTGCATCTACCAGGTAGCAGACCTGTCAGTATCAGCAACACAATGTCACCAATAAATGTTTTCATTATTATTCTATTAGTTAGTTATTTGCTGTGTGTGTGCGCGTGCACACACTATAGTTCTTAAAGAAGAATATAGTAAACATAGTACTGTAGACTATTCATAAGTGAAAACTTGTTACTGACTTCAAATTTAGATGAGGATGAATCAGCATAATTATATTACTTGAAAATACTATTTATCCTGAAGATAATATTACCTTTCAGCAATTTTGATAACTGTGAATAAGTGTAATATGCAACTTTATAAGCAGTAATTAAATAATTGGAAATGATACAATTAGTAATTATATAAATTGAATATTGTAACAACATGTTTAAAGCAATTTGTCAAGTCAATTGGCATAAAAATCATTGCAAAAATAAATAAATAAATAAAGAAGTAGAGACGCAACTATCAAAGTTTAAAACACCATATAATAGATACAGTAATGAACAATGCAATATCTGTACTGACCAAACATGAAACTAAGCTTCTTACCAAATGATATTTATATTCCAGATAACTAGACTTTCCATCTGTTTTGTGAGTTTTACTATATTTAAAAAAATACCAAATATTTTCTAATTATACTCTATACTGATCTGCTGCAATATACAAACTACTGAGGTGTGTCAATTATTATAAATGGGTCTAGGAATATTTTATTATATATCTTTAAAAAACTGCATGACTAGTGGAAATGTAACTACGACTGTAGCATAAACAAAGGCAACAGTAGCAATTGAATTAATTTTCATTCTCCATTCCAGATTTTTCTGGGCATTACTTACTAATTTCTTGACATCGTCCTCAATATAAACAGTCCCAGGAGAGACAGAGTCATCAGCCTTACCTGACATCGATGTTTTCAGAGAAGATATAAATGTTTTAATTTCTTTCATTTCTTCTGCAATAGTTGTATCCTGCTTTTGAATAAGGTCAAGGATTCCATCAGTCTGAAATTCTAGTTTCTCAAAAGGTAATTCAGCATCCTGCAAATGGATATCTGAAATAAGACTTGGTTTACTCATCTGCAGTCCCAAGGTATTTTTTAAATCTCCAACAAATAAAGCCATTTGATGATGCTGTGACTGCATAACATTCATAAGATCAGCAACCAATCCTTGAAGCTTGCTTTGACCAGATGCCTCTTCAACTATTCCTTGTAGTTCTCGCACACGCAGTTGAGAACTAATATTAGTTCCAATGATCCCTATCACTGCCCCAATAATGGACCCAATTATAGACCAATACTTAGTTTTTTCTGCTTGAAATCTTTCCTTTTCATGACTTTCCCTTAATGCTAAGGAAAGTACTGAAAAATAATCTCGTTCTGCTTTTTCTAACACTTTGAAATCTTCAAGCAAATATTTCTCTTCTTTAATAACAGCATGCTCCTAATCAGAAAAAATATAAGTTTACTTTTCTTATAAATAACATTTACTTACTATACAGAAATTATTAAATATAATAAACAACTCTTGCAAGTTTCAGAATTCTGAGAAAATAAACTTCTCCCCTCCCCTCATCCATAATCTTTGTAAAACTGTAAATCTTTACTTATATGGTTTTATGAAAAATAAACCACAATCCCACTTAGGTGAACTCTGAATTAGTTATGCTACTCACTGTTATGTAAATAGCACAAGATGGAGGTATTGTAGAGATATTTAGTGATCACTTTGCTGAGGTATTTCACAGTAATGCTACAGACAGAATTTTGAGAGAGAGAGAGAGGTATGAGGGGATGCCGATAAAGTTTTGGGAAAAGTGTGTACCTGAAAAAATAACAATTTCCTTGACTTGGTTATTTAATGAGCCTCGTAAGAATTCAAGTGGAATGGAAGCAAGGTAAAATAGTGCCAATGCACAAAAGTTGATGCATTGATCTACAGACCAGTTTGTATGTCTGGAGTGGTGATTAAAGATTTGAGAGAAATTGATTAGGATTAGGAATGAGGGAATGAGAACATGATTCTTTGTGAGACACAGCATGGACTGTTTTAGTAATCAATTTACATTCTATAACATAACAGTAGGTTGATAAGAGGAATGCATATACTAACTTCTGGATTTTACAAATGCATTTGAATAACTGTTCTATGGTGAATTAGTGCTGCTTAAACTGTGAGAAATAGAATCATAATAGGTAAAGCATTAATTTGTCACAATGCAATCTGAATTGAACCATTACAAGATGTTTTGATTAGATGAGAGAAAGGAATCAATCAAAATGGCATATTTCTCATTGCATAGATATTACCATTGTTACTAAATTTACACATGCACAACAAAAATGAAGTAACTTAAAATTATACTATTGTAATAACTAAACTACATTTATTGATTATATAATATTTTAAAAACTACACAGAAATGCTGAAATTGAATTTTATTATAAAAGTATCATATATCATAAAATATGTTACAATATCATAATGTAAGAAAAGGAGTTTATTAGAGTATACTTCTGCTCTTACAACCTAATTGGTTCTTTGACAGTCTTTGTTAACTGAGTCATTGTAAGTTAAACCCCAAGCTCAGTGTCATAATACAGTTTAAACCACCACCAAATTGCCACAAAACTAAAATGTGGCACTTAAATAATGAAATGACAAACATATTTAATTATGTAAAAGAGAAATATGTTAAAAAAAAAGTGAGATTCTTAACATAAAAACAGATTAGTTTCTTCTGAACTTGATAAATTTCTCTGTGGTATGACAAGGCATTCCCAACTGTGGCTAAGGGCTTCAAGCTCCATTTAGAATTGGATCATCAGTTTCCAAATTTTTTAGATCAAAATCATTTTTGTTTCTGATGATATAACTAAGAGCTATGCAGAAATGAATATTAAATCTTTGGAAGTCTCTGTGTGAATAAATCTTTAAATATTGGTTTTTCTAATAATTTTTTTTAATCAAGAACCAAAACCAGGTCATATATTTATTATTATTATTATTACACCCGCCATTAAGCCGACAGACTCATCGTGGGAGGTTCATTCAACTGACAACATATTTATCATATAGAAGCTTAAAGTCCTTAACACTCCTTGCATTAACAACACATTCTGGCAATGCATTCCATTCAATGACAATTTTTCCATGTAAAAAACTACTCCTCACACCCCCTCTTCACCACACTTTTACATAACTTCCAGGAATGACCTCTGGTTCTTCCCATCCTCTCACTAACTTAAATGTCTCTATCATATCACCTCTCTTCCTCCTATCCACCAAACTCTGCAATCCACACTTCCTCAAACTCTCCATAGCCAGCATTCCACTGTCTTCACATAAGATTGAAAACCACGCGATCAGATCTGAGCATAACAGTCCAAGTGTGGTCTGACCAGTGCCTTATACAGTGGCACAACCACTTCCTTATCCTTGCATGTTAGAGTTCTTATCATAGCAGCACTACAATGTGCAACCTTTGCAACACTAGCAATATGCCCTCTAAACTTCAGTCTACTGTCAACCACCACTCCCAAATCTTTAATCTCATCCACTTTCTGCAGTACGGTACCATCGATATAGTACATAGCCTTATATTTCTGCACTCCAAAATGTAACATCTTGCACTTATTGATATTAAAACTACAACTCCACTCTTTTGTCCAAGTAAAAAGTCTATTCAAATCTTCCTGAAGGGATTCAGCATCAGAAGCGCTACTTATAATTCTTCCCAACTTTGCATCATTAGCAAATCCCCAGTCAGTCCACATGATATATCGTTTACAAACAAGTTAAAGAGTAGGGCCCAAGAACAGAACCATGGAGTGCCACTTTACCCTTCTTTTTTTTTTTTGAGATACTGTCTCAAAATCCCAATGTTTGATCCATCTATCCGATATACTCTCTATTCCCATCCTCTGCAGTTTATACACCAACTTATCATGTGGTAATCTATCAAAACACTTCTGCAAAGTCTAAGAATAACACTGTATATGATTCTCCCTTATCTAACACACTTGTCACCTTATCATAAAATGCAAGTAAATTACTGAAACAGGACCTACCCTTTACAAATCCATGCTGACCATCATAAAGAATGCCATCAACCCAATTCTGTATTCTATTCCTTACCAATCTCTCCAACACCTTGACCACAACTGCAGTTATACAGACTGGCCTATAGTTGGAGACCTCTGTCTTAGAACCATGCTTGTGGAGTAGTACTATTTTGCCTTCTTTCCACTCCTTAGGAACCCTACCCTCTGCAAGACTTTCATTAAATAACCCAGGTTAAGGGCATAACCAAATGTGATGCACATTCCTTAAGCATACGTGGTGATATGTCATCCATTCCCACAGCCTTATTCACATCTAACCCAACCAACACCTGATACACTTCTGTTTCTTTCACTTCCAATTTTCCTAATACTTGCCTCTCTTCTATATATTGCACCAGATCATTTACACCAGTCCAGTATGATAAATGCTGATAAAATGCTCATTCAACAATTTCACTATATCCTTTGCAGCTGTTAAGTCTGCTGCCAAGACTATCCACCAATGTTAGTCTGACATAATTATTCTCCCTCTTGCTTGCCATGTATAAAATCTCCTCTCATACTGCACCTTTTCTTTCTTTCTTTACCATGCTTGTCACCTTTCTAGCCTGCACCTTCTACTCTTCATGGATCTGATTACCACCAACTGTCTTGTACCTCCTGCATAACATTTTCTTTTCCAGCACAGCTTGCTTGATTTTAATGTTCATCCATTTCACTCCTACTCTATTTACTCGCTCAACCCTTGGTATGCAGTTATACATTGCTTTTGTCAGATACTGCCTTGTGAGTTTCCATGCATTGTCAACATCTTTTCCGCTAAGCTCATTTACCTAGCGTATTGATGCTAGCTGACTAAAGAGCTTCCTATAATCGTCTGCTTTATACTTCCACATGTATCCATTTTTGACAGTAACCTTTTCTTGTTTCATCACTTCCTAAACAGTACTGCATGATTACTCTCACCAACCGGCGGCAGCATCAACACCTCTTAAACAACTACATCTTGTGAAGTTATCGCCAAAACATTCCAAAATGGTTGCTTCAATCATGCTGCTTAAGATACTCATCTCTTAGAAATTCCACAAGCTCATTTTCCTTGTTCCCATACACTATCTCTTCCTTCCAGTCTATATTCCTGTAATTAAAGTCTCCCATCAGGATCACTTTCTTTTTACATGCCCAACTAATTTGCCTAAACATTTCACAGTCAGTATTCTCTGCATTCCCTGGCCTAGAACAGCATCCTATCAGATATACTAACCTGTTTATTTCAATTTTGCACCACACAGATTCAAAATCTGTGCACAGACCATCAACTTCCACACTTTGTGGACACAAATTCCTCTGCAATCATTAACAGAACCCCCCCTCCTCTTTTCACATCTCTATCCTTCCGGAAAATTATATATCCTACTAATTCTATTCCTGACATCACATCCTCCTCAGGCAGCAAAGTTTCACTTATTCCAATTACTTTTGGGCACACACCATCTCAATCGACGCCACAAACTCAGCTCTCTTGTTTTGAATACTCCTTACATTTGTGTATAAACATAACAATCGTTGTGTGTGTTTGAGGCCATCCTACATGCACCAATATTTAGAATATCTTAATTAACACTCATAACAAAATTCACACAAAAAAGAAATTAAATCATTTTGACTTCCTTAAAATAAAGGAAATGATAGAAAATATTAATAATTTATACAAAAGCTACATGTATTATGCTATGAAATGTAACATAAATCATTGCATAATAGAACAAAGATTAAAATGTTCTTACTAAATAGCTTAAGGAAATTACAACGTACAATAGAATATACATTAAAATAAATTTTAATACACTTCCAATATTTCGGCAATGTCATGTTGCCATTATCACAGGAATTTAAATACAAGACATGTGCATGCAAGCACAACACACAGTAAATGAGGAACGAAGCAGGAAGCTATTCTTTCTCCTAAAATTCCTGATGGTGTTCCCTAGTGGGCAATGTTGGTATTCTTAGCCAATTGGGCTGAAGGTCTTCTGATGTAGATTTCCCAAATTTGGGGCAGTCTCATGCAACCAAATTTGTTGAGGTTTGGATTGTTTCTTGGGGTTGAGGGTGATTCCATGAGTAGCCTTTCGTATTTGAATTTACTACGGTGTATTATTGTGGCTTTCTTCCACTGTATTCTATGGCAGGTATCCAGCGCATGCTCTAACCATAGAACTAAACCACATTCTCAGCCAATGGCTAAGGTCTATACAAGAAGTTAAGTCATGTTTTTTTAGGATTTTTGTAATTTCTTCCGAGGTGCCTCGGATATAGGGAATGGTGATGGATTTAGAGTAATCTTTGTTGTGAAGGGGGGAGTAGGGTTGTGGTTTATTGGTTTCAATATTTTTTGGATTTTTTTGGGGGTAGCCATTGGCTAAGAAAGTGTTGAGAATGTGGTTTAGTTCTGTGGCTAGGGTATTGTCATTGGAACAGATAAGTTTAGCCCTCTTGTGTAGTGTCTTAATGACTCCATACTGTTGTGAGGGTGGGGAGGGGGGAATTGTTGTTGAATGTATCTGCCTGTATGGGTGGGTTTTCCATAAACTGAGAAAACCAAGGTTCCCTCAGGCTGGCGGGTGACTAGTGTGTCTAAGAAAGGAAGGCAGTTGTTTTATTCTTCTTCCAGGGTGAACTTGATTCTGGGGTGTTGGTTGTTTATGTGTGTTAGGAAGGAGAGCAGTGCATCGGAGCCATGTGGCCAAATAGTGAACACATCATCAACATAGCAAAGCCATATGGTTGGTTTTTTGTGGGGCAGAGTTTAAGGTTTTCTTTTCAAAAGTCTCCATATAAAAGTTGCCCAAGGGTGGGGAGAGTGGAGAACCCCATGGCTGTTCCCTCTATTTGTTTATAGAATTTTCCTTGCCAAACAAAATAGCCTGAGTTCATTGTGAACTGATATAGGGCTGTGATATCGGGAGGAAATTTAGCTTGATTAGAAAGATTAGCTCTAAGGATTCTTTGAGTGGGACATTTGTGAATAGGGAGGAGACATCAAAGCTGACCATTATGTCAGTGTGTTTGAGTGTAAGGTTTTCTATGCTGGCTTTGAAGTGGGCTGAGTTTTTTATGTGTGAAGGTGTGTTGCCAGTATAGTGTGTGAGGGCTTTTGCCAAATGTTTAGCTAGTTTGGTATGGGGGAATCAATGCCATCCACTATGGAACATAATGGCACATTTTCTTTATGTATTTTTGGGAGTCCACAAAAACCAACCATATGGCTTTGCTATGTTGATGATGTGTTCGCTATTTGGCCACATGGTTCTGATGCACTCCTCTCCTTCCTAACACACTTAAGCAACCAAAACTCCAGAATCAAGTTCACCCTGGAAGAAGAAAAAAACAACTGCCTTCCTTTCTTAGACACACTAGTCACCAGCCAGCCTGATGGAACCTTGGTTTTCTCAGTTTATAGAAAACCCACCCATACAGGCAGATACAACCAACAATCCCCCCCCCCCCCCACACACAACAATATGGAGTCATTAAGACACTACACAGGGCTAAACTTATCTGTTCCAATGAATGCCCTAACCACAGAACTAAACACATTCTCAACACTTTCTTGCCAATGGCTACCCCCCCCCTCAAAAAATCCAAAAAATATTGAAACCAATAAACCACAACCCCCTCCCCCTTCACAACAAGGATTACTCTAAATCCATCACCATTCCCTACATCTGAGGCGCCTCGGAAAAAAATGACAAAAATCCTAAAAAAACATGACTTAACTTCTTGTCAGACCTTACAAAAAATTGGCATCCCTTATCCGCTCCACTAAAGACCAACCTCCCCCCCCCCATCACCAGACCTACTTGGTGTATACCAAGTCCCTTGCAGTTGTAAGCTGTCCTACTTTGGTCAAACAGGCAGGACAGCTAATATCAGAATTTCAGAACACAAGGACTACATCCGTTTTCACCAATACAGCCACTCTGGTCTTGCAGCCTATGCGCTGAATACCCACCATAGAATACGGTGGAAGAAAGCCACGATAATACACCGTAGTAAATTCAAATACGAAAGGTTATTCATGAAATCAGCCTCAGCTCTAAGAAACAATCCACACCTCAACAAATTGGGTTGCATGAGACTGCCCAAAATTTTGGAAAACTACATCAGAAGACCTTCAACCCAATCGGCCAAGAATATCAACATTGACCACTGGGGGGCACCATCAGGACTTTTAGGAAAAAAAATAGCTTCCTGCTTCGTTCCTCATTTACTGTGTGTTGTGCTTGCATGCACGTGTCTTATATTTAAGTTCCTGTGATAATGGCAATGTGACGTTGCCAAAACATTGGAAGTGTATTAAAATTTATTTTAATGTATATTCTATTGTACGTTGTAATTTCCTTAAGCTATTTAGTAAGAATGTATAACCAACGTCTAAGCCTTTCCACGAGAAAAAGATTAAAATGAGAAAACATGGCTGGTTTCTGTAATGCTAATATTGACAACCTTTGTAAAATTTTTACAATTAAGATATTTACTCTGTTAAAATTGAATTAGTATTTGCTGAAAAGTATTAAATTTAATTATACATTAAATTTTATGTTAAATTTGGAAGGGAATTTACCTTGTTCAGATTTAAAACTGTCAATAGCTAAAGTAGAGTTGTACTTGGCAGAAAAAAGCTATATCCTAACACAAGTGCAATTTGGAAAGGGAATGGTAACACAATAGCTGTGAGAGAGAGAGCATTTCGTAAGAGACAAAATACTTAGTCAAAAAATAAAATAAAATAAATGAATGGTTAAGCCAATAAATAAATAAATAAACAAGCATGTGAAATATCTTTGCCACTCTGCTATTTATATATAGAGAGAGTAGCTGTGCATCAGGTTTCTCTCTCATATCTCATAATGCAAAGCACACTCTCTTCTCAGGTAATGGTGCATTATACCATGGCATGCATGCTATTTTAAGGAGGGTTGAGCATCTTGAATGCTTCTTTTTGATCAAAGTTTAGCTGGATTTAGTCAAAGGACTGGAGCTATTCGAAATATTAAGATATGTATATCCAGGTAGATACCTAACAGGATGCACCATGAGAAGTGAGGATTGAATATTAGGTCTCAGAAGCCATGGTCAGTTCTCTGCATTCCTTTAAAGGAATGCAGTATGTGGAGGTCTCCTCTCAATTATTAATTTGTTTAGCAAAACAAGTGTTCTCTGTCAGGTTGGCAGGAAAAAGACCCAAAGGAAGACCAAGATAATAGGCGGATTGATACAGTAAAAAGTGCCTTAGAAGACAGAAATATAAGATCTGATAATGTTGGAGTCTTGAAAGATAACAGATTGATTTGGAGGAAAATTGCTGATAGGAAGTTAGTAATGATGTAAGTTCTTCATGTAGTACTATCATAATATCTTGTACATGCCTTGAGGGTACATGTCAGGAATTTGATGGTGATGATGAAGATATGCATTTGTTAGCATTTATCTCTTAGAAAGAAATGTTATAGAGATAGCTCTGTAAATTTAAAAAAAAAAAAAAAGTAAATGGAGCTTGTTTAGTACTAACTTTCTGAAGACAGATTAGCAGCCAATCCATTCTTCAACTTCAATGATAATGAGTTCATTAATAGCTTGAGAGAGGTCTTAAGTGCATCTTCCCCAATGTCAGAACAGTATTCCAAGGCTGGGCAGATTTGATATTCATATGATTTATGTAGAATAAGCAACTGTACAGAAGATAAGTAATGTCTTCAGCAAAAAAGGGTGCCAAATTTTTTAGAAGCTGATGCTATAAATTTAAGCTTCAGTACTAGGGAAGGTGCCAATAGAGTGGAATGAGAACAAAATAGTCCAATTACATAAGGCATACGCCAAGACAGAAGTAGCAAACTATAAGCCAATCTGCATCTCAGGAATGGTGGTGAAGGTATTGGAGAAATTGATGAAAAAAAGAATTCAGGACTGGATTCTTTGTTGGTAAATAGGAATATGATACTATATAAGGAACAACATGGTTTTGTGAAGGGATAAGTCTTGCTTCAGTAATTTGCTTACTTTTTATAATCAAGTGACAACTGAGTTGGATAAGGGAAATGGCTACTCAGCGATACTGCTAGATTTTGCAAAAGCATTTCACAAGATTCCATATAGAACTCTATTGAATAAATTGGAGCAAATAGGGATGAATATAAATCTGGTGATTTAGATTAGAGGATGGCTGATGGACAGATATCAAGAGTGCTTTATGGAGGAGATGAGTCCAGGAGAAGAACAAGTGACTAGTGGCTCAGTACTTGGTCCTGTGATGTTTAATTTGTATATCAATGATATAGGAAATGATTTGACAGGAAATATTCAGTTGTTTGCTGACAAAGGTTGGTCGATTGGTAGAGCCCGTGCTACTAACAGCTCAGCAAAACGTTAAGCAAAATTGAGCGAGGCTAGTAGTTGGAAGGGATCAATCATTCGATGCTGTTGACACACTCTCCCTCGATGAGTCTTTGGACTCCCTGGAGGTGTCACATAATAATAATAATGCTAAAAAAGGAACAGCAATGGTAAACTAAGGTAATGCAGAGATCCTGCAGGAAGACTTAAACAGATTAGCAGTATGAGCAAAAGTAAATGTTATATTCATCACCATTTGCTCCAATTAATGCAATAGAGTACAATATGGAATCTCGTAAAATGCTTTTGCAAAGTCTAGCAGTATCACTGAGCAGCCATTTCCCTTATCCAACTCAATTGTCACTTGATTATAAAATGTAAGCAAATTACCGAGGCAAGACTTATCCCTTAACAAAACCATGTTGTTCCTTATATAGTATCATATTCCTGTCCTGCCAGTTCAATGTTGCCAAGTGTAAGGTAATGCATTTTGGGAAGAGATCAGAATCTGTGTACTATACTGATGGAACTGAACTGCAGGAAACTGGTGAGGTCAGGGTCTTAGGTGTGATTGTGGACAGGGAGTTATCTGGACTACCATGTACAGATCTAGACTCCTGGTGATGAAGAAGTTGTGGAGTGGGTTCAGAGGTGGGTGACAAAGATTGCAGCAGGTGTGTGTAACACTCCCTATGAGAATAGATTGACGGTCTGTACGATTCAAAAATTAGCTGATAGATAAAAAAAAAACAGGAGACATGATAGAAACATTTAAGTTATTAAAAGGATTGACACTGATTGACGGTCTGTACGATTCAAAAATTAGCTGATAGATAAAAAAAACAGGAGACATGATAGAAACATTTAAGTTATTAAAAGGGTTTTATAGGATTGACACTGAAGACTTTTTTCAGTACATGACAAGAAGGGAGAGAACAAAGGGTCACCAGTGGAAATTGTATAATAGTGTGGTTAGCAAGGGTGTTAGGACTAGGTTTTTTGCTTGGAGGATGGTGAATGGGTTGCCAGAGGTGATTGTGGGTGCTTCATCAGTGAATGAGTTTAAGGAGAAGTATGATAGCTATTGTATGAATGATAGGTAGTGTGCAAATAAATGAATCTTCCATGATGAGCCTTCTGACTCCATGGAGAACCTGTATAATAATAATACCTATAATAAGGTGTTTTCTTTTTTTTTTTTTTGGACTTTCTGGCATACTTTTTGAAAAACCATGGCTTGGATATAAGGTGGGAATTCTGAACAGAGCGAGGAATGAAAACTTCCATTCAAACATGGATAGTTTCTGTAACATGATCACAAGTATCTTGATTTGTAAAAGAGAAACCATAGTCTGACTATCAAAAGGATGATCTAAGTCATGGAGATCTCACTTGCCATTGCGGTGCCAAAGTGAATAAGGTTGTGAATGGCTGGGAGAGGATGTTCCACTAGAGATGAAATTTGAATAAGATTGTGATCTGACTTACCAAGAGAAACAGTCACCTCAGTAAATGGAAAGAGAAATGGTTAAAAAAATACCTAGTGTTGGATGAATGGAGAGAATTGTCAGGGATTCTGGTTAGGAGATGAATGATTTATTTTGGATCATTAGTTACAGCAAATACCTCTACTTCTCTGCCAGCTTGTCAGTAGAATTGGAAAGAAAAAAAGTTTGAATTGTGGACACTCAAGTCGCTAAGGAAGATGACTTTGCTGTTGGGAATTTGGATTGCACAAAATCAAGCTCCAAGGTCAAAAAGGAGAGACTAAATTAGAGATCCTCTAGTAAGGAATATCAGATCATACAAAAGCCCAAGTACAACAGGAATCATACATAGTGTAGCTTGGACAGTTAAGATGGGCTGTGACAATTTGTAGGAGATCTGAGGTTCAGTCAAAAAACAGATCAGGTTCGGATGTCTGCAAGTGATGATGCACATTATTTAGGTTTATTTCACATCCAGCTTGGTATATCTTTTTTTTGGGGGGGGGGGGCAGAATCGAGGCAAAAACAGGTGACTAGTAGAGTGCTGCAAGGTTCGGTGCTGGGACCATTGCTGGTTAATTTATACATAAATGATATAGGAAATAACTGAAAGTAAAGATACAGTTGTTTGCTGATGATGCAAAATTAGGTAGAGTAATAGTTAATCAAGATGTGGAGAGCTTTCAGGATGATTTAAATAGGCTGTCAGTATGGGCAAAAAGTTAATGGGTGTCAGCTTAATGTCGAGAAATGTAGAGTTATGCATTTTGGGATAAATAGATTACAAGCTCTGTATCACCTTGACGTCACTGTACTCCAGCTAGATATTTAGGGGTGGTGGTAGATAGACAGTTTAAAGTACATATTGCTAAAGATGCCCATAAGATTACTTGCTATTACAGAACACATTAACAAGTAGGGATAAGGAAGTTATCATTTCTCTTTATTATAAGGCCTTGATACGCCCACATCTGGATTACTGTGCTCAAGTCTGGTCCCCCCCAGGTTTCTTGGGGATGAGGAAGCAGTGGAGAGGATTCAGAGGCGAATGACCAAGATAGTGAGTGGCCTACGGAATGTTCCCTATGAGGATAGATTGAAGGTGTGTGGAATTGCAGAAGTTGGTTGATAGGAGAAAAAGAGGGGGGATATGTTTCTATCATATCAAATTGCAAATAAACATTTAAATTGCTTAACACTTTGAGTCCTAGACCTACTGGGACTTAAAGAACCCTGTGGACCATTTTTAGCTCTATTTAAGAAAACTGCTGTGCAGTATTTCTATGGAATATCCAAATAATTATTTCTTATATTTTAGTTAGCATCTTTGACAATTAATTGAAACAAAAATTTTAGTTATACATACATGTGGTATGAGCTCCAGAAATGGGTTGCAAGAAATCAAGGTTTTTGAAACAAATAAAAAGTTAATTTATTGTTAGTTTCTACATATATTTACTTCTTTAGTGTTCAAAATTCAACAAATTCAGTCAAAATATTGCTTAGATGTAGAAAGTATTTTACCTTGGGTATAATAAATGTTAAAAATACCAAGCAATTTTAAACCTGGTTTTACTTCATTTCCCAAGTAAGCAAACAGACAAACAAGTCAAGTTTGCACCTGCAAGTGATGCAAGTCTAGATGATCCTACAGGTAGTGCAGTCTACAGGTCTTGCACTACAGGTCCTACAGGTCTTGCACTACCTGTAGGATCAGCTAGACTTGCATCACTTGCAGGTGCAAACTTGACTTGTTTGTCTGTTTGCTTACTTGGGAAATGGAGTAAAACCAGGTTTAAAATTGCTTGGTATTTTTAACATTTATTGCTTAGATGTTACATAAATAATGAAAATTATAAATAAAATGTATGTGTGTTATTATTATGATGAAAATATCATTTTACATGGGGTGTGCATGTAAAATGATATTTTACATATCATTTTACATGCACAAAATAATTATCCACTATTGGCCATAAAAATCGAGTGGTAAATTATTGAATTAGGCCATTCAGTTTTTGAAATGCCACGACCTCACGTGCAATCGTGAACACAACTCACTGGATGGCCTCGAATTTGGTCACCCCTCGTTCAAAGTTCTAAGTCACTGTCACTTGACTCAGAGCTCACATTTGTGGGGAGATCTGCTTCCTCTTATTCTCGATCACTGTCTGCCCAATCATCTAATTCAGATCCTTTGTTATTGAGTGTTTCCTCGAGCATTTGTTCTAATTCGCATTCACTCAAGAACCGTTTTACACCACTGCTTTGGCCGCCACTGGGTCCTGATTTGCCATGATGACAGAGAAATTTAAACTGATTTCTCAGGTCACAAGAAGAGAGTCGTGAATCCCTTATATTGTTTAGATTGAAGCAGTCAGAGTTATGACAGTGCGATGTAATATAAACATGAATATGTGTAATCGTACATGACGCAGCTGATGGGCAAGCATTACGATATACTAATATAATTTCCCTTTTTTATTGATAAAAGTCAACCATCCTCATGGATAATGAAGTTGAAGGTTCAAATTTAATTACAGTAGTCTGATAATGAATTTCAAGCTTATATTATTATTTTTGGAATTTTTAATTTAGCGATGTAAATATACATTGATGGGATTCTGTGTTCTGTATCGATGTATATTTACATCGATAGGATTCAAAGTGTTAAAGGATTTTATAGGATAGATGCAGGGGAAATGTTTCGGCACTTGGCTAGAGAGACATCTGTGGAAATTGAATAAAGGTGTGGTAAGTAGAGGTGTGAGGACTAGATTTTTTGTTTGGAGAGAGTTGTGAATGAGTGGAATGGGTTGCCAAAGTCAGTTGTGAGTGCTCTGTCTGTTAATGGATTCAAGGAGAAGTATATAGATAGATTGTGTGGATAGATTGGGTCTCCCACGATGAGTCTTCGGACTCCATGGAGGTGCCTGTATAAATAATAAATTATACCAGGAATGTTGTTAAAGAATTTTTTTTTTTTTTTTAAGTTTTAAAATTTTGGGGGAGAAAATTTTTGAGGAGGACGTAGGCATCTGGAGAGATTGCTGTCTTGAATGAGTCGGTGTGTCAATGCAGGGAAACTAGAATGTCCAGGGTGGATGGTAGCAGGGTGGCCTCTTGTGGGAATGGGTACTTGGGAGAAGGGGGACGACATCAGGTAATGCTGAGCCCAGTGGAGTCTAGAGGGAATAATGCTGGGTATAGAAATTTTTATGCCAGGAGTATCCGGAATAAAGAAGAGGAATTGGTGGCACTGATAGCATCAGCCTGGACAAAGATTATTGGGATCACTGAGATGTGGTTGACAGAAGAGGATATAATAACAGGAATAGAAGTAGCAGTGTACAGCATTTTTCGGCAGGATAGGAAGGGAAAGCGTGGTGGTGGAGTACTGCTTATGATAAGTGACGACTTATGTCCTCTAAGAGTGGAGGCTTTGGAAAGCAGTGACACTAATGATTTTAAAAGCATATGGTGTGAGGTAGAGGTGGGCAAGACAGGATATTCAGTGGGGTATTGCTACAAACCAAGGAGCACAGAGGGTTGGGACCAGGAGATGTTTAGACAGTAGAGCTTGGCAAGTGCAAGAAGAATGATTGTTATGGGAGATTTTAACTACAGCAGTATAAATTGGGGAGAGGAAGATGCATGTAGCAATAAGGGAATGGAATTTATAGAATTCTTCAGGGACAAATGTCTTAGGCAACATGTAATAGAGGGAACAAAAGGTTCAAGAGTTTTGGATTTGGTCTCATAGCATCAGAAGAATTGATAATAACTGAGATGACATCTCTCCAACCAGTTGGAGAGAGTAACCATGTGGTTTTGACTTGGAAGATGAATAGACATGCAGGAGTATCAAAGAGACGGGAACATATATAGAATTATAAGGCAGGTAATTATAATAGTCTTAGATGTCAACTTGGGGAAGTTTCATGGAGGGAGGAATTGAAAAGCAGGGATATCATTAGTGCTTGGGAAATTATGAAGGAATATTTGTTAGCAGCAGTAGTAAGTATTCCACAAGTGAAGAATAGGACACAATTTGGAGTAAAGTGGATGACAAACAATATTAAACGAACTGCATGCGAAAAAGACGCTATGGAAGAGATATAAGGAGACAGGTGAAGAGAAGATGCATGAAGAATATAAGACACAGGCCAGAAGAGTGACGAGTATGGCAAGGAAGGCAAAACTGGAATATGAGAAGAGATTGGCCCTAAGATCCAAAGAAAATCCTAGGGAATTTAGCTATGTAGCCAGTAAGAGGAGAAATGATTGTGGAAGAATGACATTGTGAGATAAAAATGGGAATAGTGTGACTGATATCCAGAGGACATAGTGGAATTGTTCAATGAACACTTTATTGGAGTATTTCATCCTGGAGGAGTAAATTTTAATACTAGAGGGATAGGGCAGGTTCGAGGTGCAGGAGGAGAGTGTGTTCAAAATACTGAGTATATTCTGGATGCGAGTAAAGCTGTGGGACTGGATGGTATTTCCCCACGAGTTTTCAGCATGTGTGCTAAAGAACTGACAGCTCCTTTGACCTGACTTTTCAATGAAAGTCTGCCTACAGGAAAGGTGTCCAGGGAATGGAAGTGTTGGATCCTATTTCTTCTTAACCTATACCTTGGATCCATCAATTTGTCACTACGATGTTCTTAAACAAACAAAAAAAAAAAAAAAGTTTCTAGTTGATTTCTAATCCAAATATAGAGAAAATTTGTATTTATTGACTGCGCCACTCTATATCTAAATTAGTCAAAGAATTAAAGTAAAACCAACTCTCAACTATTTCCTTTTTATGTGTTGTTATTATGTATACAGGCCGAGTTTATTTAACTTATTTATTTCGCTCGCTTTGGTTCGATTATTTTATGAACAGTGCAGTAAAAGAGATTCAGGCAAAGTACAACTTTAGATCAACAAAATAAACATTTAATATAGGCTTACAAATTATACACTTTAGTTTAAGTCACTGAATAAGGTATTACAAACATTTTGGCTCATCTGGTAATTTAGTCATATAATTTCAGGCAATGGTTAGTCTGTTGTCTGAAATACAGCTTTCACAAAATTCAATTAACCATTTGAAAAAGTTCAATGTCATAAGTTCCTTAGTAACCAACTACAATAATATCTTATAGTTACTTAAGTTTCAAATACAATATAAGGGCGGCAATGCTTCTTCACAAGTATACACTCTTAAATCCACACTCCAGCTATTCTCTGCAAAAGTTACTGTTAATGTAGGGATATTTTAGGAAAAAACACACACATATTCTCTGCACAGGAGTAACAAAGTTGGTTAATTCTTACTGGTAAATTTCCTTGTTCATCTACTTATGTATGGACACCTTTTATAACTGTATTCACTTAAAACAATTAACAGCACTCATTAAAAACAAAACAAATCCTCTTAGTAATAACTGAATAAATTAATGGTCACAATTCACATAGTTAAAAGGTTCTTGCTTGGAGCAAAACGCTTGTACTAACTCATGAACTAAGGTAACATGCAGTAATTCTTTAACTTGAAGTTTTTATGCACAGTTGCCTATTCTTTCAGCATTTAATTAATCTTTCAGGCACTATATCTCTTAGCACAGCTATCGTTTAAATTTAACTTTGCTGCTTCTACTTATTCTCTTAGTTACTCCGTGCTATTCTTCAAGTTTCTGTGTGTCCCTGAAAGGTCGGTCTTGAGTCAAAATCTCAACTAAATTATCGCTAGTCATCCAGTTGCTACTTTGCTATCTTCCGTTGCTTTATTTGTCATTCTGCAACTTACTAGCTAACTCGCTCCTCGACTAGTAGACCTTAGCAAGCTACTTGACTGACTCACCGACTCACTGTTATCTCTCTACTCGCTATTATCTCACTCTGATTCCCCGAATGAATCGTTTTGTCTGTTCTTCGCTTATATATATCCCTTCTTCCCGCCGAAATTATTCTCATGCTCTACTTCTATTAAAATCCTTTTCCAGCCCTTCAATACCGATCTGCCATGTTCTGTTCTAAGCTCGCGCTCGCTATCTTACATACGTCTCCATGACAACTAAAACAAAATATAATAAAACTGAAGCATTGCACAACGTTATACCTCTACATATAGGAACAAATAAGGAATGTTTACATTTCAATTAATATGCAGTTAAAATGTTGAATACAAATTGTTATAATATTAACATAGCAATAAATAAAATAAACTGAATAATATTTTAATACAGTGTCCTTTCACTATTATTATATATCCTTAAATAATTAATTATTAATAGAACTTAAAGGTAGTTACATGAATATTAATTTATAAACAAGTGATTTACATTAAATAATAATTACAAGTCTAGCTTATGAGATGGAAGATCATGTTGGATTCTGAAGTAAATATTAATTACTCAAATCTCTATATATTCAGAATCCAACAGAAGGAAGGTAAGATAGTGCCATTGCATAAGGGCAGTAGCAGACTGGAAGTGTCTAATTATAGGTCGGTTTGTGTGTCATCAGTAGTTGCTAAGATCTTAGAAAAATTAGTGAGGGACCGTATACAGCACTGGGCAGTTGATAAGCTGAATGTTATCTGTGAGAGTCAACATGGATTTATTAAGGGGCACTCTTGATTTAGTAATATGCTAGCCTTTTATAATAAAGTTACATGAGCAGTAGATGAGGGAAAAGCATATACTGCCATTTTCTTTGACTTAGCAAAGGCAATTGATAGGGTGCCACATGATAAGCTGATATTTACGTTGCGGCACATGGGTTTGGATGTCACGTTGCTCAACTGGATTCAGGATTGGCTGTCCGATAAGTATCAGAGAGTTGTGTATGGTAGGGTAGTTTCAAGAAGGCAGAGAGTTACAAGTGGGGGTTACACAGGGCTCAGTACTGGGACCTATATTGTTTAACCTTTATATCAATGACATTGTCAGAGGATTGCAAGGGGATATTAAGTTGTTTGCAGATGATATGAAGCTGGGAAGGATTATTAGTAACAGTGCAGATGTGGTAGCCCTGCAAAGAGGATTTGAATAAGCTAGATAGATGGGTAAATGAATGGTGGATGTCGGTTTAATGCAGCAACATGTAAGGTCTTGAGGTTTGGGACACATCGATGGGATGCTGCATACTCTATTGGAGGAGCTATACAGGAGGAAGTAGGGGAGACAAGAAATCTGGGGTTGATGATTGATAGAAACCTGAAATTTAGGGGACATATTGCAAAGCTGACTTGCAGAGATAAAAGAGTTATCATTCCGTTGTATAAGACCCTAATCAGACTACACTTAGACTATTGTTCTCAGATTTGGTCCCTAGGATTTGAAGGGGGGATAAATTAACTGTGGAAAGGGTACAAAGGTGGATAACAAAGATGGTTTCAGGACTGTACAATGTTAGTTATGAGGATTGGCTGAGGGAATGTGGACTGCAGGGTTTGGTGGATAGGAGAGGTGATATGATTGAGACTTTTAAACTGTTGAGAGGTGGTTACAGGGTTGACACTGAGGAGTTCTTTGGCTTGGTTGAACAGCGGGAAGGAGTGATGACAAGGGGTCATCCCTGGAAGTTACGAAAGGAAACTGTGAGCAAGAGGGTGAGGAGTGGTTTCTTTGCATGGAGGGTGGTTGAACCGTGGAATGCATTGCCTGATAGAGTGGTGAGAGCGAGAACGGTTAATGAGTTTAAGGAGTGGTATGATAGACTGTGTTTCCTAGGAAGGACCTCCCACGATGAGTCTTTTGACTCCATGGAGGCCTGAATAATAATAATAATAATAAAAATTTTTGAGGAAAGATTGTTATTTAATTTAATCACAGTAACACTATTTATTTGGGTTTATTTACTTGGACATTAATGGCTGGTGATTGTACAATATATAACCTTTTCCAGCCAAGTCATCCTCCACTTTCCAATGGTATAATCTGTTTCTACAAATGGAACTCTGGCAAGGCAAGTATTGTCACCTTAAAAACATACCTTCCTTCAACTAGAGGTCTAGCTGGAAGAAATGCCACCTAGACCTCTAGGTGGCCCTCGCTTGGTGAAACACTACCATCCTGCTTTTTTTTTTTTTTTTTAGCATGAAGTGGCCTTTACCATGTTTCTACTCATACTCACTCTCTAGAGTAGAGTTTGCAGTCAATTTTTTAACCCCCTTCCCTTTTCTTACTACATACAGTGTAGATAAAGGCTTATCTGTTCATGCTCTCCACATTCAAATCTTTTAACTATCCTCTATTTGAGGATACAACTATAAAGAAGTTTCTGCAGGCCAGCTGCCGGGTAGTATACAGAACTGAACCTGTTGGTAACTTTTCAGGAGCTTTTTCAATCAAGTAGCAAATAATCCTGCTGCTGCTTAATTTGCTAGGTTGTGCCTAAAGAGAGTCCAAGAACAGTAGCTTGCAGGGGGGCTTTTCTAGACCACAATTGGATTGACATCTGGATACTCCCTGTGAGAGTGATGATCCTCGAGTCCTTCATCCCCTTCCTGATGATCCCTGAACCACAACTGGTATCCTCTACAATAACAATTTGCCTCAACATTCCTCATTACATCATCCATGATGCCTTTCACAAGAAGGGTAGGACCTATGCTTCAAGTCATCTTTTTGACCACACCTATATCTGAAAGTTGATCACACACAGTCTAACTAATCCAACAGTGAGATAGTCTTCCTCAGTGATTTTAACATCCATAATACAGACTTGCTTCCCTTCTCCAACTTCACAGACCAAGCTGGTAAAGAAGTTGAACTGTTTACTATCAGTAATGATTTACCACAAATTGTCGAGCAACCTGCTCAGAATTTCAGATAATCCTCTTCATTCTCCCAACATCTTGGACTCTATTCATGGCTGACTATAACCTTGTCTATGTCTCCTTTGTTACAGATCTTCCTTCTTCTGGTCATTCACAGCTTCATATTCTGTGGTACTATAACAAGAACAGTGCCAATTGGAATGACCTTTAGGACTTCATGACTCATTTCCTAGTCTGATTATTGCTTTCGCTCTTCTGATCCTAGCATCTGCTCTGATCTAATAACAAATATTATTCTCATTGCGATGAGTGCTTTTATTTCCCACTCCACTCAAAATCCTTTACCCTTTTTCAAACTCTGGTTCTCCCAGAACTGTGCCAAAATGGGCCAAGCCAAAAATATCATCACACGAGATGGTATCAAAAAGTTTCAAGACTAGGTTTGTAACATGCCAACAGATGGCATGTTACAAACTCCCTGTGACTGCATGCACAGTCACAGGGAGCACCTACCTTCATAAGTCAGTGTGCCAAAAGACATTGTCCTGTGTACATCGGGAGCTGAGCAATTGATGCTATTCTGACCACCTGCATTACCACATCTGCAATTTCATCATGGACAGCAAATTAGAACAAAGAGCAAACGTGAAATTCTGCATGAAACTGGGCAAATTTGCCACAGAGACGTTTGACATGATTCAGCAAGTTTACGGTGATGCTGCAATGAGTTGTTCGAGGTATTTTGAGTGGCACGCATGCTTCAAGAGCGGGAGAACATCACTGAAAGACGATGAGAGATCAGGAAAACCTTCAATGAGCTCAACCCCCAAAAATGTCGAAACCATTCGGCAACTTTTGCATGAGGATCATCGGAGAACACTCCACAACATTGCTGCCATTGTCCTTGTGTCATAAGGAACAGTCCAGGCAATCCTCACGTGTGATTTGAACATGCGCCGTGTTGCTGCCAAGTTCATCCCCAGGCTGCTGACACAGGAGCAGAAGGAACACCACGTCGAAGTCTGCCAAGAACTCCGTCAGCGTGCTGTGGATGACCCATCCTTCATGTCGAGGATCATTACCGGTGACAAAACTTGGGTGTATGGGTATGACCCTGAGACAAAGCAACAGTCTTCACAGTGGAAGAGCCAATCATCTCCACGACCGAAAAAGGCGAGGAAGGTCCACAGCTCGACCAAGTGCATGCTCATCGTCTTTTTCGACATTCGCGGCATTGTGCATCAAGAATTTGTCCTCAGTGGTCAGACCGTCAATAGCGAGTTTTATTATTATTCAGGCCTCCATGGAGTCAAAAGACTCATCATGGGATTGCCAGGTTTTCAGGCGTCTGAGGGAGGACATTCGGCGAAAGCGACCAGATCTGTGGCATGCGAAAAACATGCTCCACGATGACAATGCACCCTGTCACCGAGCTCTCCTTACACGCGAGTTTCTCACCAGAAACAACATGATCTCACTTCTGCACCTACCCTACTTGCCATGCTCCTGCAGACTTTGCCCTTTTTCCAAAGATGAAGATCCAGCTCAAATGTCACCGTTTTGACACCTTTGCAGAGATCCAGCGAGAATCACAGAAGGTGCTTGACATGCTTCGAAAAGAAGACTTCCAGGACACATTCCAGAAATGGCAAGAATGCTGGGAGTGCTGTATTGATATGCAAGGGACTATTTTAGTCCCTTGCATATCAATACAGCAAGGTGATAGTGTGTAAACGTAGATAAATAAAGTAATTTCTCGTAAACAGAGCTAGTCTCGAAACTTTTTGATACCACCTCGTACGCCCAGATGATCCAGTCAAATATTCTAGCCTCTCAATGAGCTTACACTACAGCTCATAACAAATGCAAAAATCATCCATAAATCCAAAGCAGACTTTGTCACCAAGTTGTGGGATGCAACTTCTGTCCTTCCATGTTTCCACTTCTCTCACATTCTGAGAGTACAATCAGGACTCCAGAAATCCCCTCATTCATTTGCCATGTGTAAGTTATCATAGACAAGTGGCAAGTGATTTTTCAGCCTCATTCTAAATGCATTCAAAATGTATTGTCTTATTTTCTTTGCATAATTCACAATTTTTTTTTTTTTTTTTCATTTTTAAGCATTATCTCTTTCATTATCAACTTATATCATCACGGATGGGCTCCAATTAATGCAATAAAGAAGTTTTATTTTCAACCAGAAGATAGATGTAATTAATTTAATAAGTTAATTCCTTTGCAGACTGTCTGCAAGTGACAAAAGATAGTTCGCACAGAGATACTCTCAAATATACCTTGCTGCTCTTTCCAAAATGTGAAGTAATTCTTGTCTATGACAACAGTAATGCTATTTATCTCTCAACCTGTTATAAACTAAACCTACCTCGCATCTACAGATTAATTTTGACATAAATAGTCAAGCAGTCTCAAACATTTTGTTTGTATACGTTGCAAATAATCACCATTCTTATAAAAATCAGAGATAGCATTAAAAAAAAATTAATTTAACATAAAATATGTAAAATTTCGAAATAATGTTGGATTTAATACCCACTTAATTTATATAATTTCGCATCGCTGAAGTGAAGTCTTTTGGCTCTTTATTTTAGTAAATACTTCATGCACCAACCAAGAGTTCGCCTACAGAAAAGACACCTCTCCAACACTTCAAGTTCTTTAGTACTGAGAGTTTTTGCTCTCTTAGGTTTCTGATGAAAACCAACCAGTTTGAAACAGCTTTCAGGCCAGTGAAACCTTATCAAAATAGACCAATAGGAGGCAAATATATGGACACTAGTGTTCATGTCTCCTATTAGGTTCAGCTAGGGCAACTCAAAGTATGGCTGTTAGTGTATTCCCATTAGCTCTCTGGTCAAATTTTGCACGCAACTTTCACAGTTTCTGTATTTCGCTTTGAAATAATGTTGGATTTAATATCCACTTAATTTATTTAATTTAACAGGCTGATTTTCATTTGTTTCTGCCAACTGTAATTGTCCCAACATCCAACCCTTAAGTCAAAGTTGTAATGTAGTATTGATATAAGCTTATTTTCAAAATTCACAATATAAATTAGTTTAGTGTAATTATACTATAATTACAATAACACTATTGCAATATAATAATACCATAATTAATAGTGTTATTATAAAAACAGTAATCTTGCAAAGACAAGTCAGAGATCTGATCAAGTTCCTGACATTACATCATGAAATGTTAGTCTGCTCCATTGCCAGTGTAAACCATTTCCTGTTGTTTTCCTATTGAATTTTTATGGGTAATTTACATAAATTCAACCTTAATTATAGATAATAAATAAAAGGAAATGATGCAGTCCACACACTTTTTACTTTTGGAGTGCAAAACTGAATGTGAAGGTAAGGGACCAGAAAATATTAAAAACTGGAGAAAAGAGTTCTATTGTATCAACAACCATAAACAATTAATATGTGCTTTCTAAGACAAATGGTTCAAAGAATTCGAGTGGCATTATGCTACAAAGACTAAGTAGCATTCTGTAAAAAAATATTCTGAAACTGATGACAGAAACTCTAGATTACTACAAACTTTTCGAGGTCTTTTTAAAATTGAACCATAGGTTTCATAAGACATTAAATTTTAACACAAAACGATGTGACAGACTTGGCAAGAAATCACCAGGGAAAAAACACGTTTAACTGCTTTCCAAAGAAAGATATTCTAAAATGTTTAAACACTTGATATGTCTTTTCAATACAGCCTATAATAAAGCTAAATTCAATAAACTATTTACTGTTTTAAAAAATGTATAGGCCCAGTAGCAGAACAGTATCAAAATGATATGTAATGTAAAGAATTTGTGTCGGTTACTGCTGATGTCATTAAACAAAAATTAGCTAAGGAAATCAAAGACTCGGGTAGTAAGTCATCTTCTCAATGCTTCTTCAGATATTTCAAATGAGGAGAAACTCGTCCATTATATGAGATTCATAAATAAAAATCGGAAGAACTGTTTAAGGTTATAATACTGTTCTAAAGAAGACAATGTGGCAGATATTGAAGAGAGCAGGAATAGATGAAAGAAGAGTAGAAATAGTGCAGATATGTACCAGGGATCTAGGTCTGCTATAAAGATGGTAACAAATCTTCAGAGGAATTTATTACTAACAAGGGGTTCAAGCCCCTTGTTAGTAGTAAATTCTGATATTCTTGTTCAACAGCAGATCCCTTTGCCAACCTTACCACCTTTGGACATATGCTATGGAAAAGTTCTGAGAAACTCAAATGGCTACTCTTGATATTTCCAATCTGATTAAGTCTGGCAGTGTGGCTTTCTTACCAAGCTGCTATCTTACAGTATTTTTCCTTTCCTTTGTGAATGGAGTGTTAGCTTCCTCTCCAGTTGTTCACCGAGTGTTGTAGTGGATGTTTCCTTTCATCAATTTTTTTTTCAGTAAATGCTGATGTATCCCAGAGTTCAGTGTCATCACCTATACTATGACAATACTCTACTCTCCTTTCACTTTCGAAACTTTACAGTGTTCAGGTAATTCATGCTTCAAGATCTTCTTTAACCAATGTCTTAAACATGAACCTCCTTGCCATTCTCAAATGAGAGGAGGAGGATAACCTCGTGAATTTTAATGCCACCAAAATGCAATCCTATCTCACTTCCAGAAAGAAAGACCATGCTACTCTCTCTCCCCCTCACTTTTTACAACATTCCTCTGACCAGTTTTTTCTCGTTGGGTAACTCTGACATCTAATTTATCCTGGCACAAGTACATCAGGCCCATAACTTCTTCAGCCTTGCTTGGGTAGTCCAAATTGTACTTCTCTCCTAATCAACTCCTGACACTTTATAAAGCCCAAACCTGCCCAACCCTAGAATACTGTTCCCACATTTGGTGTGGGGGGGAGATTAAAACTCAGAATGCTTGATTGTATAGAGAAGAAAGCAATTTGCTGAACTGATGATCCTTCTTTCATTGACTTTCTCCAGTCACTTTCCCACAGATGCCCTGTTGCTGCATTATGTCTCTCCTATGGGAATTTCCACGCATGCTGCTCCACTGAACTGGCTGCTACTATCTCTCGACTTTTCTATATTCATATACAAACATGATCAGCTGCTGGTCAACACTCAACATATAGTTCAACTCCAAACTCCTTGAACCAAATGAAGGGAGGTATGGATCTATACAGTATGTTCAGCATGTCAGTGATGGGTATCACTCACATGAAACGTTGAAAAATGGTGGGAAGGAGAGGAGAAAATAAAGGTAAGAACTTGATGGCAACTGATAAATGTAACTTAACAGCAGGTGACAGCAAATTGTGTTAGAGGAACAGTATTCTGGAAGAGAGTAGTCATTAATGGTGTGCTCCAGGGATCTGCTTTAGGACTGCTGCTGTTTAACTTTTATATGTGTGATATTGAGAGAAGTTTAAATGATAGCCTGTTGGGTGTTACATAAGCATGTGACTAATCATGTTTCTTGGTTATCAAGATTAGTAAAATTAGCAAGGCTGTCAAGGATGCAAAGAGGTAAAGTGAAAGTTTTGATTGTTTTAGGAAGTACAAATGATTTGAAAGGTTCAAAGTATGATATGGTAAATGATATGAGTTATTAAAACAAGTGAAAAAGTACAGACTATGAATCTACTGTCAAGTTATGAAAGAAGTGAATTGAGAAGGAGGGTCATAACTGCAAATGAGCTTATGTGTTTCCCTGCATGCAGACTCATGTGTGTGTGTGTGTGCAGGGAAACTAGAGCTAATGGCTGAGGGAGGAGGTGAAAGTGTGTGTGTGTGTGTGTGTGTGTGTGTGTGTGTGTGTGTGTGTGTGTGTGTGTGTGTGTGTGTGTGTGTGTGTGTGTGTGTGTGTGTGTGTGTGTGTGTGTGCGCGCGTGTGTGCACGCGCACACCTTTGAGGCCAGTTAGTGTAAGAATGCAATTAAAACCAATTTAAAAAAATGCAGTCTCTCAGGTAATGAATGGTGTAGTCTTTATAAAGTGTAAAGGTTGTCTGGGCACAAGAGGATAATGCCATTTATATACTAGTGCCAAAAACATCAGGAATAAGAAGGAAGAGTTTTCAGCACTTTTTTTTTTGGTGTAACCTAGCCAAAAGTTATAGGCATAAATTAAATTTGGTCACTGGAGGTCACAGTATTTTCAAGGAAGGAGGGGAGAGTAGAATGGGGGAAGGTTACTTTCCCCATTCTATCCTACCAGAAAGATAGGCAAGAGGACAGAAATAAAGAACACAGACCATTTGCAGCTATCTGGTGTGAGACAGAAGACTAAGATAAAATGCACAGTCAGGTACTGCTAGAGATCAGGCAATGCAAGATATGTGAATGACATACATAAACAGATTAGCGCAATGAGTGCATACCAAGTAATTATTATGTGGAAACTTCAGCTTTTGGGACATAGATTTGATGGAGGAAAGAGCACACAAAGAGAAGGAAATACAATTTATACCTAATAAGAGATAATTACAGTGTGACTGCCTTTGTCCATAACAAAGGCAGTCACACTTCCTCAGAATGGGGAAAGAGAGAGAGCCATCATGAAATGACGATCATGAGGAAAGGGGGGGGGGTTGTCAAATATGGACTTTGAAGGGCAAGTGTGACAAGCTTAGGAGACAGCCTGAAGCAGTGCATGGGAGATGATCAATGGATGCTCGAAAGAAACAATATCTGACTGTATACCCAGGGTCAGGAGGATAAATCAGGTAGGAGCTACGTGAATAAATAGTATCATTAAGTAGGAGCAGCAAAAAACAGTAACCATTGTGAGGATGTGTAAGGAGAAAAGAAACCAGAAAACTTACAAGTAGTACAAAGCAGAGTCGAGAAGAGTGACATCAGCGTGATGAGGCAAAATCAGATTATAGAAGAAATCAGCAAGGTAAGCCAAAGGAAATAGCAAACAGTGCTTTCGCTATGTTGTGAGTAAATGGAAAAATGACTTCCATATCCATTCCCATTTTCTCCAAATTATGTAATAGTTTTCCATGTAGCCATTTCCTTTATCTAATTCCAATGTCATCTTAATATAAAATGTGAATAAATTACAGAGGCAGGACCTACCTTGCACAGTGAGCAAGAAGCCACGGTATACAGATGCTGGATTAACTAACTGGCTTAAGGTTAGAAAGGGAGGTAGGCAAGATGCCTACTTTCTCCTCACCTGTTAAGTATCTATGCCAACACAATCATGCATGAAGCACTGGATGAGCTTAAGAGAGGAATTAGGATAGATGGTAAATTGATCAATTATCTGAGGTATATGCTGATAATACAGTACTCCTTTGTAATGGCAAGGAAGAACTAGGATAAATTCTTCACAAAGTTAACGAGATCAGTACGAACAGGGAACAGACAGGAAAGCTCCTGAGAAACAAATGCACGTTAATGGAGAAAGAAATGAGGAAGTCAGCAAGTTTGAGTACCTGGGATCCATTATTAATGTGAAGATTCATGACTTATTTTTCACGGTATTAACACCACAAACACTTTTATCAACAAGGATGTTTTATTAACGCTAATATTTCGCTGATTTTCAACTCAGCATCATCAGAGCACGACACACATGTAAACGCGACAGTGAGTGAGTGAAACAATATAATTACAAAAGACAAAAGATCTAAAGTCCTATTTTTGGCGCCCTCTAATGGAAAAAAAAAAAAAGCAGCAGTTATCCAGGAGTTTTTCTTAGGATAACCGTCTCCCAAATTTTTGACAAATTAATGCAACCATATTTGTTAAGGTTGGGAGAATTCTTCAAAGCCATTGCTGACTCAAAAAATAATCTTTCAGATCTATAACGACTCCTAAATAGCACATTCGTTTTCCTCCATCTAATCCTGTGTGAAGGAGTGTCCAAAGCGTGGTCTGCCAGTCCCGACTTGCCATAGTAATAGTAGCGAATGTATCTTTCATGTTCTTCCAGGCGGATGTTCACTGATCTTCCTGTTTGCCCATAATAGGCCAAGTCACAGTCACATGGAACTTCATACACTCCTGGGTGTGCTAAAGGGTGAAGTTTATCCTTTGACGAGCGGATCAGAGTTGCCAGCTTGACATGAGGTTTGAAGGTGGTGTGAAGGCCATGTTTCAACAATACTTTGGCTATCTTTTCCGATGTACCTCTGATATAGGGAATAGAAATGGTCATGTTGTATTCTTGTGTATTAGGGGAGGGAAGAGTAATGGGCCTATGTAGTATTTTATCTATTTTGTAGGGATTGTAACCGTTGGCTAAGAACGTATGGCGCAGGTACTGGAGTTCAGTGGTCAGAGCTGTATCGTTAGAACAAATGGCTCTGGCTCTGTGTGTAAGTGTTTTTAAAATGCCGTACTGTTGGACTGGATGATGATGTGATTGTTTATGTAGGTATCTTCCTGTGTGTGTGTAGGCTTCCTGTAAATAGAAAAAGATAGTGATCCATCTGAAAGGTGGGTGACTAATGTGTCAAGAAATGGTAAACAGTTATTTGATTCTTTTTCTACTATGAAGTGAATTTTGGGGTGTTGGCTGTTTAAAATTCACTTCATACTCTTACTTGTTATGTAGCAAAAAAACTCTTTTGGATTTACTTTGGCCTTTTTAGCTCATTTAGCCTTCCTTATCATACTAGTTACCCTTCTTGCTTGTGCTTTATATGGCTCATGGGCATGCTGATTACCATGTTCTTTATATTCTTTCCATAATGCTTTCTTTTTTTTCCCAGCTCCTGCTTTATATTGCTACTCATCCACTTAATCCCTACTTAATCCTGACTCTAGGATTAGCTAGTCTCATATGAAGGTAGAGGATTTCTTCTTCTGGAAACACGGTTTTTCATCCCTCAGAACAAGCATTCTAGCCATTAGAACACATACAAGTAACATAGATGATACACTGGCCTTATTGCCTGAGTTGCTTCAGCCATGAATCTAAATAAACCAACCCAACTAAACCCTAGGTATGCCCTCTAATACTGCCTCACTCAAACAAATCCTTGACCCTTCCCATGCATTAATAACATACATTCCATGTGGTTTCTTATGCCATAGCACTGCTTCAAGTTGCTTGCTAAATTTTTCATAATCACCAGCTTTATAGTTCCACACATAACCCTTTCTTGACTGAAATTTCCACATGTTGAGTAACCTTCCAGGATGAGACTGCATGGTCACTTCAGCAGTAGGGTTGCTACTGTTAGTTACAGACAGATCTTCTGATGCTATTACCAGATCCAACACTCTCAAACCCCTGGTCCCTCCATAATGTGCTATTTCAGGTAATTATTCATTAGTAACTCTATAAATTCCATTTTGCCATGTGAATTCTCCAATGATAATTGCTCAGCCTGCACTCATTGTGCTTTTCTGATGATGCATGTCTTCCACATCTTCTGGACCTGCAGGTCTATAGCACAACTAACAATATATTTTGTCCTACTGACAAAATATATGTCTATCTCACACCAGCCTGTCTCAAATGAACCATTTCCCTCAAATTTATAATCTTCCTTAACTTCTATTTTTGTTGGTTAAAGTTCTTCAGCTATCATTAATAATACCTCTCCTCCTCCTGCCCAATTTCCTCTATCTTCTCTGAAAATACAATATTTATTAGATTCTACTCTGTAACTATATCATTCTCTGACAACCAGGTCAAGATGACCAATGCGAAAAAAACTCCACTCCTTTATTCTGATACTTCAGACATTCATGTATATGTTTCAATGTCCCCTTGGGCCCACAGTTACCCTTATATAATGCCATTAACTGCCCATTCAGATTCAAAACCTGGGAAACTGTACCCAGTTCTTCACAATCATTCCTGCACTCATACTTATCTATCCCAGGGGTGGATATTTTTGCACAGCCATTCTGCACTCTCACTCATTTGTCCCAGGGGGGTGACTAGATGTGATTGCTTCCCCCCTATTATCTCTAGTTTCTCTGGTTTTGAACTTGCAAACTCTCACTGAATAACATTTTCTCCAAGCATAAGTGCAGTCCATCAGGCATATATAGGTCCTTATGTTCATCAAATTCACTCCACTCATCTATAAACTGCACACCATTCCTCCTGCACAATCTTCTCATTAACAATCAGGACCCTTCTTCTAAATCTGTCTGATCATAACAAAGCAGCAGACTTACTCTTCATTATTGCTTCTTCTAACAACTCTTTCATATCCTCTCTCATTGCATATTTCTCACCTTTTAAATCATTTGTGCCTGCCAAAACATAGGGATAGTTATAGTTCTATTAGGATTAACTATCCCCAAATCCCCCCCCCATCCCCTTCAGAACAAAATACTCCATCTTTCCTGTCTTCTTCTCTCTTAAAGCCATAGCTTCACAAGAGATTGCCAAACCTGCTATAGAAGCAAGAGACCTGTTTCTGAAGGAGTTGAACACAACATGGAAAATTGCAGATAGTGACAGTACTCAAGAAACAAGATGGCAAGCAACAAAGGTACCAGTGATAGAGTCTGTTTTTGGTGAGTCAAAACCCAATACCACTGAAAAAAAGGTATTAATCATGCAATTAGTAAAACAGAGATCTGATATTCAAACAAACATCAGTTTTTGAGTGTGCAAATATGCACAATTTTGAGATGAGAGAAACTAGGAAGGTCACTCTTAATCCAGACCAATGAAAATGTCGAAAACATTAGTGAGCTTGTCAAACAGTGATCATCAAATCCAATAAGTTGAATACACAGAAATTAAATATTAGAAAAGAAGCAGCACATTATTATTATTCTAAGACCCCATGGAGTCAAGACTTATCTAGGAGGTCCTTTATCATACACACAGCTAATCATTCAATGCCTCAAATACATTCAAATTCTGTATACACTATGCTCTCAGGAAATGCATTCCAATCATTCACAACTCTCCATGCAAAAAAACCTGCTTCACACTCCCTTGCTCACACCCTTCTTATACAGTGTCCAGGAATAACTGCTTGTCCTCTTCCCATAATTCATTTTATGAGAAACCTCTTCATCAATAATCCTATAACAATCCCTTACCAACTTGTACGTCTATCATATCACCTCCTCTTCTTCCTATCCATTAAACTCTGTAAATTGCATCTTCTCAAATTTTAGTTGATCATCATTCCAGAGAACAGAAACTACCTTAGTCAGTGACCTCTGGACCCTTTCCAACATCACTTTATCCTATTGAAAACCAGGTGACCAAATTTCCATACATGGCCTAATCAAGGCCTTATGCAATGGAATTAGAATCCTTAATCATTGTGTTGTCCTCACAATTCTGGCAATGTATCCTCTAAATTTTATATCTTTATCCACCATCATCCCAAGATCTCTTATTTCCTCTACCTCCAACAATATAACTCCACCAAGAGTAAATTCTACATCCATCTTTGTTTTTCAAATTTACAATTCACAATATAGGGCTAAACAGCCTCGCCTACTCTCTATACGGGAATAAAAAGGCGTTAGCTGATTATTATTATTATTATTTTTTTTACAACATTGAGCTGGCATCCACACTCCTGTGCCTGAGTCCATTCACTCAGTCTAATTCAAGTTTTTTTGTAAGGCTACTCTGCTTCTCCTAGTTCTTCCCAACTTTGTATCATCTGCAAACAACTTAATATCCCCATTGAAATCTTTCTCAATATCATTAAATATTAACATACAGATTAAATGGCAATGTCCCTAAAACTATTCCTTGAGACATAATACTAGTGACGTTCCACTTCCAGGATATTGTTCTCCATATACAACTTGCTGATACATATCAGATAGCCAATCTCCAGTCCAATGCACTAGTCCAATATCCAACCTTATCAACTATCAACTCATTATGTGATAATCTATCAAAAGCCTTTCTAAACCTAAGAATACTACTGTGTATCCATCTCTCTCATCCAATTCAGCTGTTTCCTTATTGTAATATATAGATTGCTAAAACATGACCTCTCCTTTAGCAAATCTGTGAGCCATCAAAGATACCACTGTTGTCAACCCAGTTCTGGATCCCGGTTCTCACTAGCATCTCTAACACATTAACCATGTGCGATGCTTGAGTTCTGAAACCTATCTTATAAAGCAGTACAATATTGCCTATCTTCCACTACTTTGGAACTTGACCCAATGTAAGAATCACATTAAACAAATATGCCAAAGCATATGTCACCTCTCTCTTTCTCTCTCTCTCTCTCTGGCACATTCAGTCAAAATGCGGTGATATATCATCAAGTCTGGTCTGGTCACATCCTCATATACCTTTTGTTCACTCACAGTCAGTCTCGCTCTCTCCATCTCATCATCCAATGCTCTCAAACTCTCCATGATGTCACATTCACAAGGATACAATATCTTTACAAACTGCTCATTAAATATCTTGACTATATCCTCCACAGATGCTTAAGGGTCAAAGCTGTATAACTGAGAGGGGACCTCCACAAAGTCTTTAAAGAAATGCAGAGAACCGACCAGGGCTTCTGACCTAATGTCCAATCCTCACCTTCTTGTGGTGCACCCTGTTGGGAATCTATCTGGATACTGAACGAACAAGGATTGGCTGACGATTTGGGATTTAGCCAAACAAATTATATTCTTATTGGCTTAAACCAAAATACAAAATGATGGTACAACATGACAAATTTTCATGCCGGCTGGGGCATCACCTGGTTAAACAGAACCCCCCCAATGTTTATGCCAGGGAAGCAGAGCGAACAGCGAAAAGTCAGCTACTGGAACAAATATGAAAACACACCCCAACTTAACATCACCAGAGTTAAACATCAGTATTATCAACATAAGAAGCCTGAATGGCAAAGAAATGGAGCCAGCTGAGGAATTAGATAAGTACCAGATCGACATAATAGGGGTGACTGAAACAAAAAAGACAAAAACTGGTGAGATCTTTCTGAGCAATAAATACAAAATGTTATATTCAGGCTATGACAATCAAGGAAAAGAAGGAATAGCCATAGTATTTAATACTAAATATGAGGCTAATCTTCTTGAATGGCAGGCAGTCTCAAGTAGAGTGATGTGGGCAAATATCAGAATGGGGAACTGGACAATGAGACTTATTTATACCTAGGGTCCCACAGAAGGCTCTACTAAGGGAGAAGTGGAGGAATTTTTTGAGGCTCTAAAGAAAGCTACTGACACAATGAAAAAAGAAAAGTTGAGGATCTAAATAGCAGAGTAGGAAGTGATTGTCAGACATTCAAAAATGTTTTGGGAAAATTTGGAGAAAAGCTAATAATAATGACAAATACCTGTTGGATTTCTGCTCAGGACATGGACTGGTTATTAATAACACAATGTTCCAACATAAAACTGTACACAAATTCACATGAAGAGAAGAGGCAAGGAATAAGAAAAATCTCATTGACTATGTTATTGTTGATAGCAATGCTTTCCCACTGGTGCAGGACGCTAGAGTGTACAGAGGATTTGAAATTGGAAGGATCACCATTTAGTCTTCAGCAGGATAAAATTGAATTTCATATTGAAAAGAATAACATGTAAGAAAGTTTTAAAGCGAATAAAAGTTGAGCAGCTCTCAGATGTGAACTATAGGCTAAAATACACAAAGATTATTGAAGAAAAAATGAAAGAGTTTGAGAACAAGAACCAAACCTTGGAGATTCAGTGGCAAACCTTGACGAAAATCCCGATTGATTAAACCAGAGAGGCATGTGGTGAGGTTGTCTGCTAGGATAGAAAAATCAGTACTCCATGGTGGACACAGGAAGTTAAAGAGGCAGTGAAGGAAAAGAAGAAAGCATATCAAAAGTTCCTCACAAATAAGTCAGCTTGTGCTCATAGAGAATACAGAGACAAATGTAAGAAAGCTAAACACTGTGTAAAACTAGATAAACAAAAGTCATGAGAGGACTTTAGCAGGAACATAGAAAATAAATATCAAGAAGGTGACAAAATATTCTGAAGGTTGTTGAAGAAGCTTAGGAATGGAGGAAAGAGTGCTGTAAAAGGAGTTAGAGATGATAAAAGTGACATGAAAATTGGAAAAAAAGATATCCTTGAAGTATGGAGTAATTACTTCAAAAAATTGCTAAATGAAACAAGCGTCACAGTGGTAAAAAAACACTCAACAGGCATACAGTCAGGAATACATATCCATACTTGAAGAAGCCATCAGACTTGAAATCTGGAAAGGCAGCAGGAGTAGATGATATTCGACCAGAAATGCTGAATATGGTGGTATAAAAGTCTTAGAGCTACACTAAATAGTTCAGAAGGCCTAGACAGAGGGATGAATTCCCGACAATTGGAATAGAGCTCTCATAGTATCAATTTTAAAAAGGGAAATAAAACTGAATGCGAGAATTACAGAGGTATTTCCCTACTGAGTGTTCCTGGTAAGATTTATGCAAGTATACTTGAGAAACGGCTGAGAAGAATTGTGGAATAAAAGCTTGGTGAAGAACAAGCTGGATTCAGGCCAAACAGAGGCTGTCAGGATCAGATCTTCACTTTATGACAAATAGTTGGAAATCATGGGAATATAACAAAGATCTGTATTTAAGTTTTCTTGATTTGGAAAAGGCATATGACAATGTGCCAAGAGAGAAGCTATTCAATATGCTACAGTTATATGGTGTCAATGGGGCATTATATCAAGCAATACTTAGTCTTTATTTGAGTTATAAGTCAGCAGTTAGAATTGAAGGAAGTACAGGAAGATGGTTTAATGTTAAATCTGGTGTGAGACAAGGATGTACATTATCCCCTCTGTTATTCATTATCTATATGGATCACATTATGAAGAAAAGTGTTATTAAACATGATATCAAAATTGGAGATGTTAATGTCAGCTCTTTACTTTATGCAGATGATGTTATACTTCTAAATAATTCTGCTGCAAGTCTGCAAGATTCCCTGACTAAAGTGAATAACTGTTGTAATAAATATGGTATGAAGCTCAGCAATAAAAAGACAAAGACAATGAAAATAGGCAGAATCACCGAAAATGTCAACTGTGCTGTGAACAGAGAACTTGTGGAACAAGTAACACATTTCAGCTACTTAGGCACAATTTTTAGTGAAGATGGTAAATTAAATATGCTAATAGACAACAGAATCAACAAAGCTGGTATGGTAGGAAGTCAATTGAATAAATTCATATGGAATAAGAGAGAAATTATTCGGAACACTAAATTAGCTGTATACAAGACAGTGTTCAAACCAGTTTTAACTTATGGATCTGAGAGCTGGGTCAGAAGTAAAACACTTGACCAAAGACTAGAGACTGCAGATATGAGAGTCCTGAGAAAGATTATAGGCATGAACAGATGGCATCAATGGCAATATCATATTAAAAACGAGGATATTAGGAAAGAACTTGACATTGTCAGCATCCAGGAATGCGTTAGCAGAGCTAATCTCAGGTGGTATGTCACTAAAACAGAATGGTTGAGGAAAGATTAGCAAAACAAGTGTTCTGTGACAGGTTGGCAGGAAAACGACCCAGAGGAAGACCAAGATATAGGTTTATTGATATGGTACAAAATGCCTTAGATCATAAAAATATAAGATCTGATAATGTTGGAGTCTTGACAAGTAACAAACTGATTTGGAGGAAAATTGTAGATAGGAAGTTAGTAACGATGTAAATTTTCCATGTTGTACTGTCATATCCTCTACACCCCCTTGCAGGTACATGGCAGGAATTTGATGATGATGATATCCTTCACAGCAGTTGTCCTTATACTATTTTCTCCAATCAATGTCATCCGACAATAATCATTTTGTTATTTTTACTGGCTATATATCAAAAGAATTCCATAGGAATTTTTTTGGCTTCATTAGCTAACTGATGTTCATGCTGACTTTTGCTACCCTTGCCAACCAAGTCCCCCTCCATGCCTGTTCTTTGCACTCCTCATTGAATTGATTATTACCACTCATCTTATGTTGCCTTCCTTAATGCCTTTCTCTGTATTGCAAGCTTAATCTATTCATTCATCAATTTCACATCTGCCTTATTTAACCTTCTGACACTTTTAATACATTTAGACACTGCTTCTACCAGATAATTCTTGAATATCACTCAAGCAGCATTGATTTCCTTTCCACCCAACTCCTCATTCCATGCTACAGCTGACTCCTGATCTTTTTGCAATCACCAGCCTTGTAGTTCCACATATATATCCTTTCCTTACAGAAGTTTTCACATGGCTGACAACCACCTATATAATTACTTCATGTTCACTCTCTCCAACTGGAGGGAGATTTGACACCTCATTTATAATAATAATATCCTTGGATGAGATGATCAAATCTAAGACCCTGAATCCTTGTGTGTCCCTGTTACATACTGCCTGAGGTAGTTTACTCTCAAAAACTTGAGAAACTCATTTATTTACTTCCAGTTGCTATCTCGTCATGCCATTCTATATTATAATAATTAAAATCATCCATAACAATCACCCTTATTCTAAGATCGAGAACTACGAATCTATGAGTTTCATATATACCGAAAAACTATTGGCGAATCCAAGTATAAATGAACACTTGGTAGTACAACACCAAGGCAACTCGAAGCAAAGGTGGAGCAAGCTCCCTTTTTTTCTCCCTCACTATCCTTGATATTTTTTCTTATAATGTAAAAACACAGCCCCTAGGGGATGTAATACTATAATTACATTATGAGAAGAGGTCACTACCCAGACCGGTTTCAACCTTTTTTGAGGTCTCATCAGTGAGTAGGTAGACCTAGAAGATAACAAGGTTTAAGTGAAAAGAACTTACATACCTTTACTATACGAATGCCATAAAGGTGTGTTTGTATATTATAACATAAATTGAAAGCTAAACGGCTATTTTTTTGGTGTCCTTAATAATAATTAAGGGGATACAAATCCCTTGTTGTTCAACTGCCAGTAAGCAAAACTCTAAGATCAAGAACTACGAATCTATGAGTTTCATAGATTCGTAGTTTATTATAATTATGTTATAATATACAAACACACCTTTATGGCATTCGTATAGTAAAGGTATGTAAGTTCTTTTCACTTAAACCTTGTTATCTTCCAGGTCTACCTACTCACTGATGAGACCTCAAAAAGGTTGAAACCGGTCTGGGTAGTGACCTCTCCTCATAATGTAATTACAGTATTACATCCCCTAGGGGCTGTGTTTTTACATTATGAGAAAAAATATCAAGGATAGTGAGGGAGCTTGCTCCACCTTTGCTTTGAGTTGCCTTGGTGTTGTACTACCACCCTTATTCTATTCGCTTGGCTAATTTGCTTATACATTTCAATGTCACTATCCTTCACATTGCCAGGCCTACAGCAACATCAGATAAGTATTTCATTCTCTTCACCTCTGTCTTGCACCATACTGTCTTTAAAGCACAGCCACTATTCCCCACCTTGCATCTCTACCTTGTATGGATGTAACTCTTTTTGTATCATCAGTAGCAGTCCACCTCCCTTCCTACTCTTTCTATCATCATGAAAAACATTATACCCTTCCATCTCTATTTCTGTGAGGATGTCATCCTCATCCAACCATGTCTCACTTATTCCAACAATTTTTGGGGTGAATGAACTCAATCGATGCAATCATTTTATCTTTCTTGTTTCTGGTACTTCTAGCATTCATATACAAACATAACAGCTCGTTCCTGGATCTATAACAAGTTTCACTGATACCACTTATTACATGTGACTTCTGCATATCTTCCTCAAGCCATTTCTTTTTTTCCTTACTTATCCCAGAATCTTCAAATCCAACTGTTTTCTCTACATCCTAGGCCATCCCATTCCCTTCTTGTTCATACACTTGCACGTGTCACTCTTCACACCTCCTGTCTACACAGTTGCACTCACATTCTCTATACTCATGCTACTCACTTCTTCATTCATAAGTACTACTTTCAATTCTCCTTCCTTACTCTCCTGCTCTTTCACATTGCTTCTTACTTTCTCAGATTCATTCTCTGCACTCATCTCTCTCTTCTAGCAACAGTCTCAACCTTCAACTCATTCCACACATTTTGACTCCTTGAGCATTATGTTACTTGCTGTGAAATTGTTGATCAAGACCACACCATTTTAGAGAATAACTGTTAATGAATCATGTGCTTCCAATACAATCCAGAAACAAAAAGGTAAGCATGAAAAGGTGACAGCTAACATCTCCAAGATAGCAAAATGTTCAAATACAAGTCTCGAATCAAAATAATGTTGATTGTTTCCTTTGAAGTTTGTGGAATTATTCATAGGAATTTGTTCTGGAGGGCCAAATGGTCAATGGGCAGTTTCTGCATGACAATGCACCTGCACATTGTGCATTAAAAGTGAAACAATTTCTCACTTCCAAAAATCCACCACGGTGCTTACACACGTCATATTCAACAGAAGAGGCAATCAGACTTTTTTTGTTTCTATAATTGAAAACAAAATTCAAAGGATGTCAGTTGATGAATCAGTGGAGGTTATCAAGAGTGTGACCACCAAGCTCAAAGCTATATTTTTAGAACCCTACCAGCAGTGTTCTAAAATTTGTATGAACAATGTATATGTTGTATTGAGTTAAAGGGTGATTATACTGAAAATATATGATTTTTCTTCCTGTAGCTTCTCTTCATTTTTATACAAATTTTGTCTTTAATTTAACAGGCACATTCATTGTATGTATACCATCAACGTATCCAATTTGTTTCAACAGTTAACTTGCATACTACCTGGAATTTATCAATTAATAAATGATCACTGATAATGGGTTTTGCCAATGTCAATCAGCAGGGGATCTCTTGCTTTTATCATCCACCTTAGACAATATCTTGAAACATTTGGCTGATCTCAAGTAGTTGTGCTATCTCATCTCTCCAACAAACAAGCTGTAGATTTGAATTCCACTGTGGCATGGATGTCTGTGAAAGTAAGTGGCAGACAATTTAAATCTACAGCTTGTTTGTTGGAGTGCAAGATCACCATCACAACCCTGAGTAGTAGAAGCCTAAAACAGCTTGAGAAAGTTCCATAGTTGAACTCTAGAATAGGTTTGCAAGATTATATAAAACTAGTTTACCTATAGTATTAAATGCAAAACATATTTTCAAATTTTCTTGGGTGAGATGCACATAAAAATATCAGGTATAACCTAGTCTTTTTTAAAACTTAAAAATACTGATATTCTTTATTAAACCTTACAAGGAGACTAAATTAAATTATACTTAACAAGAATTATATTCTTGTTTAAGCCTTTATTCACATATAAGAAACAAAGTTTGTATGAGAAGTATCTTCATGACTAGATCTTGTATAGAGGATGTTGACTGCACATCGTTTTATAAGTATTCCATAACGCAGAGAGTCACAAACTTTCAGTTTAAAATGTTAGTAACATGCCGTACCAGGAGAAGCTAAAATAATATTTCATTCAAACACAAATAATTGTAAAGGGTTTTTTTTTCTTTTTTTGACATTTGCATTATAATAAATTACAAATATGTGAAACATTTTTTAAATTATTAAATACATATCAGTTCATATGAATCCAATATACACACAGTAGAAACAAAAATTATAAAATTTAAATGTATAATAATAAAAAAGTTTAATGAGAGAAATGAAATTTAGTAGAGTTCCAACTGCATGGTTCAAACTATTTGAATTTAAACTTAATGCAAACAGTTCAAAGCACACTGTTAGAATGCAATTGTGTCATCAATCAGATGTGTCCCTAACAGAGGTCAGTTCATACATGCCAAGAGACATTGTTTAAAACTTCCTTTAGATTTTTTTAATTAAAAAATTAATTATAGAATAGACATGCACTTATTTCAGACAAAAATATAAAAGTAAAAAAAAAAGTAATCAAAATTTTAAATGAAAAAGTGAACTGTACACCCTAAAGAACTTTCACGTGTCCCGGGGGGGGGGGGGGGTTATACATACCATACGTTGGAAAACATTGTCATAATGCAAAACACACTTCCTTTTGAACATATACATTGCTGTGTACTGTGGAACGGTCACTATCCAGACTGGTTTCAATCGTTATTGAGGCCTTGTCAGCAGGAGCTGGATCTAGTAAAATAGCAAGGTTAAATTAATGCACAAGTCAACCATGATAAGCCCCAATAATGATTGAAACCAGTCTAGGTAGTGACCCTTCCATAACGCATAGCAATATGCATGTCTGAAAGGAAGTAGGATTATGCATTATGGAATACATACAAGTAGCCCAGTTGCGAAGATACTTCATGTGCAAACTTTGTTTAACTTAGATAATGAATTAAACAATAATATAGTTTCTTAAGTATAGTTTACTTCGTGACCATGTGAAAAAAACTTTTTACAACTTCCAGTGAGACATGTGACAGAGGGCACTTTTATGAAGTGATCTACAGCTGACATGTAAAAAATGGATTTATTGCTTCCAATATTTCATCCTTATTACCATGACATTGTGAGGGAGAAAATAAAAAAAATGATAAAAAAAACAAACAAAAACATGCAGTACTAATATAGGTCATATAACGTGAATTTACTCCTTCAGTTTTAATCACAGCTATGTGAACATACTATTAAAGTTCAAAGAATCACAAGCAGTTATGTTAATTAAATACAAAAGTTACATATATCAGCAAAAAATTATGTTCAAAATCTGATATTCTTCCACTTAGGAAGAAATAGACAAATTTAAATCTACTTGAGTAGCATATCAGATTTTGATTCCTGCAAACTCTGTAGATAATGCCATGGAAAGTGAGGCCCATTCGCATTTATCAGATTCCAAGTACTTGATGTAATTTTTGATTTAGAGGTGTCTTGAGAAAGTGCTTTTCACTGAGAGTTTGGAAGAGCAGAGTCAGAGAAACTAGAGATTTCAAGGGTGGGAGCAAATGAATAGAAAAATGATCAGATGACACTGACTGTTTCTCCTCAGGTTCATAAAAAAACTAAGTAGGATAAACACAAAGTATGAGGGAGGTTGTGGGTCAAACAGGATACTGTAGTTTATATATACTAATGCTACATGCATCTGTAGCATAATGTCAAAAATGTACAGTTGGTTATTGCTATAGGCCAGGAGAAGCAGGAAAGAAAGAGAGAGAGAGAGAGAGAGCAGGGATGCAAACACATGCATTACCCAATTAGTGCAAATTAAAAGTAGGACAAGTAGTTATTATGGGAGACCTTCAACTATTGGAACATACGAGGTGTGGCTATTAAATAATGAGACAAGGTGCGCTGTGAATCGTGTATTCGTAGCAGTGGGATGCACTTGCACCATGAATGAAGTTGAAGGTTCTAAAAGCAGCTGAGATAAGCATTGTTCACTGTCGCTTGTAGTTTGGTCTGTAGGCAGTTATAAAAGAAACACATGTAAAATCACTTTGCCGGAATAATGTCTAACGTTAAACTCGAGCAGCGCATTAAACTCAAATTCCTTGTGAAATTGAAGAAATTACTGACGCACTGGAGTTTTCCAGTGCATCGCTGACTGGACAATCGATGCACTGGAAAACTTCCACATCACCGAGAATGAAAAAAGCAAGAATGAGCAAGTCAAAACTGAAGGTGTTGATCTTTTTTTATATCAATGGTGTGGTAATGGTTGAATGGGTACCAGAGGGTCAGACAGTTAACCAACATTACCTTGAGGTTCTTGCCAAGCTGAGAGAACGAGTAAGGAAGAGACCCAATCTGTGGAAGAACAACACTTAGATTCTCCATCAGGACAATACTCCAGTCCACTGTCTGTAAAGAAGTATCTGGCTGATAAGAAAATCCTAGTGCCGGACCATCCACCTTACTGGCCGGACTTAGATCCATGCGACTTTTACGTTTTACCAAAATTGAAATCTGCATTGAAGGGTACCCATTTTCAGTTAGTGGATGAGGTAAAGGGAAAAACAGCAGTGCTACAGAAGCAGATAACATCTGATGACTTGAAGCACTGCTTCCAACAATGCAAACTTTGTATGCAATGGTGTAAAGATAGAGGAGGGGAGTATGTTGAATGGGATAACAATTAAATCGTACAATTTTAATAATAAACCACATTTTTGTAACCAGTCTCATTATTCAATAGCCACACCTCGAACACTGGAAGGAAACACAGTCACAGAGAAGGAAAGAAATGGAATTGATACATCTGATAAGAGATAATTACTTGAGATAGCATGTATCAGAGGGGCTAGGGATACAAGGGTGCTGGATTTGGTGACAGCACTAAAAGACTTCACTAAAATACTGGGACCTATATTGTTTAACCTTTATATCAATGACATTGTCAGTGGATTGCAAGGGGATATTCAGTTGTTTGCGGATGATGCGAAGCTGGGAAGGATTATTCGTAATAGTGTAGATGCGGCAGCCCTGCAAGAGGATTTGAATAAGCTAGATAGATGGGCAAATGAATGGAGGTATCAGTTTAATGCAGCAAAATGTAAGGTCTTGAGGTTTGGGAAACATCAATGGGACGCTACATGGGAGGAGTTATACTGGAGGAAGTAGGGGAGACAAGAGATCTGGGGTTGATGATTGATAGAAACCTGAAATTTAGGGGGCATATTGTATTGCAAAGGTGGTGAAGGTAACAAAGAGGATTTCTGCAATAATGAGAAGGACGCTGACCTGCAGAGATAAAACAGTTATCATTCCATTGTATAAGACACTGATCAGACCACACTTAGACTATTGTTCTCAGATTTGGTCCCCAGGATTTGAAAGGGATAAATTAACTGTGGAAAGGGTACAATGGCAGTTATGAGGATCGGCTGAGGGAATGTGGACTGCAGGGTTTGGTGGATAGGAGAGGTGATATGATTGAGACTTTTAAACTGTTGAGAGGTGGTTACAGGGTTGACACTGAGGAGTTCTTTGGCTTGGTTGAACAGCGGGAAGGAGTGATGACAAGGGATCATCCCTGGAAGTCACGAAAGGAAACTGTGAGCAAGAGGGTGAGGAGTGGTTTCTTTGCATGGAGGGTGGTTGAACCGTGGAATGCATTGCCTGATAGAGTGGTGAGAGCAAGAATGGTCAACGAGTTTAAGGAGTGGTATGATAGACTTTGTGTTTCTTGGGGGGGGGGAACCTCCCCTCGATGAGTCTTTTGACTCCATGGAGGCCTGAATAATAATAATAACTAAGGTAGTGACAATACCTCTGATTGGGGAGACTGATCATGTGATCTTGATCTGGGAGATTGCCAGACAGAATTTTTCAGTTAAAAATGGGATATATATATATATATATCTGTCTGTCTCTCTCTCTCTCTCTCTCTCTCTCTGTATGTGTGTGTGTGCGCGCGCACGTGTGTGTGTGAGAGAGATAGAGAGATTACAGCGCAAGTGAATTATGACAAAATGAGGAAACAAGATTGAAACAATAGCATGGAAACCTGGAGGGTAAAAATGTTGGCAGTGTATGTGGGAGATAGTCAAGGACTATTTGAAGGAAGCAGTATCAGAATGTATATCCAGAGTCAGGAGGATAAAACAGGTAGGAATTAGATGGATGAATAGTATCATTAAGTGAAATCTCATTTATGGAAATATTTCAGTGCCAGATGTGGTATTCACTGATTAGAATAGAGGTAGATGAATTGGAGATGCTTACAATATTGCAGAACCTTGATGAAAACACAGCAACAGGATTAGATGGCATATCAGTGTCTTGCATATTAAGTGAATATGCAAGAGAATTAACAGGTCCTCTGACTAAGCTGAGCACCAAGGGATTGGAAAGAAGATACAACAGTTTCATTGCACAAAGGAGGCTCCATGACAGAGGTAGCAATTACAGACCCATTACAGATATAGAAGTTGGTAAAAACAGAATTCAAGAATGGGTGTAGAGCAATATGATACCTCATGGGGAGAAGCATGGTTTTAGGAAAGATAGGTCTTACCGCAATAATCTGCTCACTTTTCATAATAAAGGGACAATTCAGTTGGATAAAAGAAATGGCTACACAACAATACTGTTGGACTTCACTAAGGCTTTCAGCAGGATACCATACAGAACTCTGTTATATAAACTAGAACAAGTGGGGTGGGATATGAAGCTGTGATGTGAATAAGAGATTGGCTGATGGATAGATATCAAAGAATAGTATCTGAGGTAAATGATCCCAGGAGAAGACAATTAACTAGTGGTATATTGCAGCATGGCATACTTGGGCCACTGCTTTACTCTGTACACCAGGGATATATAAGAAATAATTTAAGCAGCAAGATCCAGTTTCTTGCTGATGATGCAAAAGTGGGAAGATCAATAGTTAATGAAGATAACATAGAGATACAGCAGAATGAATAAGATTGGTAACATGAGGTAAAGAATAATAGGTACCAGCTTAATGTGGCAAAGTGAAAGGTCATGCACTTTAGAAAGAACAGATCACAAGATTCACATACTACACCAATTCAACTGGACAATAGGAAACTGATGAGGTCAGACAACTTGGCATGATGGTGAACAGGGAGTTGAAGTCTAGAGGACATATTGCAAAGATTTCCAAAATAGTGCAGAACACTGATGAGTAAGGATAAGGTGGTTATTATTTCTCTTTATAAGGTTTTCTTAAGGTCACATTTGGATTACAATACACAGGCTGGTCACTGGGGATGTGGATAGGAGAGGAGACACAACAAAGGTATGAGGGGTTACAAAGGCTAGTTGAAAAAGAAAGGGATATGACAAAAACATATAAGTTATTAAGGAGGTTTTATAAGAATGATGAAGACTTGGCAGGAAGTGAGAGATTGTAGATCACCATAGGAAATAATGTAACAGTGTGGATAGTAAAGGGAGGACTAGATCTTTTGCTTGGAAGGTACTAAACCATTATTTATATATACTGATGAAGCAATTTGCCAGTGAATGAGTTTAAGGAGAAGTATGACAAGTAGTGTACAAATAATGGTTAGTATAGCATCTCTGAGGGAGTCTTTGACTCTGCCAGAGATGCTAAAAAAATAAATAATAATCTTGCTTGAATTCTAATCTCAACAGCAAAACAGCTTATCAATTCAAAATTCATACTCTCTGATGCCATTTATCCTTGGTGGATTGTTAAAAAAAAAAAGAAGAAAGTTTCTGAAATGGTTTGAAGGTAGCATGTAGATTAAATGAGAGAGAAGAACTTATGCTGTTTATCCTGATGTCCCTTCAAAGGAGAATAGGGCATGGCAATTCTTTTAACATTTGATTATGGTCTGGCTAAGGAATGATAGTTATCAAAGATCTTAGAATAGTAGCTTGGTTATAATCATAGTGAATTTTATTTTGTTTTGTTCTTTTAACAAAAGTGATTTAGCAGAACAGATGGATGTACCCCTCTTAATAAAGGAAGATTTTCTGACAGAAAACTGAATGCTGCCTGTAATTAAAGTATCCAGAAATAGAAGACTGTTGTTTGATTCACATTCAATTGTGAACATGATACAGCTATATATGGAGTTTATTTTTATTTTTTTAATGTGACTCTCACCCATGGGTGGGCAGACTAAGGATTTTTTTCCTTCTTCTTCTTCTTCCTTAGATTTTAAGCCAAGTGGCCTGTTCTAGTCACATGCCATTGCTTTCTTGGTCTTCAATTCATTTTTTTCCATTTATTTTATATCCATCAAGTATTTTTGGAAGTCTGCTATCATCCACTCGATTTAGATGTTCTAACCATTTTTGTTTATATTTACCTATATAGTAATTAATTGGTTTTATATTCAGGAACTGTAAAATTTCTTTATTTGTTTTATGGTCCCACTTGGTATATCCAGCTGTTTTTCTGAGAAATTTCATTTCTGTTGTTTGAATCATTTTTTTTTTAATTATATATATATATATACAGGGTGTTCGGGATAAATTTGACATATTTATAATTAATTATATTTTTCCGTAAGTTACATGTATTAACACACACTTCTCTTCATTTAAAAGTTTGGACCCTTCTTCATTCATATACAAGATGTCAGAAAGGATGGATAGCTGGAACCCACCTGAATCATGGAAGAGAATAACTTGTATCATGATGATTCGTGCCCGCCATCAAAATAAGGATATTACGACTGCTGCCCAATGCTCCCTGAATACAGTAAAAACAATCAGGCATGAACTAGAGACTTGCAATGGTGACTACGAGGATGTAGCAAGAAGAAAGATCCCTAGCAGACGATCTGATTGCGTTCGTACAGCAGAATTCCTTGCAAATCTGCAGGAACAGGTGTTGAAGAACCCTGGCATTGGAATTCGGGCTTTGTTCGTGGAGTTGCTAACTGTAGTCAAGCCCTGGATAACAAGGGTAGCCAATGGTATGTATGGCAGCAGGATTCGGCCCCTTGCCACACCTCTGGGAAAAGTCAAAAATGGTTGTCTGAAAATTTCTACGACTTCACCAGTCCAAATGTTTGGCCTCCAAACTCCCCAGACCTTAACCCCATGGATTATTTTGTATGGGGCGCAGTTGAAAAAGACACCAATCGCACTTCCAGTAATACAAAAGCCCAGTTAATGGATAAAATTAAAACAGTTTTTGCGGCCCTTCCCAGGGAGACTGTAGCATCAGCTTGTTCGAGGTTCCGAAGCAGAATTGAAGCTGTGATCGATGCTAATGGTGGTTATTTTGAGTAAATCTTGTTGATAGTATTGTAATTAACTCTGCCTGTAATGTTTTTTTGTCAATTCATTAAATTTAATAGATACAAAGAAGATTTTCTTTTTCCTTACGAAACTGTCAAATTTATCCCGAACACCCTGTATATATATATATATATTTGCTGTTGTTATATTTTTATGTATTTTTTACATAATCTGGAAACAATACTCTTGAGACCAAACATCAAACATGGAACGTCTTCAAGCCACTGCAGGCCTCCAATAAGCAGAGAGGTGGCTCACATCAGGCAATGAACTTTATCTCCCTAAAATTGTAATAATTCAGTTACTGAGTTTGACCAGACTGAAAGATGTCATGAACAAAGTAAACACGACTTTAATAATAGATCAGCTAAATCGTGATAAACAGCAATTCCACATGAACAATGTTCAAATGAAAGATCAAATATTTTTTTAAAAAATCTGTCTCTAACAAGACTATTTATTATCAGTCTCTACAATAGCATTAGCTTCATCCAGAGAAGCTTATTCCAAATGCAAGCTTGAATTATTAGAACAGAAAAGGCACAACAAAAGTTAAACTATTACCTGTATCTAAACCAAAACAAATGAGCCATTTACTGAAGATGAATTAAATGCGCTATCAAAATGTTCTGATTCTGCCTTAAAGGTAGAAATTATTAGACGTGCAAAAAGATATATGAGAACAGTATACAGAGCAAGACAAATTATGATTTGAGACTGCAGATTCTATATAAAGCTAAATCTTCTCTGGCAAATATGTCCTCAGAACTGCAAACTTTATGACATAACAGGAATATCATCATCATCACTAGAGATGATGAAGGTAATGTTACTGTTCTGATGAATATTATGATCCATAACAGCAAACTTAATGCTCTACTTATGGATAGATCTACCTATAGCACAATCAGCAGAATTGCATAGTAGTTACAGAAATAAACTGAAGGTAGTCCTGTGCAGTCCTATGTATCATGCATTTGCAGACCATTTCATTGGTTACAGAATACTCAGAAAGCCAAATTTTAGCACATGTTCCATCAAACTTGTTATTTGGCTTCATTTTTATACATGATATATTTAAATCTAGTCCTGCTCAAAAACTGAATTATTACAACTCCTAAATCAAATAATCTCTATGTATAAGAGGATTATCTTCGCCACTGAATATGAATCAAACAACCTTCCCTTTCTAGATACTTTAATAACACATTTCCACAGGAACATTTAATTTTATATCCATTAGAAACAGTCTTTTACTTGAAATGTTAGCAGAAATGTGTGAAGAAGTGCAGTTTGTTAATGTATGGAATGAGTTTGAAGGATGAATTAAACTGTATAAGAGTGATGGACTGCATTTGAATGGTTATGATACAAGTCATTTGGAGAGTGTTGCTGGAAGAGAGAGTAATGAGTGCAGAGAATAAATCTAAGCAAGTTAAGAAGCAATGTGAAAGAGGAGGAAAATAAGGAAGGAGAGACTGAAGCATAGCTTATGGGAGACATGGATAGCATGAGTGTAGTAGAGAATGAGAGAACAAATATGCAAGAAAAACAGGGAAATGGGAAGATGAGACTCAGGGAGGGATGCAAGAACACAGCAAGAGAAAGGCTGATGCATAAAGAGGAAGCAAATGTGTATGTGTGTGTGTGTGTGTACAGAAGAAGGGAATGGATGACCCTGGAGGTAGAAAGAACAGTTGGATATGAAGATGGTTCTGGGATTGGTAAAAAGAAATGAAATGGCTCGAGGAAGATATTGAGAAGTACATCTAATAAGTGGTATTAGTGAAATTTATTATAGATCCAGGAATGAGCTGTTCTGTTTGTATACAAATGCTAGAAGTACCAGAAACAAGAAAGATAGAATGATTGCATTGATTCAGTTCATTCACCCAAAAATTGTTGGAATAAGTGAGACATGGTTGGATGAGGATGATATCCTCACAGGAATAGAGATGGAAGGGTATAATGTTTTTCATGAAGATAGAAAGAGTGGAAAGGTAGGTGGACTGCTACTGATGATTCAAAAAGAGTTACGTCCATACAAGGAAGAGATGCAAGGTGGGGAATAGTGGCTGTGCTTTAGAGACAGTATGGTGCGAGACAGAGGTGAAGAGAATGAAATACTCATCTGATGTTACTATAGCCTGGCAATGTGAAGGATAGTGACAATGAAATGTATAAGCAAATTAGCCAAGCGAATAGAATAAGGGTGATCGTTATGGGTGATTTTAATTATAATATAGAATGGCATGACGAGATAGCAACTGGAAGTAAATAAATGAGTTTCTCAAGTTTTTGAGTGTAAACTACCTCAGGCAGTATGTAACAAGGACACACAAGGTTTGAGGGTCTTAGATTTGATCATCTCATCTGAGGATATTATTATAAATGAGGTGTCAATTCTCCCTCCAGTTGGAGAGAGTGAACATGAAGTAATTATCTAGGTGGTTGTCAGCATGTGAGAACTTCTGTGAAGAAATGGTATATGTGGAACCACAAGGCTGGGGATTACAAAAAGATCAGGAGACAGTTTACAGCTGTAGCATGGAATGAGTTTAGGTGGAAAGGAAATCAATGCTACTTGGATAATATTCAAGAATTATCTGGTATAAGCAATGTCTAAATGTATTCCAAGGGTCAGAAGGTTAAATAAGATAGATGTGAAATGGATGAATGAGATTAAGCATACAATACTGAGAAAGGTATTATAGAGGCAACATAAAATGAGTGGTAATCCTCAATTCCATGAGGAGTTCAAAGAACAGGCAAGGTTACTTGGTTGATAAAGTTAGCAAAAGTGCAATATAAGTACAGTAGCACATGGTATAGGTCTTGCTAAATAAGCAATCAAAAACAGACATTACCTATACTGACCATATGCATGTTTGAGGGAAAGGTGCTAACTACTAAGTTTTGGTAATTACATGATATATGAATGTAATCAAAATCTGTCTGGTAGTTGAAGCAAATAGCAGGGAACAGGTAGATACATCCCAGAGAAATTCATTCCTCACTTGAACATTCTTATGTTATAACATCAGATGAAAGGAAGACCATCAAAATTCACTTTTAGAGATTTTTTAAACTTAACATAATTACCTGGGTGATATGCTTCAAATATATGTCGTCTCCTCGAGATGTTTTATCTAGATCTTCATGTATTTCCTTTAGTTTTAGTTGAATCTTCTGGATCTCTTGTTGTCTTACTCTGCGCTTTTCTTGTGTTTCTATAAACCGTTTTTCTGCCTATTAAAAATATTCTGTTTTTATTAATAGCTAATATTGGATTCTACTTAACTATATACGATGTATGCTTAAGTCAAAACATGTACAGAATTCAACATATAGGTATATACAATAATTTTTTCTAGATTTTGCAAAAGGATTTAATTGAATACTGCATTACAAGATAGTATTACAGTTCAAGGCAAAGGTTTACAGCAATGGATTCTAATGAGTTGTGTATGGGAGCAATGTTCTGGAGGATAAGGGTGATAACTGGTATGCCAAGTGGTTAGCTCTGAGGTTATTATTGCTTATTTTTTTTATCATTGTTAGAGGTAATGACCTCCCTCGACTAGTCCTTGACTCCAGGGAGTCAAGACTTCCTCAACTAGTCAAGGACTAGTCGAGGGAGGGAGGTCATTATCACCTACATTAGCTGTTGAACCTTCTCTTAAACTCATTCACGGTATATACACTCATCACTTCAAAAGACAAACTGTTCGACTCCCTCACTTCTCTGTGAAAAAAGCCTAGCTCTCATCCCCTTTCTCAACACAGAAACTTAACTTCCACAGACGTTTCCCTGTCCTCTACCCATCTACCATATAATGAAAAATTTCATCAAACTATATCCTATAACACCATTTCAAAAGTTTAGATTTTATCATATCACCCGTCTTTCTCCTGTTTACTAGTTTGCAGTCCATACACAATCTCAACCTACCCTCATAATCCGCATTCTATAATCCTGATATTATCTGTTTCTTTATCCCCCTTTGAATCCAAGAGACCAAATCTGAGCACAGCAGTCCAGGTAGAGTCATATCAAGGTCTTGCAATGAGGCAAAATGAATTTTACATTTCAGCATTGCAATTATCCTCTCACAATTCTTGTTATGTGACCTCTGAACTTCACCTTCTTATTCACCATAAGTTCAAGAACTCTAGTCTCATCAGTTTCTCCAAGCATAATCCCACCAACATAATATTCTGTTGGAAATCTCATCATGTCAAGGTGAAATACTTTGAAATTACTAACGGTGAGTTAGTATCATTATCATTTCACCACAGTTCCAGTGTATTTAAATCATTCTGTAAGGGATGCTGCTGTGTATCAGCAGCATCCCTGATTTCCCTGTCTATCTTTGCCTCATCAGCAAACAGTTTATACAGGGTGATCCATAAGTCATGGAACATTCCATAGAAAGGACCTGTCTTTGGAAAACGGAAGGCATTTATGTGATATATGGTTTTTCATAACCAATTAAAAAAAATTAGTGATGTTAAAAAACTTATGCAGTTGCTTTACAAAGACAAGCCCTTTCTTCAACATGTTCCATGACTTATTGGCCACCCTGTACATTGGACAACAATGGCGAAAGGACTAATTCCTGAGGTACTCCACTAATCACCTTAAATATGGGAGATTTGCATATCCAGTATACCACTTTCTGATACCAGTCTTTGATTCACCCACTTAATCAAGTTAACAGTTTATATCCAATCCTATATCCTTTAATTTATTTAACAGCATTTCATGCAGTATTCTATCAAATGGTTTAGCAAAATCCTACAATATCACAGTGCATTCATTCCCTTTATCCAAGTCGGCTATAACAATATGTTAGGGCTCAGTTGGATAAAGAGAATAAATACACTAAGTGAGCACTCATTATTTGAACAATTGCACCTGCTTCTGACACAAGGGTAGGTTTGCATTCAGTAAACATCTTTCCTTAAAACAACTTGTAACGTTTCTAGCCTGAGATTTATATATTTCATAACTCCTCTCCTCCTTAGTCTCATGATATACCTTCCATATCTTCTTCTTCTGATAGATCTCTTGCTTAATAAGGTTGCACATCCATTTTACTCTCACCCTATCTGTTATTCAAACTTTAGGGACACATTCATCTAGGGATACTGCATCACTTTAACATATATTCACTGCTTCACATGCACTGATCATATTCTTCCTATTCAATAACTGATACCATATGACCAAACATAGCATTGAGTTTGTCATAATTTCCACCTTTGTTGGTTCAACATGTAATGTTTCCTAATCGAAACATCCATATACTTTACTACTTCTCAGGTCAGGATAAAATGGTCACAATCACATTTTTAACTGATGCTATGATCATATCTAACACTCTTTGAATGCTGAGATCCTTTTATCACATGCTGATTAAGAAAGTTGTCTTGCAACAGCTCAAATTTCCCTTCATTCTTATCAACAGATTTCACCTATCCAAACAATATTTGGGTATATTATTTGGATAATTTTGATTCATATATGATTACTCATTTAGTACTCATAAACATAATTTGGTGATGTATTTCACCTTCTTAGCCTCCACTTCATACTAGATAGTCTCAAACTAACTGCTACATGGACATTTTTACTATTTCTACAGCTCTTAATGGGTCCTTAAGTATCCAAGGTAGCCTTGGATTTTGTAACAATGATTCCAGGATAAGTATATTCTCGTAGACAAGCTTATACATTGGTTATGCATTACTAAATCACTTAAGGAATTGACAACATAGATAAGAATATAAATTAAATTACACTTTAATAAATATTTCCGATATTTCGGCAACATCACATTGCCATCTTCAAAAGGAATTTACAAAAAAGGCACATGCACATAGGCACTACAAAACAGTAACTGAGAATGACATGATGAAGCTATTGTTCTCCTAAAAGTCCTGATGGTGCCCCCTAAGCAGGTGTTCTTTGCCGTTGGGCTGAAGGTCTGCTGATGTAGGCCTCCCAAATTTTGGGCAGTCTGATACAACCAAATTTGTTGAGGTTTGGAGAGTTTCTTAGGACTGAGGCTGATTCCATGAATAGTTTTGAATTTGTATTTGCTACGGTGTATTACTGTAGCTTTCTTCCACCGTATTCTGTGGCATGTATCCAGAGCATGGTCTGCAAGACCAGAGTGGCTGTACTTGTGAAACCAGATGTAGTCCTTGTGTTCTGAAATTCGGATATTCGCTGTCCTGCCTGTTTGGCCAAAGTAAGACAGTTTGTAACATATCAAAAACCAACATATCCAACAAGGAATATAAAGCTCTGCAGGAAATGAGGAATAATAAAGAAATAGTTATCACCAAAGCGGATAAGGGAAATGCAATTGTAGTACTTAACCAAAAGGACTACACAAGTAAGCTTAATGCTCTTCTATTAGATTGGGCTACTTACCTCCCTATCGAATGCAAAATATTTATTAAAGTGCAATTTAATTTATATTCTTATCTACGTTGTCAATTCCTTAAGTGATTTAGTAAAGCCAATAAGTATACTTTGTATGTAAATTACATCTGTCTTCCTGGCTGGTTTGCCTGTATGTGGGATGAAAAACCAGGAGGGAAAAACTCTGCCACCTCATGAGACCGGCTAACTCACCTCTGCTTGAGAACCCAGATCTTTCTAACAGAAAGACATCATCAAAACTGATGGAGGCTTTACTTCATGGGACATTATTATCAATATTGTTTTCAAGGGTTTCTTCCATAAATGGGCTCAAACCATCTGATATCATTTCATCCTTAACACTTGATTCCAATTACTACATCTGACTATAAGAGCAAGCTTTCTCTAGTGCCAACATCTGAGGCCATAATATATTCACCAATGCAATAAACCCTTTTGTTCCTGATGCTCCTAAGAATTTGAAAATAGACATAACAAGTACATTTGCAATCTACTTGAACTAGTTTTGCAGCCCTTCTATTTCCGATTCCACCTACACACTAAAAAAAAAAAAACAAGTTCAGAACCCAAAGCGCACAGGTCCACCCCTTCACCAGATTCATAACCATGCTCACTGACATATTCATATCATTATCAGGTTTGCATACTTATATAACATCCCTGTTATATAAGTATGCAAACCATCAAACTTCACTCCACACACCCAAAAACACATACAAATTTCATCTACACAGCCTGCACACAGGAAGGTTGACAGACAGGAAGATCTGTTAACATCTGCCTTCGAGAACATAAGAAATACATTCACTACTATTATTATGGCAAGTCTGGACTGGCAGACCACACTTTGGACATCCCTACACATAGGATTAGATGGAAGAAAACCAATACAGAAGTAATGACAAGTCAGAAAGATTATTTTTAGAATTAGCAATGGCTATAAAGCATTATTCCAACCTTAACAAGTAAGGGCTGCATTAATTTGAAAAAAAAAAAATATTATTATTATTATTATTCCGGGAAACTCCAAGGAGTCGACAGACTCATCGAGGGAGGCCCTAACATCATGTCAAGAACAACTATTCAACATTCACACAGTATCTATCATACCTTGCCTTGAACTCATTCACGGTCGTAGCACCCACAACAGACTCTGGAAGCTTATTCCACTCATTTACCACTCTCCAAGTAAAGAACCTAGCTCTAACACCCTTGTCAACCACGCTCTTGCCCAGCTTCCATGCATGGCCCCTAGTCCTCCCACCACCAGTCATATTTTCAAAAATATCTTCTAGATCAATCTTATAAAAACACTTCAGTAATTTGAATGTCTCAATCATATCACCCCTCCTTCGCCTATCGTCCAATTTCTGCAACCCACAAATCTTCAACCTATTCTCATAAGGTTCATTCCACAGACCTGCTATCATCTTGGTCACTCGTCTCTGGACCCTCTCCACTTCCTCCCCATCACGAAGAAACCCTGATGCCCATAACTGGGCACAGAAGTCCAGATGGGGTCTTATCAAGGCTCGATACAGAGGAACAACAACTTGTTCGTCTCTGCATGTTAAAGTATTTTTCAGAAGCCAAGTGATTTGGTGAACTGTTTTAGTTACTTTTGCAATGTGCCCCCTAAACTTCAACTCCCTATCCACCAACACTCCCAAATCCCTGGCCTCATCAATCTCCTAGAGTATGGTTCCACCAATGCGATATACTGCTGCTATTCTTTTCACCTCAAAGTGCATAACCTTACACTTTGCCGCATTAAATTGACATCCATTTTTCCTAGCCCAGTCCTCCAAACTATCCAAATCATCCTGTAAAATTTTGACATCCTGTGCACTCACAATTGCTCTACCCAACTTTGCATCATCAGCAAACAAGTGAACACTTCCTCTCAGATCCTTTCCAATATCATTGATAAACAAATTGAAAAGCAGTGGTCCAAGAAGAGCCCTGTGGCACTCCACTACTCACAAGACGTCTTTTAGACTCCACTCCTGAATAAACCACTCTTTAATATCTCTCCTTCAACCACCCTCCTGTCCATCTCACCAACCCTATATCTATCCCCATCTGCTCCAGTTTACTGATTAGGGTTCCATGTGGTATCCTATCAAAGGCCTTGGCAAGGTCCAGTAGTATCACTGTAAACCCATTACCCCTATCCAGTTCAGCCGTCACTGTGTTATAAAACGTGAGCAAGTTACTGAGGCATGATCTACCCTTCACAAAACCATGTTGTCCCCCATACAATATCCCATTTTCATCTATCCAATCCTGTATTCTTTTCTTGACTAATTTCTCTAAGACCTTGACAATGATTCCTGATATGCTAATCGGTCGGTAATTTACAACAGCAGTCTTGGAACCACCTTTATGCAGTAGAACTATTTCCCCTCTTTCCACCCGCTCGGGACTAACCCAGACCCGAGACTCAAATTAAACAAAATGGTCAAGGGTACTAACAATTCTTTAGCTGCTTCTCGTACAACAGGAGCTGGTATACCATCCAATCCCACAGATGTATTGACATTGAGGTTATGCAATAGACTACTCACCTCCACTTCATTAACCACAATTCCCGTATAATCTACTGGTTTATTCGTTTCTGCAATGTCACCACCTGGATGATATACTCTTGTAAAGTGCTCACTCAGTAACTCAACTATCTCAACTGATTCAGTTACCTCCCTACCATCGGCATTCTTTAAAATCAATTTGCCATGTACATTTTTCCTTTTACTTGCTACATATCTAAAAAACTTTAGGATTCTCTTTAGCCTGCATGGCCAATGTTCTTTCGTAATCCTTTTTTGCTTTTCTTACCACGCTCGTCACCCTTCTGGCCTGTGCTTTATACCGTTCATGTGCCTGCCGGTCACCCTTCTCCTTAAATTCCCTCCATAGTTGTTTCTTTTTTTGCAGCTCAAGCTTAATGGTGTTATTCATCCATTTAACCCCTACTTGATTTATTATTCGGACTCTAGGTATACAGTCAGCCATTGCTTCATGCAAGCACTTCTTAACTACCTCCCATGCACTATCAACTTCTAGTCCTTGCAGTTGTACATGCCATGGCACTGAACCAATCAAACTCCTAAGCTTGTCATACTTTCCAGCCCGATAATTCCACATGTACCCTGTCTTAATTGAAAATTCTACACCTTTAGCCACCTCCCAAGTTAAGACCCTATGATCACTCTCACCGATTGGTGGCAATGTGGTCATATTTGTTACAGCTAAATCCTCAGATGTAATTACTAGCACTCAAGCACTCTCTGACCCCTAGTATTTTCCATTACATGCTGTCGCAGATGGTTATCCCTTAATAGACTGTTATCCTAAAATCAATTCCTACACAATTGTCATACTTCTTTTTTACAACATTAGAGGATGCCAAATTAGGACTTACGTTTTGTCCATTACAATTTGAATCATTTCATTATTCATTGTGACATGTAAACCGTAGTGCTGTTTTGCTCTGAAGTTCACTTAAGTTCATATTTAAGTTCTTTTTTACAACATTAGAGAATGCCAAATTAGGACTTATGTTTTGTCCATTACAATTTGAATCATTTCATTACTCATTGTGACATGTAAACTGTAGTGCTGTTTTGCTCTGAAGATGCTGGTTTGAAATCCAGCAAAATATAAGCCAGTTAATAAATATTTTTTATAATTCAGTTTGTTTGGTGCTGTAATACCATTAAAACAAAGAAAATATTGTATATTCTTTATTATCAATAATCCCTATAAATTTAACACATCAACATTCTGTATACAAGACTAGAATATTGTGAATTTATTCTTAGGCAAACTAAGAATAAAATAGAAAAACAGAAAATTCATGTCGAAAATATAAACATTTTCCACTTAAGTTTTCCGTTATTTTATTTTTAGCATTCTGAACATAATTTGTGGAAGGGCTGTTGATCAGGCCATTGTCTCTTCAGGGTGCTGTGTGGGGTGTGGTGTGGTGTGGTTTGGCTTGTGTGTGTATGCTCCGGATGATGGCCTTGGTGTGGGGGTCAGGATATCAGGAAATTGAAATGGTTGTTTGTGGAGTCTATAATTTGTGTGAAATGAACCCTAAAATATATTGATTGCACAGTGGACTTTATTAATATAAAAGTCAGCTTATGGTGAAGGTTATTAGTTTCATTAGTTTTCAACCACTTCAAAACTTTCAACAATTCTAAATGCTGGTCTAGTTGGCCAAGTGGTTAGCTTATCCACTTTTCAGCCAAGAGGCTGCAGGTTCAAATCCCGCCATGGGCATGGATGTTTTTTGATTGTCTTGGAAAATACTAGTGGTGGTGATCAGCGGTAGATGGTGTTGGTGTAGATAATGGTGGTAGTTGCAGCTCGCTGCAGTTGGTGAATTGAGTGGCAGAGACGAGACAGCTGCAGAGTAGGTGCCCTCCCTTGATGAGTCTCTGGACTCACTGGAGGTGTCATAATAATAATAATAATTTCACAATGAATTCCATTTTCATTCACCAATCTATATGAAATAAAAACATATCTGCTCTGTACATGATGTTCACTGCACCTCTATACAACTTTTAAGGATGTTGCATAACATATGTTATATAGGGATGGCCTCATGCTGTCATTAGTGAGTGATCAATCCAAATATAACTGATCGTATTCTGTTAGAAAATATTCTACCTCTTATCTCTCCCCTCCCCCTCTCTCTTCACTCTGACCTATCTAGTTTCTCTCGTAGAAAGACTTATACGTTGATTACACATGATTATTAATTAACTTAAGGAATTCACAATGTACACTAGAATATAAATTAAATTAAGCTTTAATCTATATTTCCAATATTTCAGCAACGTCGCATTACCATCTTCAAAGGAACTTACAATAAAGACACATGCACGTAGGCACTACACACAGTAAATGAGGAAAAGCAAAGAAGCTATTGTTTCTCCTAAAAGTCCTGTGGTGCCCTTTAGCAGGCTATGTAGGTATTCTTGGCCGTTGGGCTGAAGGCCTCCTGATGTACGTCTCCCAAATTTGTTGAGGTTTGGCATGTTTCTCAGGACTGAGGCTGACACTTGCTACAGTGTATTATTGTGGCTTTCTTCCACCATATTCTGTGGAAAGCAAGAGCACCAAAAATCAACATATCCAATAGTGAATATAAAGCTCTGCAGGAAATGAAGAAAAACAAAGAAATAGTAATCACCCAAGTGGATAAGGGAAATGCCACCGTAGTACTCAACCAAAGAGATTACATAGGTAAGCTTAATGCTCTATTATTAGATCAGGCAACTTGCCTCCCTATTGAATACAATCCCGCCAACTCACAAATCAGAAAACTCCATAGGCTCCCTAAGAAGGTCACTTCTTGGCCTGTAGAAGTTACTAACAAATTAAAACTGTTTAACTCTACCCCCCCCTCTACCCCCCCCCCCCCCGTATATATGGACTCCCAAAAATACATAAAGGAAATGTGCCATTACGTCCCATAGTGGATGGCATTGATTCCCTCACATAAAAATTAGCTAAACATTTGGCCAAAGCGCTCACACACACTATACTGGCAACACACCATCACACATAAAAAACTCAGCCCACTTCAAAGCCAGCATAGAAAACCTTACACTCAAACACACTGACATAATGGTCAGTTTTGATGTCTCCTCCTTATTCACAAATGTCCCACTCAAGGAAACCTTTTAGCTAATCCAAGCTAAATTCCTCCCGATATCTCAGCCCTATTTCAGTTCACAATGAACTCAGGCTATTTCGTTTGTCAGGGAAAATTCTACAAACAAATAGAGGGGTCAGCCATGGGTTCACCACTCTCCCTACCCATGGCCAACTTCTTTATGGAGACTTTTGAAGAGAAAGCCTTAAACTCTGCCCCACAAAAACCAACCATATGGATTTGCTACGTTGATGATGTGTTCCCTATTTGGCCACATGGCTTCTTAACACACTAAACAACCAAAACCCCAGAATCAACACCGCCAGCCTGATGGAATCTTGGTTTTTCTCAGTTTATAGAAAACCCACCCATTTCACCAACAATACCCTCCCCTCACAACAATATGGAGTTATTAAGACACTACACAACAGGGCTAAACTAATCTGTTCAAATGACAATGCCCTAACCACTGAACTAAATCACATCCTCAACACTTTCTCAGCCAATGGCTCCTCCCCCCCCCCCCAAAAAAAAAAAATCCAAAAAATATTGAAACCAGTAAACCACAATCCAACCTCCCCCCTTCACAACAAGGATTACTCTAAATCCATCACCATTCTCTACATCTGAGGCACCTCGGAAAAAATTACCAAAATTTAAAAAAAAACATGACTTGACGTCTTGTTACAGACCATATAGAAAATTGGCATCCCTTATCTGCTCCACTAAAGACCAACCACTTCCCCTAGACCTAAGTGGTGTATACCAGGTCCCTTGCAGCTGTAAGCTGGCCTACTTTGGTCAAACAGGCAGGACAGCGAATATCAGAATTTCAGAACACAAGGACTACATCCGTTTTCACCAGTATAGTCACTCTGGTCTTGCAGACTATGCTCTAGATATACGTCACAGAATACGGTGGAAGAAAGCTACAATAATACACCGTAGCAAGTTCAAATTTCAAAGACTTTTCATGGAATCAGCCTCAGCCCTAAGAAACATGCCAAACCTCAACAAATTTGGTTGCATGACACTGCCCCAAATTTGGGAGACGTACATCAGGAGACCTTCAGCCCAACGGCGAAGAATACCTACATAGCCCACTAGAGGGCACCATCAGGACTTTTAGGAGAAACAATTGCTTCCTTGCTTTTCCTCATTTACTGTGTGTAGTGCCTGCATGCACGTGTCTTTATTGTAAGTTCCTTTGAAGATAGCAACGAGACGTTGCCGAAATATTGGAAATATAGATTAAAGTTTAATTTAATTTATATTCTAGTGTATGTTGTGAATTCCTTAAGTTAATTAATAATCTATCTAGTTTCCCTGCTTACTTCTGCTTATACATTCACTATCATGACTTTTTACTATGCCACATCACATTCCACGACCTATTTCTCAGGCATCTAAATCTTTTCTCTTCTTCAATCAAAAAAAGAGGTAAGATCTTATAGGAATCCTGCATTAAATCAAAGTAATATATGGAAAATAAATCGGTGAATTATTTTCATACATATTAAATCAGCGGCAAATCATGTCTTCAGGAAGAGGCAATTGAAATATTGTGTGGGTGTGAGGGGGGGGGATTTGAGAAATAGTTCTTAGTTCTAAAATTTCTTTAGTGTACCTCTGTACCACTGGTGAAACAATGATAGAACATGTATCCTTTGATTAAAAAAAGACCAAAAGTTCAATTTCTGTCATAAGAAAAAGTTTTATATGAGCTTTTCATTATAAGTTGGCCAAATCTCATACAAAGGTAATAGGGTTTTTTTCCTTCTGAAAACTTGGACTTTTCATTCCACAGTAAATCAGCCTGAAACATATAATTAATCATCATCAAATCCTTGATTTTACTCATGGGCCATACAGGAAAAATATGACTGCTACATGAAAAGTTTACATTAAAATTCTATTGTTAGGTTCAATCAATCCACATCAGGCCACTTAAATCTTTGTCTTCCTCTGGGTCTTTCACCTGCCTTAAGAACAAGAAAAAAACCCTGGGTAAGACCAAATTAGCAAAATACCTGCTTCGCTAACTTTTCCTTCTCCCATTTTGTTAAAGTGACCATTATCACTTGAGATTACCTCTGTTTACATATGCTTGAATGCTAAAAACATCAAGTTTGTCCCTCCTTAATATCTCCATTTTTAATATGCTTCTTCAACTGATGCAATCTGTTCACTTCTCCAGTTTTCCTCAAACACACAGTGGTTTACTCATCAACTGTTATTTCTACCCCAGCTCTTAGATCTCTTTATAAATGATCTGGAATGTTCACTGTGCACACTTGACAAACATGATAGAAATTTGTATACTGTGCATAGGAGAATTAATGGTTTTTGTTAGTTTGCTAGCAAGAGTTAACTATACAGTTATGTTAGTTTTCTAATTCCTATCTTATTCCACATAAATTTATATCATTGACTCCCAACCTCTCAGCTTTGCTTATTCTAATGTCTATTTCCAAATTTAATGTCATCTTCATGAAAATTCTGCCTAAATAGCTGAAATCTTTTATCTGTTCTATAGATTTCACACAATGTTCCTGCCTATGTTCAGTCTATCATGCCCAAACTTATTGCTGAAATGAAAACAAACTCAAGTGGTTTAGTTAAGGAATTCTACAGCCCTATACCAGATTCACAAAAGAATATAACACCTGCATAAATTAAGGGCTGAGATTACTTATATCTCCAACTGTGGCCACTTTCCTTGATGAATGGAGATAATGTGTACCCTTGTCTCAAAACTGACTTAACATCAAACCACCTTTCTGTACTTCTTTCAATTCTAACGGCTGATATTCAGATAGAGACTATGCACATTCAATACTGTCCTGTTTCTGCCATACACTTTTAGCATTTTATTATTTGGTAACCTTCATGGAGTCATTAGACTCATCATGGTAGGCCCACTCAACCAGCAACATGTCTATCGTAATGAGCTTTGAAGTTATTTACACTACCTGCACTAGCAACACACTCAGGTAATGCATTCCACTCACTAACAACTCTCCACAGAAAAAATCTACTCCTCACTCCCTTCTTCACCACATCCCTATACAACTTCCAAGGATGGCCCCTCATTCTTTCCATCTTAACATGCACTCTTTTTATAATTTCTTCTCTAGTAATCTGATAAAATTCCTTAGCTAACTTGAAGGTTTCTATCATATCTCACCTTTTTCCTTCTATCCACCAACCTCTGTAATCCATATTCTCTCAAATGCTCATCATAATCCTTCTGAGTCTCCAACACAGTAGTTGTATCCATAATTCTTGCAGTGAATTCTGATCAATGTGTTGCCACAAACGAAAGGAAGCTCTTCATAACCAACACTCCAGAATCCTAATATCACTTTGGTTGCTCCATAATACACAACTTGCTGGTATTGTTCAGAGAGCAAATCTCCAATCTATCTAACCAATATACTATCCATTCCTATCCTATGCAGCATGCATACCAACTTATCATGTTAACCTATTGAATGCTTTTGCAAAGTCCAAGAATATCACATATGAAACATTCACTGAATACCACATCATTATTACCACACAGGCACCTCCATGGAGACCTAAGACTCATTGTGGGAGACCTAAACTATCCATACACTCTATTACACCTTTTCTTGAGACCATTAACAAACAAAGCACTCACAACTGACTCAGGTAACCCATTCCATTCATTCACCATTCTCCAAGCAAAACATCTAGTTTACACACCCTTACTAACCACACTGTCACCCAACTTCCAGTAATGACCTCTTGTTCTGTCTTCTGTCTATCTAGCCAAGTGCTGAAATATTTCCCATGCATCAATCCTATAAAATCCTTTAAGTAACTTAAATGTTTCTATCATATCCCCTCTTTTTTCCTATCAATCAACTTTTGCAATCCATAGACTCTCAATCTTTCCTCATAAGGTTTTTCACAGACCACTCAGTATCTTGGTCACTCCCTTCTGGATCTCTCCACTACTTCATCCACAAGAAACCCAGGTGACAGGACTCAGGTCTGGTCACCAGAAATGCATAACTTGACACTTTTCCACATTAAATTGACATCCATTATGTTTTGCCCATACTGTGAACCTATTTAAATCATCTTGTGAACTCTCTACATCACTTTGATTAACTATTACCTTTCCTGTTGCTGCATCACCAGTAAATAACTGAATATCTCTCTTCAGATTATTTTCTATATCATTTATGTACAAATTAAAGAACGGTCCAAGTGCAAAATCCTGCATCACACCACTAGTTGCCTGCCTTCTCCTGATTCTGTTCTTCCATATTCCACTTTCTGGTATCTGTTCATCAGTCACCCTCTTATCCACATAACCAGTGTCATATCTATTCTCATTCGTTGCAGTTAGTATAACAGAATTCCAATAGCCACTCCTTTTATCTAGCTCAGCTGTCACTCTATTGTAAAACGTTAGTAGATTATTAAGGCATGACATACCGTTCACAAAGACATGCTGTCCCTCAGAGTATCATATTCTTATCTACCCATTCTTGAATTCTCTTTTTGGCCAACTTTTCTGGTTCTTTTACACCACTCCTGAAGTATTAATTGGTCTATAATTTGCTACCACAGAATTGCTCCCCTTCCATTCTCTTGGGACATTATCACAGCTGAGATTCTTGTAGATAAACTTATACATTGGTATAATAACAGTTAATTTTTAGGGAAAGACAATGTATAGTATTATATTAATTAAAAAACTTTAATTAATTAAAGTTCCACAGCTGAGATTGAAATTATACAGCCTAGTCAACGGTATCACTAGTTTCCCGTCACATTATCTTAAAATGTGAGCCAATATCCCACCTAATCCCAAAGCTGTATTTGCATTCAGATTCTGTAATATACTAAGTACCTATGATTCTTCAACCTCTGTTCTCACATCCAGCTCTATCACCTTGGCCATAACAATATCTTCACTTGGATGATATACCCTTGCAAAATGATCACCAGTAACTCAACAATTTCACCTGCCTCCATTACCTCTCAACCATCTACACTAATTAAAGTTATCATTCCATAGTCATTCTTCCTACTACTCGACGGCTTAATGAAAAAGCTCTTTGGGATTTCCTTTTGCCTGCTCGGCTATTTTCTTCTCATAATCTATTTTGTCATCCTTATCATGCAGTTACATTTCTAGCCTGTTCATGAGTTAGCTGCTCACATTTCTTCTTATATAAGAAGAAATGCCCATGGAATGGAAGGAAGGTAAGATAGTGCTATTGCATAAGGGTGGCAGCAGATTGGAAGTGTCTAATTATAGGCTAGTTTGTGTGTCATCAGTAGTTAGTAAGATCTTGGAGAAAGTAGTGAAGGACCATATACAGCACTCAGCAGATGAGGGTAATGTTATCTGTGAGAGTCAACATGGATATGTGAAGGGGCGCTCTTGTTTTAGCAATATGCTAGTCTTTTATGATAAAGTTACAAGAGCATTAGATGAGGAAAAGACATATACTGTTTTCTTAGACTTAGTGAAGGCATTTGACAGGGTGCCACATGATAAGCTGATATTTAAGTTGCAGCACATGGGTCTGGATGTCAAGATTGGTCAACTGGATTCAGCATTGGCTGTCCGATAGGTATCAGAGAGTTGTGTATGGTGGGGCAGTTTCAAGGAAGCAAAGGGTTACAAGTGGGGTCCCACAGGACTCAGTACTGGGACCTATATTGTTTAACCTTTATATCAATGACATTGTCAGTAGACTGCAAGGGGATATTCAGTTGTTTGCGGATGATGCGAAGCTGGGAAGGATTATTCGTAATAGTGCAGATGCGGCAGCCCTGCAAGAGGATTTGAATAAGCTAGATAGATGGGCAAATGAATGGAGGTGTCAGTTTAATGCAGCAAAATGTAAGGTCTTGAGGTTTGGGAAACATCAATGGGATGCTGCATGGGAAGAGTTATACTGAAGGAAGTAGGGGAGACAAGAGATCTGGGGTTAATGATTGATAGAAACCTGAAATTTAGGGGACATATTGTATTGCAAAGGTGGTGAAGGTAACACAGAGGATCTTTGCAATTATGAGAAGGACGCTGACCTGCAGAGATAAAACAGTAATCATTCCGTTGTATAAGACCCTGATCAGACCACACTTGGACTACTGTTCTCAGATTTGGTCCTCAGGATTTGAAGGGGATAAATTAACTGTGGAAAGGATACAAAGGCAGATAACAAAGATGGTTTCAGGACTGTACAATGATAGTTATGAGGATCGGCTGAGGAAATGTGGACTGCAGTGTTTGGTGGATAGAAGAAGGAAAGGTGATACGATTGAGACTTTTAAACTGTTGAGAGGTGTTTACAGGGTTGACACTGGGGGAGTTCTTATGCTTGGTTGAACAGCGGGAAGGAGTGATGAAAAGGGGCCATCCCTGGAAGTTAAGAAAGGAAACTGTGAACAAGAGGGTGAGGAGTGGTTTCTTTGTATGGAGGGTGGTTGAACCATGGAATGCATTGCCTGATTGAGTGGTGAGAGCGAGGGTCAATGAGTTTAAGGAGTGGTATGATAGACTTTGTGTTTCTTATTTCTTAGGGACCTCCCCTCAACGAGTCTTGATAGACTTTGTGTTTCTTAGGAAGGACCTCCCACGATGAGTCTTTTGACGTCTATTAAGTGTATCATAATCATCTGCTTTGTAGTCCCATTCAATCGTACAGCTGTGTTTGCATTCAGATTCTGCAATATCCTAAGTGCCTTCAAATTCATCAACATCTGTTCTCACATTAGTCCTTGTCACCTCTGCCATAAAAATATCTTCACCTGGATGATATTCTCTAGCAAAATGGTCACCCAGTAGTTCAACAATTTTAAACATCTTTTCTTTTGGAACCTTCTCATATGTCTTTTCTAGATTCACAAAACTTAAATACAGATCAGTTATATTCTCTTGATTTCTTATCTGGTTGTCTTAAAGTGAAAATCTGATCACACCTCTCCTGACAACATCCATTTGATCTAAACTCAGTTTGTTCCTAGTTTTTCTCTTCCACAATTTTTCTGTCATTCTCAAGAGGTATGCTTGCATAAATCTTACCTGGAACACGAAAATCTCTCTGTATTTTCAGTGTTTGCAGAGAGCTACCGAAAAGATAAGTGTTATTTTCAGAATAAATTGGCAGTATTGATTTAATCTTGATGTGGTACTGTTTGTTTTTGGTAGTTTGGTGTGTCTGTATGATTTTTGGTGTGATTTCCACTTTAATTAAACTAGTAGTTTAAAGATACGATTGATAGCACATGGCCAATGCAACGAAAAATAATGGCAACCAATACTTCGCCATCTTTGTTCAAAAACTTTAATGTAAGGGAATTTGTCCAGTGTGACATGTGTGGTATGTATGCATTCCTGAAAGAGGCTGGAGTTTGGATAGATAATGATAATGGTGGAAGACTATGCCGAAAGTGTAAAGAAAGTGAGGAATTGAAGTGTAGGTCAGGTCGTGAATTGACAGTAAATTGTGATATTGTACAAGATAGCAATGAGAGCGGTGATGAAAGAGAGAGTGGAAGTAATTATACAGAGAGAGAAAATGGTTTCAATGATAAAAAAAATGAGAATTTAGCTGTAATGAGTGAGATTGCACGGTTAAGTGGAGTAATACAATAGGGCGAAGCAGCAGTTGAAGAGACTGCAAAACTCTTTCCCAAGTGCCTCGGCAAATGGAAATAAGCAAGTGTACGAAAGGAATAATAAGCATATGATTGGGAGTGTTTCAGAAATGAAGAAAAGAGTGTTGTACGGTGACTCGTTAGTAAGATGTTGATAGATGAGAACTTGACTAAATCGTACTTACCAGGTACAAAAATTAAGGATATAAAAAAAAAGTGAGAGTATTAGTGCACAGAAGCGGAGGGTGAAAGAAATGATAGTCGTAACGGGAACGAATGATTTGAAAGGAGATAAATTTGTTATGAGAGAGGACGTGAAGGAATTATTAGAGGCAGCAAAAGAAAAGAGTAACAGAGTTAGGATAGTGAGTCTGTTGCCACGGTATGACAGAGAAGAGGTTAGAAGGAGGGCCATAATCGCAAATGACTTTATGCTCAGGTTATGCAGACAGTGTGGTATGGAGTTTGTGGATGTGTGGAGTGAGTTTGATGGGCGAAAGGATTTGTACAAGATGGATGGCTTACATATGAATGGATTTGGTGTGCAAAGACTGGAAAAAGTGTTGCTGAGTGAAGTGAGAGTGGATGTGCAAAATCAGGGAAACTAGAACTATTAAGGAGGGGAAGAAGTGGATACGCAGACATCAGTTGAGGCAGTTGAGTGTAAGAATGTTTATAATGTGCCCGAGCCAGTATGAAGGACAAGAAATCAGAATGGGATAGTTAGTATAACGCATCAAGATAGAGGTGGGACAAATGGACTTCTGCATTTCATGCCAGGAGTAGTAGGAACAAGAAGGAAGAATTTTTGGCCTTGATTGGCTCTTCCTGGTCATAGGTTATTAGCATTAGTGAAAACATGGCTGACAGAAGATGATATAGTTAGTGGGATAGAATGTGTAGGGTATAGTGTGTTCAGGAGAGCCAGAGAGAATAAAATGGGGGGAGGAATGTTATTGATGATAGCTGATGAACTGCAACCAAGGAGAATAGAAGTTGTATTGCAGGATAGTGAAAGGAGCTCATTTGAGGCTATTTGGTGTGAGATTGAGACTAACAGAACAAAATGTACAGTTGGATGCTGCTATAGACCAGGTGATGGAATAGATGGTGGAGATAGTATGCATAGGCAAATTGATGAAATAAGTGGAAGAAGGGTAATTATTATGGGGGATTTCAACTATAGTAACATTGATTGGAAGGAGGAGAGGACACATGTGAGGAAGGAACTGGATTTTATTCAGTTACTGAGGGATAACTATCTGAGACAGCATGTAATGGAAAATACTAGGGGTTCGAGGGTGCTTGACCTATTAATAGCATCTGAGAATTTGAATGTAATGAATATGACCATGTTGCCACCTATTGGCGAGTGTGATCATAGGGTCTTGACCTGGGAGTGAAATTTTCGATTAAGACAGGGTACATGTGGAATTAACGTGCTGACAAGTATGACAAGCTTAGGAGATTGCTTGGTTCAGTGCCATGGCATGTAAAACTGCAAGGTCTGGATGTTGATAGGGCATGGTAAGTGGTCAAGGAGCATTTGCAGGAGGTTATGGCAGACTGTATACCTAGAGTCCGAATAGTAAATCAAGTAGGGATTAAATGGATGAATAACACCATTAAACTTGAGTTGTAAAAAAAAGAAACAACTGTGGAATGAATTTAAGGAGAAAGGTGACCTGCAGGCACATGGACGGCATAAAGCGCAGGCCGAAATGGTAACGAGTGTGGTGAGAAAGGCAAAAACAGATTATGAAAGGAAATTAGCCATGCAAGCTAAAGAGAATCCCAAACAGTTCTTTCAATATGCTGCTAGTAAAAGTAAAACTGTACACGGCAGAATGATTTTAAGGAATGCCGATGGTAGGGAGGTCACTGAATCAGTCAATATAGTGGAATTACTAAGTGAGCACTTTGCAAGAGTATATCATCCAGTTGGTGACGTGGAAGGAATGAAGGAACCATTAGTTTATGTGGGAATTGTGGTGAATGAAGTGGAGGTGAATAGTCTATTACAGAACCTTAATGTGAATACATCTGTGGGATTGGATAGTATACTGGCACGGGTCTTGCGTAAAGCGGCTAAAGAATTATCAGTGCCCTTGACTATGTTGTTTAATCTGAGTCTCGGATCTGGTTTAGTCCCGAAGGTGTTGAAAGAGGGGAAAATAGTTCCACTGCATAAAGGAGGATCCAAGACTACGGTTGCAAATTACTGACCGATCAGCATATCAGGAGTCGTTGTCAAGGTCTTGGAGAAAGTAGTCAAGGGTAAAATACAGGAATATATTGATGAAAATGAGATACTGTATGGGGGACAGCATGGTTTTATGCAGGGTGGATCATGCCTCAGTAACTTGCTCAGGTTTCATAACACAGTGACGGCTGAAATGGATAAGGGTAGTGGGTTTACAGTGATACTGCTGGACCTGGCTAAGGCCTTTGACAGGATACCACATGGAAGTTTAATCCGTACACTGCAACATATGGGAATGGATATAGGGTTGGTGAGATGGATAGGAGGGTGGTTGATGGAGAAATACCAGAGAGTAGTTTACTCAGGAGTAGAGTCCAAAAGACGGCCTGTGACTAGTGGTGTGCCACAGGGTTCTGTTCTTGGACCACTGCTGTTTAATTTGTTCATTAACAATATAGGGAAGGATCTAAGAGGAACAGTTCATTTGTTCGCTGATGATGCTAAGTTGGGTAGGGCAATAGTGAATGCAGAAGATGTCAAAATTTTGCAGGATGATTTGGATAGATTGGCTAAAGAGAATGGATGTCAATTTAATATGGCAAAATGTAAGGTTATGCATTTTGGGGTGAAAAGATTAGCAGCAGTATACCACACTGGTGGAACTATACTCCAGGAGATTGACGACACCATGGATTTGGGAGTGTTGGTGGATAGGGAGTTGAAATTTAGGAGGCACATCGCAAAAGTGGCTAAATCAGCTCATGAAATCACTTGGATGCTGAAGAATACTTTGACGAGCAGAGATAAGCAGGTTATTGTTCCTCTGTATCGAGTCTTGATAAGACCTCCATCTTGATTACTGTGCCCAGATCTGGTCACCTAGGTTTCTTCTTGACGGGAAGGAGGTTGAAAGGATCCAGAGGCGGGTGACCAAGATGACAGCAGGTCTATGGAATGAACCTTATGAAAACAGGTTGAAGATTTGTGGGTTGCAGAAATTGATTGATAGGCAGAAAAGGGGAGATATGATTGAGACATTCAAATTACTGAAGGGTTTCTATAGAATTAATTCAGAGGATATTTTTGAGTGGTGGTGGGAGGACTAGGGGGACATTCATGGAAGCTGGGCAAGAGTGTGATTAGTAAGGGTGTTAGAGCTTAGTGTTGAATGAATAGAATAAGCTGCCAGAGTCTGTTGTGGGTGCTATGACAGTGAATGAGTTCAAGGCAAAGTATGATAGACACTGTGTGAATGTCGAATAGTTATGATGGACATGATGTTTAGGGCCTCCCTCAATGAGGCTAAGGACTCCTTGGAGTTGCCCGTAATAATAAAAATAATAATTTCTCACATTATGTTCATTTTTAAACGTGGGTAACATAAGAGCTCTACTCCATATAAAATTTGCATTTCTGATCAAACGTTCAAAATTATGCAGTGCACCCACTACCTCCATACTTTAGCATTTATGATCAAATATCTTCTCCAGATGCCTTTCCACATTTCAAGTGGTTGATGGTTTTTAATTCTTGACAAAGTTAACAAGATCAGTAATAACAGAGGACTTCAACTCAATTCTAGCAAGACAGAGATCATGGTTCTCAAACGAAAAACAAACAGAGAAGCTCTTGAGAAACAAATGTATCTTAATGGAGAAAGAATTGAGGAAGTCAGCAAGTTTGAGTACTTGGGATCCATTATTAATGTGAAGAATTGCTGTTCAGAAGATGTCAGAAAAAGGTTAGGAATGGCTAAAACAACAGGCAGAGACCTATCTAAAATCTGAAAGGATAGATCTATCTCCATGGGAACAAAGTTGAGGATTTTAGATGCAGTTGTTTTTCCAACAGCGACTTATGGATGCGAGACTTGGAACCTAAAGAAGTCAGATAAGAAATAGATATCTGCTTTTGAGATGTGATGTTACAGAAGGCTGTTGAGGATATCATACACTGAAAGGTGTACAAATGAATGGGTGTTAGAAAAGATTAGTAGAACTTTAAGGCTCCTTAAGGATATTGACAGAAGAAAGTTAAAATATTTTGGACACATGGAAAGGATGGAAGGAGGACTTCTCAGAACAGTAATAGAAGGTAAAGTTCCTGAAAAAAGAGGCGGTGTAAACCATCAATGAGATGGATGGATGGTGTGTGTGAAGTGACTGATCTTCAGAGAGTTGAGGCTGCTAGAAGGGCAAACAACAGGACTACATGGCAAGGCCTAGTGTGGAACATCATTGAGCATCGGAGTGACCATACGGCATCTGTAGATGCCCAGTGAACACAGACAAACAGATGGTTTTTGATAGCTCTGGCATTTATATATACTGATTACATTACTCTTGAATATTTTTACCATTATTCTGCTACTGATGTTTCATTTAGCAATCCCAAAATAATTACTTTAGACATCTAGAATATCTTTACTGTGTGGATGTTGAATAGTTGTCCTTCACATAATGTTTAGGGCCTCCCTCGATGAGTCTAAGGACTCCTTGGAGTTGCCCGTAATAAATAGACGCAATGAGTGGAAGGAGGGTAATTATTATGTGGGATTTCAACTATGGTAACATTGATTGGAAGGAGGAGAGCACATGGGAGGAAGGAATTGGATTTTATGCAGTTATTAAGGGTTAACTACCTGAGACAGAATGTAATGGAATATACTAGGGCAGTGTTTCTCAAACTTCAGATATCTGCGTACCCCTTCTTAAATTTTCATTATTACCAAGTACCCTCTAATTAATAAATTAAAAAATAAATAACTTAATTAAAAATAAATAAATTAATTTAAAAAATTAAAAAAATGAGCCCAAACAGTCTGGACTTGCAGAGTATGCTATACACTGAACATATGATGGTGGTCTGAAAAGTTCTCAGCCTCGACCGTAGATAACGACACTATTGGCAAGATTTTTTTTTCTAAGTTGGTACATCTGTCATAAGCATCCATGTGAAATTGCAAGTCATTCTATCAAGTAGTTTATTTTATACAGATGTCTGAAGTAAAAGTGTTGTCTGTATCCCTTGAAATGGATAAAACTAAGAAATAGTTTAAACGTGGCCGTACCAGCCTTGAAGATGATCCACAAGAAGGACGTCCAAAAAGTGTAACACCACCAGAAATCATTGATCAAGTGCATAATATGGTATTGAATGACCAGCGAGTCAAAGTGCATGGAATTTCTGAGACTATAGGCATTTCAAAAGAACATGTAGGATGTATTTTGCATGAAGAATTGTAAATGAAAAAGCTCTGCACAAGATGGGTGTCGCGTTTGCTCACAGCAGATCAAAAACACACTCGCAGGAAACTCTCTGAACAGTGCTTGGAGTATTTTAACAAGAATAAAACTGATTTTGTGCATCGATTTATTACTATGAATGAGACTTGGTTTCACCATTACACACCAGAATCCAAACAGCAGTCAAAACAGTGGACAGAAGCCGGTTGTTCAGTGTGCCAAAGAAGACAAAGTTGGTTCCATCAGCAGGAAAGGTTATGGCATCGGTGTTTTGGGATGATAAAGGCATTTTGTTTATTAATTATCTTGAAATGGGTAAAACAATAACTGGGGAATATTATTCCGATCTTTTAACCAGACTAACTGCACCATGTTTTCTCTTGCACTATAGAGAAAACATGGTGCAGGAAACCAGACTAGACGAAAAAATCCGTGAGAAAAAACTTGGTTTGCAGAAGAAAAAAATCATCTTTCATCAGGACAATGCACCTGTCCACAAAGGTATTTTGGAAATGGGAAAATTAAGGGATATTTATTATTATTATTAAGTGACACCTCCAGGGAGTCCAAAGACTCATTGAGGGAGAGTGTGCCAACAGCATCGAATGATTGAACCCCTCCCAACTACTAATCACACTCAAACTTGCTTAACTTTTTGCAAGCCATTAGTAGCAGAGGCTTTATGAATAGACCAACCTTTGCTGGATATGCACTGTGAATTGTTGAAACATCTACCCTATTCCCCAGATTTGGCTCCCTCTGATTTTTATCTCTTCCCAAAACTAAAACTCTTCCTCGCTGGTCACCACTGGAAATGGAAACTTTTCAGACCACCCTCATACAGTTTACTGGAACAAGACAAGAGTCCTTCATAAAAATCATTTCCTATAAAACGTCTTTATGAAGAAAAATGTGAATCTTTACTTCACTGTCCTAACTAAAAAAGATCTGACAGTCTATATCTATACTCTTAATGGGAGATAGTACTTTTTAAATCACTAAACTTTTCGAATTACTTTGCTCCTTTGCCTAATACAAAGATATTTTGGGAAAATTTGGAGAAAAGAGCAAAGCTAATAAAAATGGCAAAGACCTGTTGGATTTCTGCTCAGGACATTTACTAGTTATTACTAACACAATGTTCCAACATAAAAATATCCTGAAATTCACATGGAGAGAAGAGGTAAGGAATAAGAAAAATCTCACTGCACCATGTTTTCTCTTGCACTATAGAGAAAACATGGTGCAGGAAACTAGAGTGTACAAAGGATTTGAAATTGGAAGTGTTCACCATTTAGGCTTGAGCAGGGTAAAACTGAATTTCATGAAAAGAACATAAAAAAGTTTTAAAGCAAATAAAAGGTGAGCAGCTCTCAGATGGGAAATATAGACTAAAATACAAAAACATTATTCAAGAAAAAATGAAAGAGTTTGAGAACAGGAACCAAATCTTGGAGATTCAGTAACAAATCCTGAAGAAAACATTGATTGATTCAGCCACAAAGCATGTGGTGAGGCTGTTCTGCAAGAATAGAAAAATTAGAACTCCATGGTGGACACAGGAGGATAAAGAGGCAGTGAAGGAAAAGAAGAAAGCATATCAAAAGTTTCTGGCAAACAAGTCAGCTGGTGCTCTTACAGAATACAGAGAGAAATGTAAGAATGCTAAACAAAAGTCATGGGAAGACTTTATTAAGAATACTGAAAATAAATATCAAGAAGTTGGCAAAATATTCTGAACTTTGCTGTATAACGAAACCTGTGGCACATTCATGACTAAACATATACATGTAACCACGGTAATAATAATATTTACTTATTAAAAAATCTTATCACTGTGGTTTTGTGTGTATGTTTTAGTCAAAATATTCTGGAAACTGTTGAAAAAGCTCAAAATTGGAGGAAAGTAATCAGAGATGATAAAGGTGTGATAAAGAGATGAGAATGATAAAGAGATGAAAGGAAACTGCTGTGAGCAAGAGGGTGAGGAGTGGTTTCTTTGCATGGAGGGTGGCTGAACCATGGAATGCATTGCCTGATGGAGTGGTGAGAGCGATAACGTCAATGAGTTTAAGGAGTGGTATGATAGACTGTGTTTCTTTGGGGGGCGGGCCCTCTCCTCGATGAACTTTGTGTTTCTTAGGAAGGACCTCCCACGACAAGACTTTTGACTCCATGGAGGCCTGAATAATAATAATAATAAAGGTGACATGAAAACTGGTGAAAAAGATATCCTTGATGTATGGAGTAATTACTTTGAAAAATTGCTAAACGAAACAGCCAGTGACAGCACAGTAATAAAAAACACTCAACAAGCATGCAATTAGGAATACATATCTATACTTTATTATTATTATTATCCAGGCCTCCATGGAGTCAAAAGCCTCATCGTGGGAGGTTTTTCCTAAGAACATAAAGTCTATCATACCACTCCTTAAACTCATTGACCTTATTCAAGAAAAAGTGAAAGAGTTTGAGAACAGTAACCAAACCTTGGAGATTCAGTAGCAAATCCTGAAGAAAAAATCGATTGATTCAGCCAGAAAGCATGTGGTGAGGCTGTTCTGCAAGAATTGAAGTAGAAAAAGCCATCAAAAGCCTGAAATATGGAAAAGTAGTGAGAGTAGATGATATTTGATCAGAAATGCTCAAGTATGGAGGCATAAAAGTCTTACAGTGGCTACACTGCATAGTTCAGAAGGTCTGGAGAGAGGGATGAATTCCAGATGATTGAAGAAGAGCTCTCATAGTACCCATATACAAAAAAGGAAATAAAACTGAATGTGAATGTTCCTGGTAAGACTTATGCAAGTATACTTGATAAACAGTTGAGAAGGATTATAGAAGAGAAGCTTGATGAAGAACAAGCTGGATTCAGGACAAATAGAGGCTGTCAGGATCCGATTTTCACTTTACGACAAATAGTTCAGAAATCATTGGAATATAACACAGATCTGTAGATCTGTGTTATATTAATTATAATAATATAATTAAAACTGTGTTATATAATTATAATAATATAACACAGTTTTGTAGATCTGGAAAACCATATGACAAGGTGCCAAGAGAAAAGCTATTCAAAACGCTACAGTTGTATGGTGTCAGTGGGGCATTATATCAAGCAATACTTGGTCTTTATTTGAGTTGTAAGACAACGATGTACATTATCCCCTCTGTTATTCATTATCTATATGGATCACATTATGAAGGAAAGCGGTATTAAACCTGATATCAAAATTGGAGATGTTAATCACAGCTCTTTACTTTATGCAGATGATGTCATACTTTTAAATAAATTCAGTAAAAGTCTGCAAGATTCTCTGACTAAATTGAATAACTGTTGTAATAGATCTGGTATATAAAGGTCAGCAATAACAAGACAAAGACAATGAAAATAGGCAGAAACATTGAAAATGTCAACTGCATTATGAATGGAGAATCTATAGAACAAGTAAAACATTTCAGCTACTTAGGCATGATTTTCAGTGAAAATGGTAAATTAAATATGGAAATAGACAACAGAATCAATAAAGCTGTTATGGTAGGAAGTCAATTGAATAAATTTATATGGAATAAGAGAGAAATTAGTCAAAACACTAAAGATGTATACAAGACTGTTCAAACTAATTTTAACTTATGGATCTGAGAGCTGGGTTAGAAATAAACACTTGACCAAAGACTAGAGACCACAGATATGAGAGACCTGAGAAAGATTAGAGGCGTGAACAGATGGCATCAATGGCAATATCATATTAAAAACGAGGATATTAGGAAAGAACATTGTTAGCAGAGCTCATCTCAGGTGGTATGGTCACTTAAATAGAATGGGAAAGAAACGATTAGCAAAACAAGCGTTCTCTCACAGGTTGGCAAGAAAAATGACACAGAGGAAGACTAAGATATAGGTGTATTGATACAGTAAAAAGTACCTTAGAAGATAGAAATATAAGATCTGATAATGTTGGAGTCTTGACAGGTAACAAATTGATTTGGGGGAAAATTGTAGATAGGACGTTCGTAATGATGTAAGTTTTTCATGTAGTACTATCATATCCTGGACACCTCTTGAGGGTACATATCAGGAATTTGATGATGATGATAGCATACTCAACATTTTGCCATCTTCCTGATATTTACTTTCTATATTCTCTCCATGACTTTGTTTAGCTAATTTTACATGTTATTAATACATAATTAACAGATAAAAATACCACCTAATGAGTAATTGAGAGTGCAAATGGTATTGTGCAGAGTTGCTTGGAAGAATTAGTCCTTGGACTCCACTGAGATATGGTGTAATAAATTTTAAAGGAAATTTAAATTTTTCAGCGCTGAAATTTAGTTTAGATTTTATTTATATTATATTACATACTTCAAAAATCATATAGATAACTTTTGTTGATGTTAATTGAAATTTTTCAATATTATTTTTGCTCCAATTTCTTGAGGGATGAAGACTGACTTCTCCAATCCCCTGGATCTTCTCTCAATATGCGTTTTCCAAGATTTACTTTCAATGAAGTTAATCAAGTAAAACATTATAGCGGAAAAGGGGTCGGCAATAAATTACTGCTTCCGGCTGTAAAATTTGGGACTTTAGGTGCACTATAATTACTAAAATTAAATGTATCTTTTTTTTATTTTATTTTTGCAGCAAAACCCTCGCCGCGAATAATGGGAGTTTAGAAATTCAGCAATGAAAGTGACAAAGTAACTCCACTGTTATCAGTGGGGGTAAAGTCACTATTACATGACATTACGTTGGCTTAACAGATCCTGATAGCTTATTAAGGGAGCCCAAATATCGTGGCTACGTGTCCGATAAACATGGCATGTTTTATCGGATCCTAACAATCTTTTTAAAGATATGGAGAAATCCATATGAAAATATTTTATCCCGAGATGGCAAATCACGTATGTATGATTTTTGCTTTTTACGTAATACCTCCGAGGAGCCCAAGGACTCATCGCTTTTATTTATTTTTACATATTCATTCAATCGGTGAGGCTCCGCTAAAGAATAAGATTCGAATGTATGCTGAACTACTTGTTAAACCAAACATTAGCTTAAGTATTTTTGCTCTCTCTCTACCTGTAGAACTTTGTTTTGAGCTTCTTTTACTTCTGTTAGACCCATAAAGTCTTCGTACTGTTGCAACCATGTCAGTACTTTCTTTCGTAGTGGTGAAGAGAGGAACGTTAATGAATCAGTACTATAACGGATTCTTGAGGTGTTATATATCCAATTTAAGGATTTTAAAAAAGTCTGATTATGCACACACTTTAAAGTATTTGTAGAAATCGGAGAAGAGTGTCTGAATCCTATAAATCCTGCCATGACCGGAAAATGACATTAAAAAACTGTTGTTGTTGTCTTCTTGGTAAATTACGTTGACTTAACATATATATATATAAAATTCTCACAACATAAAAACAGCAGCATATTTTAAACACTCACAATAACACATGAATATCCTAATAATAATAGCAATAAAAAAAAAAAACGGATACAAAGGAATAACGCGACATCTATGCACGAATATTATCGAAAGTTATCGGGCGGGAAAGTATGACAAGCTTAGGAGTTTGATTGGTTCAGTGCCATGGCATGTACAACTGCAAGGACTAGAAGTTGATAGTGCATGGGAGGTAGTTAAGAAGTGCTTGCATGAAGCAATGGCTGACTGTATACCTAGAGTCCGAATAATAAATCAAGTAGGGGTTAAATGGATGAATAACACCATTAAGCTTGAGTTGCAAAAAAAAAAGAAACAACTATGGAGGGAATTTAAGGAGAAGGGTGACCGGCAGGCACATGAACGGTATAAAGCGCAGGCCAGAAGGGTGACGAGTGTGGTAAGAAAAACAAAAAAGGATTACGAAAGAACATTGGCCAAGCAGGCTAAAGAGAATCCTAAACAGTTTTTTTAGATATGTAGCAAGTAAAAGGAAAAATGTACATGGCAGATTGATTTTAAAGAATGCCGATGGTAGGGAGGTAACTGAATCAGTTGAGATAGTTGAGTTACTGAGTGAGCACTTTGCAAAAGTATATCATCCAGGTGGTGACATTGCAGAAACGAATAAACCAGTAGATTATACGGGAATTGTGGTTAATGAAATGGAGGTGAGTAGTCTATTGCATAACCTCAATGTCAATACATCTGTGGGATTGGATGGTATACCAGCTCCTGCTGTACGAGAAGCAGCTAAAGAATTGTCAGTACCCTTGACCATTTTGTTTAATTTGAGTCTCGGGTCTGGGTTAGTCCCGAGCGGGTGGAAAGAGGGGAAAATAGTTCCACTGCATAAAGGTGGTTCCAAGACTGCTGTTGTAAATTACCGACCGATTAGCATATCAGGAATCATTGTCAAGGTCTTAGAGAAAATAGTCAAGAGGAAAATACAAGATTGGATTGAAGAAAATGGGATACTGTATCGGGGACAGCATGGTTTTGTGAAGGGTAGGTCATGCCTCAGTAACTTGCTCACGTATTATAACACAGTGACGGCTGAACTGGATAAGGGTAATGGGTTTACGGTGATTCTACTGGACCTTGCCAAGGCCTTTGACAGGATTCCACATGGAATTCTAATCAGTAAATTGCAGCATATGGGAATGGACATAGGGTTGGTGAGATGGATAGGAGGGTGGTTGACGGAGAGATATCAGAGAGTGGTTTACTCCGGAGTAGAGTCCACAAGACGGCCTGTGACTAGTGGTGTGCCACAAGGATATGTTCTTGGACCACTGCTGTTTAATTTGTTCATAAATGATATAGGAAATGATCTGAGAGGAACAGTTCGTTTGTTTGCGGATGATGCGAAGTTAGGTAGGGCAATAGTGAATGCAGATGACGTCAAAATTTTGCAGGATGATTTGGATAGATTGGAGGTCTGGGCTAAGGAGAATGGATGTCAGTTTAATGTGGCAAAATGTAAGGTTATGCATTTTGGGGTGAAAAGATTGGCGGCAGTTTACTGCATTGGTGGAACCCTGCTCCAGGAAATTGATGAGGCACGAGATTTAGGAGTGTTGGTGGATAAGGAATTGAAATTTAGGGGACACATTGCAAAAGTGACCAAAACAGCTCATCAAATCACTTGGTTGCTGAAGAATACGTTGACAAGCAGAGACAAGCAGGTTATTGTACCTCTCTATCGAGCCTTGATAAGACCCCATCTAGACTACTGTGCTCAGATTTGGTCACCTAGGTTTCTTCTTGATGGGGAGGATGTGGAGAGGATCCAGAGGCGAGTGACCAAGATGATAGCAGGTCTGTGGAATGAACCGTATGAGAACAGGTTGAGGATTTGTGGGTTGCAAAAATTGGTTGATAGGCGGAGGAGGGGAGATATGATTGAGACATTCAAATTACTGAAGGGTTTCTATAAAATTAATTCAGAAGATATTTTTGAGAACAGGGCTGGTTGTGGGAGGACTAGGGGACATCCATGGAAACTGGGCAAAAGTGTGGTTAGTAAAGGTGTTAGAGCTGGGTTCTTTACTTTTAGAGTAGTGAATGAGTGGAATGCGCTCCCTGAGTCTGTAGTGGATGCTGTGACAGTGAATGAGTTTAAGGCGAGGTATGATAGATACTGTATGAATGTCAGATAGTTGTGATGAATATGATTTGGGGCCTCCCTCGATGAGTCTAATGACTCCCTGGAGTTGCCCGTAATAATAGTAATATACATAGAAGCTACATAATGATAGTGAAATAAAGCAAATTTTCGATATATTTGATTTTATTCTATATATTAATGGTTAGAGACTATATTGTGACAGGTAGGTTTATTTAACACTCCTGGAAAATTAGTGATTTCAGTCTCCTTTCTTGTGTTATTTTCTTAGAATTATTAGTATATTTACTAATTAGTGATTTCAGTCTCCTTTCTTGTGTTATTTTCTTAGAATTATTAGTATATTTACTGCTGACTTTCATGTATTTATAGTATTTGATATATTTCCTGATATTATTATTATCATCATCATCATCTGAGACCTCCAGACAGTCAAAGACTCATCGAGAGAGGCTATAAATTTCCCAAACCAGCCGTCATAACCTTCCCTTAACTTCATTTACACTAGATGCACTAACTATCCCCTAAAGGCAAACTACTTCCACTCACTCACTGCTATTTGAGAGAAAAACCTAGCTCTTATCCCTTTCTTGATTGTGAACAAACTTAACTTCCATGGATGCTCCTACCCACCTTCCATATAATGAAAAATTTCATTAGATGATATCCTATAACACCCATTCAGAAGTTTATAGACTTCTATCATATCACCCCCTCTTTCTCCTCTTAACCAGAGTCTGTAATCCACATATTCGTAATCTATCCTCATAATTTAAATCCCATAATCCGGATATAATCTTTGTAATTCTTCTTTGCGCCTAAACCTCGCAGGAAAGCAACAAAAAGGAGAAATTATTATTATTATTATTATTATTATTATTATTATTATTATTATTATTATTATTATTATTATTAAGCCCAATATACTTGTTCGAATACCTTACGCCATATTATCAGAAAATATTCTACCAAGCAAGGAAAGTAAAAACAGAAAACAATTACCAGTTTATATCGATAAGAGACAGCAAAATATTCCTTAGAAAGACACAAGACGCAAAACCAATCGAAATAAAATCCGTAGATGACCTCAACAGGCTGTCACATTGAAAGGAATATTGACAACTCGTAAAGAAGGAACAGCACACCAACCAACATGAATGCAGACCACCAAGCAGACGTAATCACCCTGGAACATGATAATTGCCACATTCTGAAATCAATAACAGAATGGAAACAACTGACAATCCCCAAAAAAGGACTATATATTCTCCACATCAACATCAACATCAGAAGCATTCAAAAATACTGGCTGACCCTGCAAGCTTCTCTGAAGGAAGATATAGACGAAATAGACATTTTAATACTGACTGAAGTATCTACGACAAACGAAGAGGCATCCTCCTACCAAATGCCACACTTCCAAAAACACAAACACTGCAGACAAACAAAACGAGGCGGTGGTATAATAATATTTACCAAACATAAACTAGAAGTAACAGAAATAAACTATAAATTAGAATACGCAGAAAACATATGCATCGAAATTAAAAACATCAAACAAGAAAACTCATTGATATTAAACGCAATATACAGACCACCCAACTTAAGCACCACAAAATTCCTAGAAGAAGTAAACAGATGGCTTTCAGCCACGAAAGTTGTCACCTCAAAATACTTGATAATAATAGGAGACATTAATATAACCATTAGGAACATAAATAACAACACAGAACAATACCTAGACCAATTATCGGCATATAACATAACCCCATCTATACAGTAGTGTACACGAGAAGAGATAGTCGGAAACACAACAAGCTCAACCTGAATTGATCATATAAATATAAGGGCACCTCCAAACAGCCACACAGCAGCCGTCATAACATGCAAACTGGCAGACCATTATTTCACAGCATTGCAGTTACACACTGAACCAGAACCCATAAAAATCACTGAGACTACAAAACAGTATCATACCATTGTAAACGAAGCAATAGTGAACGATGAAATCAGAAAAACAGACTGGACTCAGATAGCATCTTTAGACTCTGCTGAAGCTGTATATAATAATCTTAAACTTGCATTTAACAAAATATATAACAAAGCATTAACAAAAATAAAAATACGCCCCCAAACGAAACAAAATCCATGGATAACAGACAACATATTAATAGACATACAAAGAAAAGATGCCCTATGGAAACAACTTAAGAAGTCGCCGAACAATATCGCTTTAAAAACTGAATACAAAAGAAAACGGAATCTCCTAACAACCCAAATTAGAACGACAAAAAGAAACTATTACAGCAATAAATTAACAACAGCTCAGAATGACATAAAGGAAACCTGACACCTGATTAATGAAATGCTGGACAATATACACAGAACCACTGCCTCAGAAATAATAAAACACAGCTTTGCCTGCGGTCCCCAATCCCTCAATCAGTTGGTAAACAACTTTAATCAGCACTTCGTGAACTCTGTCCAAAAGCTACAAGAAACAACCTTTCCTCACACAAACGAACATTCTCGACTAGGTCCACGAGCAACCCAGTCGATGTGGTTCCCCACAGTAACAAAAGAAGAACTATCACTGGCAATTCAACAAATTAATCCTAACAAAGGACCGGGGATAGACGGAATCAGACCAAAAGACATCAAGAAATACTCAACAGACCTACTTCCAGTTATACAAAAACTATTAAATAAAATCTTCGAAACGGGACACATACCTGAAACACTGAAGACTGCATTAATCACACCCATACACAAACAGGGAAAAAGAAACATAATAAGTAATTACAGACCTATCGACACGCTGCCTGTAATCAACCAAATCACGGAGCGCATCGTACATCAGAAACTCTCCACATACGTTGAAAAATTTAAAATCATACCCAAAACACAATATGGCTTTCAAAAAAAATAAAGGAACAGCAACACTCTTGTAAGCCTGTGTAGCTCAGTGGATGTGGCGTTTGCCAACCACGGCGCTTGACCGCACGAAGGAAGACTTGGTTTCGAATCTAGTCGGCGACAAGAGGAAATTTTTCTAAGCCTTTTTTCGACCGGTTCCCGAGTTAGTCGATCTCTGGCACGAGCAAGCAGGTTTTTCCTCCCGGAAACTCGGGTTTTTCGTCCTGTAAACTCAAGAAAATCGACCGTAGAACCCACATTATTTCAGACATTAAATATATTGTGTTAGGGTTAGGGACCACGAGATGGCGGTACATTTGAGCCGTCTCTCTTCACTGAGTACCGCTTAATTAGTGATAGCCTTGGGCCATCTATCTCTGATTGGTACCAGTGGAGATTGAACTGCCCACTCAGTCTCCAAAAAGTTAGATAGGTCTAAATGGCCTCGCCTACTCCCCGTATACGGGAATAAAAAGGCGTTAGCTGATTTTTTTTTTTCAACACTCCTGGAAGATTTCACAGATCTAATAAACGCTGCATTGGATCAAAACAGAATAACATTAGTGGTATTCATTGACCTAATAAAAGCATTTGACACACTAACACATAAAACCTTGTTAACAAAACTTACCCATATCGGAATTGGAGGTCGTCTACTCCAGTGGTTTAAAGCATACACGAAAAACAGAAAGCATATCACACGTATAGGATCAGCATACAGCAAAGAGGTACATGTAACCTGTGGAGTACCACAAGGAGCTGTCCTATCTCCCATTCTATTTAACATATACACACACACGACATAAGCCAACTCCCCCTAAAAAGTAAAATCTTCCAGTATGCAGACGACACGGCCATAGTATCCATTCACAATAATGCAAATATCGCTTACAAAAATATGCAACACGACATCAATCAAATCAATAACTGGTTAACCGAAAACGGCATATATATATAAACCCTGGAAAAACAAAGCTAATGATATTCAAAAACCCCAAAACCCTGCCCATAGAAACTAAATATCTCACAATCAAACATTCATCCTCCTATACACAAAGTGCAGAACCTAAAATCACAACCATCACACAGGTGAAAACAACACGCTATCTTGGACTTCACTTCGATGCTGATCAAAGTTGGAATAGCCATACAAACTACCTACATCACGCTTAGGATAATAGCAAGCAAACTATACAGATTAAAAGACATTGCCCCAACCCACATAAAAATACTAATCTATAAAGCATTATGTGAAAACATTTTAAGATATGCAATCACATCATACGCATTCTGCGCAGACTACAGACTTAAGGCTACAATGGTTGCAAGATAAAATGATAAAACTGATATTCTGGGAACAACCCACTCTTATGCAGGAAGCACGGACAAAACACAAAATATTTAAGGTGAAACACTTATGCCACTACACAGTCATGTTAAAACACTACTACAGCCCAACATATAGAATATCCAGAACAACATATCAAATAACAAGACCACAGTCAACAAACTACATAACATATAAATACAACAATCGCTACGGCAAAGCCACCCGAAACTTCTACGTACCTGACATGATAAACAAACTGCCGTTCGACAACAGAAACCTAGGAACATACAGAGAGCTGAAACAGGCACTATATAAATATTATAGCGAGAATGAAAATTAGAGCAATTCCTGTTTCTCTCTCCCCCACCACACACACACACACACACACACACACACACACACACACACACACACACACACACACACACACACACACACACACACACACACACACACACACACACACACACACACACACACACACACACAAACCTATGACAACCCCCCCCCCTCAAAAACTATCACTACACACCATGTCTAAATCCATCCCTATTTGCACACAAAAAAAAGTTAAACTGTAATAGCAGTCGAAGTCTTCCAAGCACGTAACAACAAACAGTAAAATCAACACCTGGCTTGTGACCAGTATAGGAACATAACCATGAACCCACCACCCTCTATCATCTATAATCTTCCTCAGATAAGCTCTGCTAAGCTTCGAGGAAGAAAATATTAACCTGCAAGTATCTGTTATACACAATTGTAATGGGTTATAAATATTATATATATATAATTACTACAGCAACTATGTATGCAATCCATCTGAGACATAAAAAATAATAATAATAAATAAATAAAATAAAATCAATTATTATTATTATTATTATTATTATTATTATGTATATTCTAAATTCAAAAATTCTGTATAATCCTTATTGTAAATATTGTAAATATTATTATTGTATGTAATTTATACTGAGACAATAAAATGTTTTAAAAAAAGCTATTATTATTTAGTTAATAATAACTTATTAACCTATGTAGTTAATAATAACTTATTAGCCTGTGTAGCTCAG